>NW_005841995.1:3088637-3091063 GCF_000455745.1 Alligator sinensis
CTACACCCCAGTTCCTTCAGAAGAGTCCTACCATATGCTGCCCTTGACTTTCCTTGGTTATTCTTCTGCTTTGAATGGAGGGGGTGACGGTGAGGGTTGAAAGACCGGACACTCCTGCTCCAGTGGCTGGGGGGGGTGGTGGTGGCATGGGAGTGGGCATGAGAGGTGTGGGAGCAGGTGCAGGAGAGGGCCTGAAAGGTGCAGGAGCAGGCCTGGTGGGCAGAGGACATCACCTGGGCAGAGGTGTGGGACTGGGTGCTGCAGGAGTCCTGGGAGTGCATGGAGGCCCTAGAGTAGCAGTGGCTGGAGCACATCTGGCTGCAGGGGGATGCCAATCACCAGGCTGTCAACACCCTCCTGGCCCAGGTGGCCATGTCCATGTCCACCACTGTGGCCCTGCAGTCAACCCCCGTCCACCCCTAGGAGGAGGCTCTCCAGTGCCTCCTGGCTGCTGCAGCCCCTGGCCCAGCCCCCACCCCAGGTCCCCCAGCACCTGCCTGGGCCCAGCCCCACCACTTTCCTCAAGGTCATGTACCTGCTGACCTAAGAGGTGCCAGACACAGCACCACAAGGACATGCTGGCCATGGACTGGGGAGCCACTCACCACTGAGGATGTCTGTCTGGCATTGCAGACAGATGAACCCGTCACCTACTGTGGTCACTGCAGCCCCCAGACCCATGGGGGAACTGGCCAAGGCCAGCATGCTGGGTGCCTGTGCCCAGGCCCTGCCCCCTCGGTGCCTCTACCCCATGACCCTCCATTCCAGGACTGAGATAAAGACTGTTATAAGTAGTTTTCACTTTGGGAAGAGGGTTTTTTACTGTTGGTGGGTGGGGAGAGCAGTGGAGGGGCATTGTGTGTTGGGGAGGGAGGGAATAGGGATGGGTGTGGGTGTTGTGAGAGTAAGAAATGTGTTTTGTTTCAACCATGTGTGTATACTGAGAGTGGTGCTGGTGGTGGGAAGGGAGTAGGGGGTGTGTGGGCAGCAGGGCAGGTGGGCTGGAACAGGGAGTGCAGGAGGAGGGGATAAGCTAGTGCCTCCCACAGACAGTGCTCTGGTCCCTGCTGGTAGGTATGTGGCTGTCCTGGTGCCAGGGTGGAGAGCAGGGCCAGCACCATGGCCAGCAGCAGCATGGGGTGCTGACCACCATTGGCAGGGACCAGGCTGGACCAGTGGGGCGCTGAGCACTGCTGGCAGGGGCAGCCTTGGCACAGGGGAGGCTGGGTGGGCAAGGAGAGAGCTGGCGCATAGTGCCCCTGTGCAGCTTCTGGGCAGGGAAGGGGCTTACAAGGGATCAGAGCTTCCCATATGGCTGCTGGGTCCTGGCAGCTGGGTCTGGCTCCAACATGGCTGCCAGCACTGTGGCTGGAGGTTGGAGCTCCACCCAGTGGCTACAGGGGCACATGGCAGGGCTGGAGGGGTTTAGGACTAACTTTAGTTCCAGATCCTAGCACACATAGACATCTGCCAAAAATTACTCAATGTGCATTTGCTTAATGTGCATTAAATTTAAGCATGCTTATTTGCAGGTGTGGATGCACCCTTAGAGAAGGTTCTGAGTGGAAATTTGGATTGTTTTTCAGCTGAAAACTTTTCAGTTTGTGGGTATTAGGTTTTTTCACAAAAAGCCTATATTTTCCATGAAAAGTTGGTTGGAATCCCAATTATTTGTTGAAAAACAATTTCTACAGACATCAGTAGCAAAAATTGTTGACCTCAAATTAAAACCAGTACTATCAAACGTCATTACCTGGAATGCAAAATTTGCCATTACTTGACTAGATTTTCAAAAACAATTTAAGAAGCAGACTATCTTCCAGGATTACAAGATACTGAGTAGATGGAGGAAGGGGGAAAGAGAGCCAGCAAGCAATTTTGCCAATATTAATTAAAATTCTCATTTGGGCCCAGTTTTTCAACTGGTATGAGTCCTTCTAATACCATTTAATTTAACAGGATCTAAGGCCCTGCCCTATAGGATTTACAAATCCTCATACTAGCATTTTTACCTATATAGCATGGTGGATTTGTAGATTGTAATATGAATCCATTTGAAAATTCAGTCAGTTGTACCTGCATGTTTCTTTCTTAATCCATCTGCAAAACAAAGCATACTTCTGAATTCCTGGCTAATTTTCTTATCACTGTTTATTGAAATCACTCCCAATTTTCTCCTTAATAACATATTATATATACACTATTATAAGTCTACCTTTCCTTTCTTGCAAACAAAGTATAAAAATGGTCCACCTATATGGATCATAACAATAGGCCACAGGGTCTACCTGTAATGGAACCTTCTATAGTCTCAATCTTTGCATTTGTAGTATTTTTATGCATACAAGAAAAATACCAAGTCACAAATATTTTCAGCAAAGATTTTAGTTCAATAATTTAAGTGTGTTTAATCTTTTAGCTCTTTC
>NW_005841995.1:3091094-3099129 GCF_000455745.1 Alligator sinensis
GATTCCCCTGCAGGATTTTTTAAGGGCAATAGTATTTCAATGTCCTTATCATTAGTTATCAACTCATAATCAAGAGATAAGCTGTTTTGCCTAAAATTGAAACTGAAAATATGAAGTCAAATTACATGCAGAACAGTATGGTAGGTTTCAGTTGGGCTCATGATAATGTTTGCAGACAGCAGAGTAAGACTTTGGACTGTTACAGGAGAGCTTGCTATCCTGTTAAGCTAAATATAATTTTTAAAAATACAAAGCTGGTAAGAAGGCATTTACTTCTTCTATGTTCACTCATGGCCAAGTATTTTGTATGGCTTTAGTTGCAAATCCAAATATTCTCTTGATCTTGAAGGCTACTGAGACCAAGAGGCTGAGCCCAGGAGACAAATCCATTATTCTCAACAGCATGTATTTCTTGGTTTCTTTCCCCACTTTTTAATTGGTTTCAGCAGGCTTCTGCCCCTGATTAAAGGTGGCAAGCATTCTATACACTTGGCTGCAAATCCATCTTCAGATGTTTTCATGTTTTTCTCAGGAACTGCTAGCAACCTGTTACTCTACTGATTTCCCAGGATGTTGCTGTTTAGCAAAAGGTAGGCTGAAAATCACTCCTACGTTATTGATAACATCTTACTGAATGATCTGCTCCTGTTAACACTCAGAGTAACAAATTTGCTCTAACAGGGAAAATTGCTGAAGGATAAATTGCCTTTGGGGGTCTGTGAAGGACAATCTGAACCTTCATTTAAATCATGACTTTTCTAGCCCTGTTTCCTTGCACAGACAGCCTTGACTGAGAACCAGTTCAAACTATGTAACAATATAAAACAGTATAAGTAAAGGATGATAGAAACAAGCTGGGTTCCATTTCTGAGGCAGGGACTTGAGGAAGGGCTCTAAAAAGCCTTTATTTCATCTCAGTTTACATAAAGTAGGTTAATTAATTGGCGGACAAGGTTCCTTGGGTGAATTTGATATCTTTTATTAGACCAAGCCAAATGGTTGGAGAATAGTTATTAAGCAAGCTTTCGGGTTCAAAAACCCTTCGTCAGGCTAAGGAAGCTGCAGCAGTTGGTGTGTGCTCTTCCTGGATGGAATGAAAAGTTAATTAATTGTGCATTTTATCAGACAAAAATATATTTCTAGCCCTCCCTAAAAACTTTATAAGCCAGATTTGCAGAGGCATTTAGGTCTTTATAGACAGACACTTGGTGGAATTTATTAAAGCATGTATGCCTGTTAGGTGTCTAATCAGAGTGGAAATCAATAGGAGTTAGGAACCTGACTCACAGCAGTTTTGTAAACATATATATCCTTGGTAGCCAGGTGCCAACATATATATCCTTGGTAGTGTTAGCCATGATGGTCCAGCAATTATGTAAGAAGTCAGGATTTTTGCAGGGGTGATATGCTTTTATTAGCTCAGCTGTACAATTGGGTTAAAGTTAGCGTAGCAGTGCACCTTTGGTGCCTGCTACCAGATGCAGGCCAGCCCTTATGGCCAGCCCTAATCATTTTAATGCTAGGCCACAGGGCAGAGGCAGCAGTCTGCTGCTGGCAGCACCCGGCTGAGCTGCTGCTTGGAACATTTTGGAGGTAAGGGCAGGATCTATGGCGATAGCAGGAGACTCCTGGTTCTGGGTATGAATGAAAACTTCACCCTGCTAAGGATGGGTGGCCTGGTGGGGCTGTTTGTGGCAGAACAGTCCCCCCGAAATGCCAGGCTAGTTACCTCTGCATTGAAAGGCAGGTAAGGGTGCCTTGTAACCCTAGCCCCACTCCTCAGTGGGTAATTATGAGGTAAAGAGTCCAGGCCTGCCTATAATGGCACCTGAGCCCCATGAAGGGGGAGAGTTTGACCCCAGAGAGGGGGTGAGTGTTGAGTGAGGCAACTTAGAGGGAGTCATGAGTAAAAGGGGCAAGTAATTGGCCCTAATTAGGTAACCTATGGGTTGAGTTATCCAATGAGGGGCCAGGGCAAAGTCAGCCCACTGTTTGGTGAATTGCCTGACCACCATGCAGATAAGGGTCACAGGAGAGGCCCAAAAGGCTGCGCCAGGTCCAGCCAAGGAGTGAAAAGAGAAGCCTGATGGCCTACGTGGTTGCTCAAGGGAGCAGGGCGGTATGAAAGAAGCATGGTAAAGGGCAAGAGTATGAGAGGCCTGGTGAGGGCAGGCAGAGTGGTAGAGACCCCAGTGAGAGGTGGGGCTGTGTGTGTGAGGCCCAGAACAGGGCAGTGTGAGAGAGGCCTAATAGTGTGCTGAGTTGGGCCCGGCTTCAAGCTGGAGCATAGAAGAACTCATGGATGTCATCTGCGAGGAATAGGCCATGGTGTAGGGGAGGCACAGAGTTGTGGATAGCATTCCATTACATCAGGGCAGTGAATGGGCAGCCTCCCACTTATAATATCTAGTGGTGCATCAAGTCGTGGCAGGAGAAATGGGGCAGACTGCCCTAGACAGGTGGGTGGGCTGTTGTGAGACCTGGCCCTGGGGTGGCCCCCTGTTACAGTTAGACAAGCTTCCAAATGCAAGACGTTCTTCTTTAGATCTGAGACTTGGTTTGAGACCTGAAGAAAAATTCAAAAACTTGTCAAACTTGATCCCAACTATACAGTTGGCCTAATAAAAGAATCATCCACACACATACATCTTCAGAATTCTAAACACCTTTGTAAATAAGGTCCTTGTGCCTTCTCCTTAATAGTATAATAATTGTAAGTGGGAATCTGTTACATTTGTAGAGATGGGGTGACAAAAAAACATTTATGCATGAGGTGAATGAATTGCACAGGCAGGGCAGGGTCATATTGACAGATGTTTGCTGGCGGTATGCAACTTGCAAGGCATTCATAATTTATATATCTGTACTGCTGCACTGCCAGGCTCCTGGCTCCTGAAATGAGGGTTTACAAGCTAATTAAAGGTGTATAACAACATCCTTATCTAGTACAAAAAGCTCAACCAACATGCTGTGCTTGTTAAAACCTAAACCCTTCCTGTGGTTGCAACTGAGTGAGCATCTTCAAAAGCAGAGACCAGTTCTCCTTACGCTGACTGAAATCTGGACCTGTGAAAATAGATGGTAAAGGTGTTTCTTACCACCCAACAGGGACATATCAAATTTGTTGACATAGGACCTTATCCTCCCTGTCCATGTTCAAGCAAAACTCTCATTGAAATCATTGAGTAAAGACTACTGGTCATCTGTGGGTCTTTTGAGCAGTGTTGCACTCCCCCATAATTTGGTGTAATCTGTGAGTTTAGCCAGTCTGCTTCTGACACCCGGATCCAGATCATTTATGAATATATTAAATAATATATTAAATATGTCATGAATACTATACTGAGTATTGAGCCTTGGGGGGACGCCTGGTAACAGGGCCTGGGTCAGTTATGGCAGCAGCAGCAGTAGCTGCCGAGCTTATGGCCCGTCTAAGTGTGTGCTGGGGGCTGGTGTCCTAGTTGCCCATTCCTCATAACACTCCTGTGCTATATATCTTTTCAGCAGCTGATTTGTAATTTGATAATAGGTCAGATTTTTTTCAATGCTTCCCCATTTTTCTTTCCTTTAAAAACCCGGAGTAATTTGTTCAGTGTGGATTGTCTGTAGCAGCTACTCTGCTTTAAAGCTTTCAACTCTCATAATCAATAAAAACAA
The DNA here is from genome assembly GCF_000455745.1 of Alligator sinensis. Taxonomy (NCBI): domain Eukaryota; kingdom Metazoa; phylum Chordata; order Crocodylia; family Alligatoridae; genus Alligator; species Alligator sinensis. The sequence goes on from NW_005841995.1 coordinate 3,094,752, forward strand.
AAAGTTTGCATAAATGTACTAGATGTGGATGCAAATTTTGGAAAAAAAAAACATTTTAAAGCACTGCAGTAGTTGCTTGCTTACAAAACCTCAATTTTATCTACTTCTTTAAGAATGGGAAATGCATTGTGACTAGTTAGCACATTAAAAGTACATTCTAAGCCACATACAGTAAATTTTAATGAATATCAGAAAATTGCCTGACATGCAGGGAGCAATTAATCCTTCTCACCTATCTCAGTTGCAGTCAGCCTTGTGCTCTGTATTAGTGTTTCTGAAACCAACTTGATCCCATCAGTTTCAAGGGTGCTATTGAAGGCATGAGGAGCTCTAAGTAACAAGGTAATTAATTTAATGAGGTGCAAACATATGCACAAATGCTGTTCCCATATGAATTAGCTGGCACACTTAATTCAGGTTTAGTGGTGCCTCTAATAATTAAATCAATGAGACTGGGTAAATAGCTAGTGTTATTAGCAGAGTTTATCAGGCAGCCCAAGCTACCTACATCATAAGTGGTTTATACTGTGGTACAGGTAGTATATTTATGGAATAAATAAGTCTAAAACCTTTACTTTTGAAAACTGATAAATCTATGCCATCTTAGAGATGGAGCTACACACACTAAAGTGCTTCAGTGTATTTTTTGAGTATTGATATATATCTAAAATACAAAAAAAGTTAAATGTTGAAACAGAAAAATATTAAATGTTCACTTGTAAGTAGAAAGGGAGGCTATATCCTAGGCTCAGAAATAGTATCTCAATTGAGATCTGTTGAGATCTTCCTGGAGGAAGTTCAGAGGGCCTTTGATAACCCCTGTTCTTCATTCACTCCAGTGGAGTGAATTCAAAAGCAAACTTTATTAACATTTTTCTAACGATTAATATTGCTAGCCATAAAGAATAACACAGGATATCTTGGTAGCCTTCTACAATCCAACAGAAATCAGCAATCTTACAATTTAAAACTTAGAATAATTCATCTTAAAAATCCTAAGAATTCTTAGCAGATGGCCAGTCTGTTAGAAGGCCTACCCAAAAATCAGAGACTAAGTTTTGAGAGATATTAGATCTTCATTATATCCATAGAGGGGGACCTCAGCAAAATAATCCAGAGATCCCTTTCAAAGCATTGAGCCCCCTTTTATCTCTGTAATAAGCAGATCTGACCCTCTAAGAGGAAGTAGGCAGCCCTGTTGAAAAAGCCCAGTTGTGGGCATTTAGATAATGAGAGAGAAGCTTAAAATCCCAAAGGAAAGAGCCAAACAGGGTAAATGAGCAAACTGACCCAAACAAGCCTTGCTACCAGGAAAGGCCATGCTACTATGCAGGAGCCAGAGCCAAAGGGCCCCTCCTACAGTGCAGAACAGGGCCAAGGGGTTTTGTTTCTTGGCTTGTTTGGTGTGCAAAGGCTGTGTTTCTTTATACGAAGACCTGGATGAGAAGCAATCTCAGGAGTAATGCTAGCCTGAGGGAATTTATTAGGCTAAGCCACCAGCTTACAACCCCCTTCCTCAAATAGAGGCCTGCACTGTTATTTAATCAAAATGAGCCAAGTCTGGTCAGAAAAGCAGTGGTCTTGTGCCATATTATGGTGAGGCTGGAACATGCTGACCTTTACTTGTCAAGAAAGGCTAAATGAGCTAGCCTTTCTTAGGAAGTTCTCCCCCTTGTGACTCAGTTCCTTTTATACCACTTCCTTCAACCTCACTTTTGCTATCTTAGCCTAACTTAAATATAACAAAGGCTAAGGCCTACTGAAACAATATAATACCAGTTTAAGGGATTCAAATGAGATAAATATGCAGCCAATGTAAACACCAATTTTTCATGGTGAAAAAAGGAGGTGGTGAAATCTCCTGGCATCAGTGAAACTTTGATTGCTGTCACCCAGGGTACCAGGCACTGTCACTGCTGCTTTGTCCTCTAGGCTGCTGAAGTCAGAGCCACAGCTGTTGTAGGAAAGGCTCAGGGTGCATATGTAGAGGGTGATAGTTGGGATGAGAGAGTGGGGGACCCTCTTAGCTCCACTGTTCCACACATGCATACACACACTTTAGGCAGCTCCCAGGACTTATGCCCCACTCGCCTACCCATTGTTATGCCACTGAGCATAGCTAATGGTTTCCCTTGGGATTTTTGTGATCAAAAACTGTCTGAAGGAGCAATGTCTTCTGATGCTAAAATTTCAATCTGATCATTTTATACTTTATGTTTCCATTAAATAGAAGATTTTCATATATTTAACAGACTTCTCAATTCCTTCACATATTAATCTATTTCTTGATTTTCAACATATCTTTCCAAACACTAACCAGTTTCTTTCACATGCTGAAGATGATGGAGGAATATGAAGCAGCTGAGAAGCAGGGGGAGTCAACAGGTATATTGTATGAAAGACTTGCTGTTGTGTTACAGGAGCAATAGACAATTTTTACTGTACTCCTGGATCACACACATGAAGAGGTTCTGTAAAGTCCACCATTTGGAAGTGCTTTTCTAACTTCTAGTTTACTAATCCAGTCAAATGGTGTAATAGTGTTCTCTTCATTAACTTCATTTTGAATTGTGTATCTAAGACATTTGCAACAGTGTGTATTGGCTGGCAGAAAACTTTCTTCCTGGTTATGAATGAAGTCCTTCACTTTTTGCTCCATCCTGTCTTGTGCGTGGAAGTAAACTGGAAGCAAGTCTGATTCTGGTCTCCCTCTACACTGGCAAGGAGTAAGCTCCAGCAGCTAGGAGCTCCCTCAGTTACAATCTCCCATCCCCAGGGATTGGGGCTCCACACACCCTTGAGGCTGGCAGATCTGTCACAGGCCAGCTGGGCACTGTGAGTGTATCAATTTAGGTGCAGGCTGACTAGGTGCTGCAACTGTATCAGCCACTGGGCTGTTTGGTTTGGGATCCAGGAGGCAGAGCTGGGAGTGAAGCAATGGAAAATTTATTATAGTTTACACACACACAACAGTTAACAGAAAGATAAATGCGATAAGCAGATAATGCAATATTAAAGAGCTAATAATAAATAATAACAACAGATAATAACAACAGATAGATGGATCAATCTGTCGCAGGCCAACTGGGCACTGTGAGGGTATCAGACACTGAGCTGTTTAAAACAACACATAGACAGACATGGGTTGGCAACTTATCGATAGTCCCTCAATGCCTGGTGTGCACCAAGTGATTCCAGCGAAGTCAGGCATCCCTGATCAACGCTGTCGGAGGGATTACTGGGGAAGCTCCCTTGATCAGGATCCGATCCTCACTCACACCGAGTTTGGGGTCTGGGCTTGGAAAAGCAATTACAGTTTTGTTGCCTCCTTCCTGCTGGTTACCTGATGCATGCACTTTTTGTACCTAGTCTTATGCTAATCTGTTGTCTTTAGAGCCACTCACAATCTTGCCCTATAGCTGTTACCCTATGGGATTAAAAGGTGTTAAAATTATTATAAAAGGTAATAAACCCAGACTCAGGTTTATCCAATAAGTAAATTATAATGCAGCATCTTCAGGTTTGAAATTAACATTACTCCGCCTAAATCCAACCCCTTTAGATTTCACAATCCACCCCTTGCTTCTTTGGAGCATTTGGTAAGGCCTACAAATATGATTTTTGCCAGGTGGCGTATACATGGTTGGCAGAAGCAACAACATTTACTTTGGCATGGGTATCTTACAGAAATGATTCTGGCATGGTGCCTGCCATGGGCTCAGCCAGTTGTTCTGGGTTGACTAGGGCTGTGCCCTGCAGACTTTCTCAGACTGTTTGGCAATATGCAGCTATGATATATTCAATTCTATGAGCATGCCCCCCTTCATCCATATGGCGAAACCACAAAATACCCGGAACATGGGATGTGTTGGCCTCCCATTCGGTGGACCACCACTTGACAGCATAAGAACTGTTTTTAAACCACCATAGTACCTTGTTATACCTGGAGGACCGGTGTATTTGGTGAGCTGTACACCATTGTGCCAAAGTATCATCAGGCAGGGGAACTGCTGGAGCTATTGTTTCCCATGAAGGTGGGGTCAGAGGGTTTGGTCGCCTCTTTGGGCTCTGGGTGGTTGTAGAATTTCAAGCTGCAGGTGGGGTTGTGGCAGTGGTCACATCGGGACCCGGAGTGGGCAGCGTACCTGCAGGCAGAATATAACAGCACCAGGGCCATTGGAAGAAACCACAACAATCTCCCCCTTACCAGTCCACAATCCATCGCCAATGACTGAGGCGCCAGTTTCACACGTCTTCAATTGCAGCTGGATGCTCCCAGTATCCCAGTGTGTCTGAGGCCTTGGCAGTGGGTGCGATCTGGGGTGTGGGAGCATGGGAATTCCCCATATTAGTCAAACAATAGCAAATGACTAGCAGT
>NW_005841996.1:0-1926 GCF_000455745.1 Alligator sinensis
TTGCTCCAGGAAGGGGGTCGGTTAGACATTAGGCACTCCCAGGGAGGCACTCGGAGGCTGGAAGGTGGTCGGGTGCAATGAGGTGGATGGCTCAGCGCACGAGCTCCCCCTGCTCACCTGCCACAGGCACATCCATCAAAATCCCCTGTCTTGGCTGCAGTCAATACGTAATACTTCTGAGGAAGGCTTAAAAATGTCACGAGACGTAGTTGAAAGTGGGGCAGGAGGCAATGAGCAGAAACCTGGGAAATACCCATGGTACAACATAGGCATAGCTTGTCCAAATCCTCTGTTAGCAGTTGCTGCACAACCTCTTGAACAACCCCAGTGATGGAGAGTCCACAACTTACCAAGGCAGGCTCTCACCCTGTGGAGAAGCTTTCCCTGATATTCAACCTAATCCTCCTTTGCTACAGCTTCAGAGCATTGGCCTGCTTCCTCCTCTCTGCAGCAAGAGAAAAAAGGTCTTTCCATCTTCTGTATGGCAGCCCTGCTAGTACTTCAAGACTGCCATGATATGCCCTTGCTTCTACAGCCTCTTATTGCATGATTTGCTGTTGAGGTCTTGGACCATCGTAGCTGCCCACCTCTGAACCCTCTCTGAATTCTCCCTGTGTGTTTTAAGAAACAGAAGCCAGAACTGTTTACAGTACTCTCAACAAGATCAAGCCAAGTTTGAGCCAGTATGCACTAAATGCTCCCTAATCATGCCCACCTCTTTTTGGTGAGTCCACCCAGCCAGGCTGGCCCTGGCAGCCCAAACCCCAGGTCCTGGGCTCCTGCCCTTCCTCACAGCAGAGGGGGTCCTGCCCCCTGGTGTCAAGTGGCATAACTGCAGGATGTGCAAGACAGCAGACAGTCCCCAATTGTGGCCCTTCCCTCCACTCGTGCCATGGAAACCACCAGGAAGAAGACGAATGGATTTGGCCATGGCCTGCTGCAGAGTTGAATGAACTCCATGTGCAGATGAGATGGGATTGCGGTCTGGGGGCAGGGGTGGTGACATTTGATTTAGGAGGCAGCATCAAAATGGTTCACAGAGAAAATCCCATGGGGCAGAGGAGTGAGGCCAGAACCGGAGAGCGACCTCTGACCCACAAAACAACTGACCCCAGAGCAGAAGGATCCGACTGCCTGAAAAATACCAACAGTGCGGGGCCAGGAGTGAGGAAGTGACCCTGCAGAGCAGAGGGGCAGCCCCACACCAGATTGGGGTGCCAGGGCTGACACAGGGAGCAGTGATGTGGACACGCAGTACATCCCATCTTCATCATTCAGTGCTGAGGAAGAGCTCTACATCTGTGATAGAAACACGTGTGCACATTACGGGGAGCATTGTAGTGGGGTATAGCTGGGAGTCCTATGGATTTGCTTGACAATACGTTTTATCAGTCTAATCCCAGACTTAAGAAATGCAGCTGACAAGCTTTTGGGCACAAGATGCCCTTACTGAATCTGCATCTTACTTCTCCACCATCTCTGCCCAGATTTCAAGTCCCTCCAAGAAAAGATAGTCTCAAATTGTTCTACTCGTAGTACTATTGTTCATATTTAACAACGCAAACTGAATGCCATTGGAAATATACAATTTAGTGATTACTTATTGATAACACTCAGGCAGTCATTGCTAACATGTTGATTAATTGTTGGTGGTATAAAGACTGGGTAATGCAACAAGTCCCATTGCCTTGTAACATCTCTCCCTACTCTTTATTGTTTCTTGATGTTTTGTCCTCACTGTTTTGTTGGTTCAACCTGGGCCTTGAATGGGGACTATTTCCCCACGTGGAGGGAGCCTGGAGCACGAGGGTGAGAATCACATCCTCTGGGGGAGGGATCTGCGCTGCCAGCCTCACCGCCCTTTGTTGGGAGCTGGCTGATGTCACAATGCTGCCCGGCTGCCCTGGTGCCCACTGGGACCTGGAG
>NW_005841996.1:2115-2569 GCF_000455745.1 Alligator sinensis
GAGGACTAGAGCCCAGTGGCCCTGGTGTGAGGAAAGGGAAGGGCAATGCCAAGGAGGGTGGAAGAGATGGCTGTGATGAGAGAGCCGAGTGGCTGTGGAGAAAGGGGCAGGTGCTTTTCCCCGCTAGGGGACCCCAACTCTGATCTGCCTCAGAGGAGGGCATTGCCTGGCTCTGGGGCAAGGCATGGGGTGAGGTGCCTCCCTCTCCTGGGCTCAACTCACCCACTCTCTACATACCATATCCTCTCCTCTCTTCTCCACAGAGACTTCAGGATTTGCTGTGCTCTTGGGCTAAACCGTGCAGAAGCAGAACTTTTTTTCCACGGCTGGGACCCAACTGCAGGGAATCAACTGATTTTCCTTTGGACTAATCTACTAGAAATTGCCTGCTTTAATGTTGGGACTGTGGCGGGCCAGTAGGGGGGGCTCCTCGTGGTGGGGGCGGGGGGGGCCG
>NW_005841996.1:8165-12427 GCF_000455745.1 Alligator sinensis
GGAGATTGGTCAGCGGGTGGCCAGTATTGGCAGCTTCGATTGGACTGGGCTGCTGAGGTCAGAGAGGTCATTTAAGGGCCCGGGCCAGGAAGAAGGGAGCCATTTAGCCATGCGGTCATCCAGGTGAATCTGAAACTGGCTCTCTCCTCATCACCGCATGCTCCAAGAGTGCCCTGCCTCCAGAGGAAACTCCAACCACCTCTAGATGATGCGAGTGAGAAAGCTACTAGAGATCCAATTAGATATTTAGCTTCAGTAACTGAGATGCGTGTTTAAACGGCTACCTCAGCCACCCTGGTTTGCTCTATGGGATTCCTCTGATATTCCTGTAATATTTCTATGATACTGCTCTACCTTTTACCCTGTTTCCACCCTACCCCTGTAATCAATAAAGTTCTCCTTTGTGACCGGTGTGGGAGACTTATTGAGGGGTGGGTCTAAATTATGCCGAGGAGGCCCCTTAGGTCTATGGACTAAGGGAGGCTTCCCTAATCAGCCCCTGACTTGGGAAGTGCCCCAAGTGCTTATATTGGGTCTAGTACCTATTGGACGATCAGGCCTGTGTTCTCCAAGGTGCGCAGAGCCAGAAGTGAGTCCAGAGCCTTGGATGGTGGCAGCGGGAACCCCAGGCTAGCGGGTGTGCTCCAGGGAAGGGGTCGGCCGGACGGGAGGCACCCCAAGGGAGGCACTCGGAGCCTGGAAGGTGGTCGGGCGCAGGGAGGTGGGCGGCTCAACGCAGGAGCGCCCCCTACTGGCCCACCACAGGGACAAGTCACTCGGGTTCAGAAGCTTGTCCTTTGGACCTCTCTGCTCAAATGTGGATCGTGGCAACCTGGAAGTACCTGAAATCTCAGCTGGAGGAGAAGTTACAGACGGAGAAGGTACGGGTCTGAGTAGGGGTGGGACACTGCATTGACTGAGTTATCAAATCATAGGCCTGATGATATCCGGCCTAAGCTCCTGTTGTTGCAATTTAAGACCATTCGGTAATTTCCTGTCCTTTGCGGGGTCCTTTGCAAACTTGCGAACTGTGCGCTCAGATCCTTCCGCCACGTTCATGTTCCCTGACTATTTCTGTCAGCCTTCTCCACTTCCCCTTTACTTGATTCCTCTCTGTGTTCATTGAGGAGCTGACACTTTTGTTGGCCTTTCTCACACATTCTGCAGTATGGAAGCCTTGGACAGTGGCTTAATAAAGCTTCCTCCTCTTTCCTCCCCCATTTGGTGGTCTGTAAGAGACACACGTTGTGGCAACATCCCTGCTGTGTTCCCGTCCCCCTGACTCTTTGGAAACCTCCGGGAGACATCCGTTGCAATGTCATCATTGCTTTTCCCAGCCTTCCCAGTTTGGAGGTCTCTAACAGACATCCATTCTGATAATGTCCTTGCTATTTTCCCCTCCTGCCAACTCCCTGGTTTGGCAATGTGTTTTAGAGATACATTATGACCTCACCCTTGTAGTTTGCCCTTCCCCCAGCCTGTTTGGAGGTCTGTATTGATTCTCCATTATGACATCATCCTTGCTGTTCCCCAAACCTGGATTGGTCATCTGTAATGGACAAAGGTTATGACATCACCTTTGCTCTTTTCCTTCCCTCATTTCCTGGTTGCATGGCCTGTATAAAAGGAGGACATTGTCCTTGCTGTTTTCCCTGTCCCCCATCTGCCTTGGTGCGTTGCAATAGATGCTCATTCCCATGTTACCCATGCTGTCCCCTTCTTCCCCCCACTTATGTTTCATCTGCTGTAATTTGTATAAACTCCTCTTAAGTCTTTCATGGCTTGTTGCAATGGTGGGGAAGGGAGAAGGGAGCCATGCAGGCTAAGAAATTGAGTAGGTCTGGACCTAGCCAGTTAGGGATGGGAGACCCTCATGCCTTCATCAACTCAGGCTGATGGTCCCCTTCTCTCTGAATTAATCCCAGTGTTGCAATCCAACTCCTGTGTGATGAATGGAGGTGGATGTTGCTGATATTTATTCCACGCCCCACCCATCCCAGTCCAGGTGCTTTTCTTTATTTTAGTAGTGAAGGACATGGCCCCTCGCTTTCTGCTGCAGCAGTTCCTTGATACGAGGCAGCGAATTTTCCAGGAAATAGGGACATCATCTGTGAGTTCATAGATCACTGAAGATCTGTACATTTGACTTCAGACATGGCAAAGTTTGCGGGGAAGGAGCATATCCTGGTAATGTTGGGTTACAGCTCTTTTTTCCCTTTGTCTCTCTCGTCTATCTGCCTCTATAGTGAGGCGAGTTTCCTGGAAATGATCAATGCCTTTCCACACATCACAACACCACGGGGGCTCTCAAGTCTCCCGGCACTGAAGCATTGATGTTAATATCACATTTCTTCACGTTAGCCTTCGAGGTGTCCTTCAACCTCTTCTTTTGACTACCTGTGGAATAGTGACCACTGGTGAGGTGGGAGCTGGGACCTATTTTGGGTGCCAGTTGTCTGGCATCTTTATGATATGTCCTGTCCAATGGAGCCGGTGACATATAAACATGGCTGTAATGCTGGTGGTGTCTCCTTGAGCCAGAACGCTGACATTTGTTCTTCTGTCCTTCCAACTAATATGGAGGATTTTCCAAAGACATTGCTGGTGGTAACTTTTCAAGGCTTTCAGGTGTTTCTGATATGTCATCCAAATTTTACACCAATATGACAGGGTTGAGGTGACAACAGCTTGATAGAGGAGAAGTTTGGTTTCGGTCCTGATGTCATGATCATGGAGGACACAATTTTGGAGATGTCCAAAGACAGCACTGGCAGACTTGGGTGCTGAATATCAGTGGCTATGTTTAGTTTTTGGGAAAGGTAGGGGAAATTCTCAGCATTCTCCAAGATTTGCTCTCTAATTGTGGATGAGCGACTGATTGAGCTGGCATAGCTTGGTAAAGTATCTTGGTTTTCATAAAGCTGGCAGTGAGTTCAAGTATTTCATATGCCTCACAGAAGCAATCAAGTTTGATCCAGATCTCCTCAACTGACTGGGCATGCAAGACAATCACCATCTTCCTGAAAACTAGTAATGAAGGTGTCTGGTTATCTTGGATTTGGAACATAACCCATTGATGTTAAAGGATTCCCGTCCATGCACTACTGGATGCTGACTCCAGGTGGAAGTCCAGTCAGCAGAGAGATGTAGCACAGCTACAGTATAGATTGAAAAGAGTGTCGGTGCAAGTACACACCCTTGCTTGACTCCGCTTCTAATAGTTATGGGGTCATTTTGAGACATTTTTTAGGCCGTTGCTGTCATGTCATCACGAAGAAGTCCGAGAATGGTAATACATTTTGCTAGCATTCATATCTCATTTGGATCTTATAGATGCATAGATTCATAGATGTTAGGGTCGGAAGGGACCTCAATAGATCATCGAGTCCGACCCCCTGTATAGGCAGGAAAGAGTGCTGGGTTTAGATGACCCCAGCTAGATGCCTATCTAACCTCCTCTTGAAGACCCCCAGGGTAGGGGAGAGCACCACCTCCCTTGGGAGCCCGTTCCAGACCTTGGCCACTCGAACTGTGAAGAAGTTCTTCCTAATGTCCAATCTAAATCTGCTCTCTGCTAGCTTGTGGCCATTATTTCTTGTAACCCCCGGGGGCGCCTTGGTGAATAAATACTCACCAATTCCCTTCTGTGCCCCCGTGATGAACTTATAGGCAGCCACAAGGTCGCCTCTCAACCTTCTCTTGCGGAGGCTGAAAAGGTCCAGTTTCTCTAGTCTCTCCTCACAGGGCTTGGTCTGCAGGCCCTTAACCATACGAGTGGCCCTTCTCTGGACCCTCTCCAGGTTATCCGCATCCCTCTTGAAGTGCAGTGCCCAGAATTGCACGCAGTACTTCAACTGCGGTCTGACCAGTGCCCGATAGAGGGGATGTATCACCTCCTTGGACCTATTCGTCATGCATCTGTTGATGCACGATAAAGTGCCATTGGCTTTTCTGATGGCTTCGTCACACTGCCGACTCATGTTCATCTTGGAGTCCACTAGGACTCCAAGATCCCTTTCCACTTCCGTGCCACCCAGCAGGTCATTCCCTAGACTGTAGGTGTGCTGGACATTTTTCCTCCCTAGGTGCAGCACTTTGCATTTCTCCTTGTTGAACTGCATTCTGTTGTTTTCTGCCCACTTGTCCAACCTGTCCAGATCTGCTTGCAGCTGTTCCCTGCCCTCCGGCATATCCACTTCTCCTCATAGCTTTGTGTCATCCGCAAACTTGGACAGAGTACACTTCACTCCCTCGTCCAAGTC
>NW_005841996.1:28421-50016 GCF_000455745.1 Alligator sinensis
CACTGAAGCCACAATGCCAGCTCAGAGTAAGATCTTTCTGTGTGTCCTAGGCCAAGACATGCAGGAAGCAGAGGGGCTTCTCCATCGAAGCCGGGAACAGCAGAGCCAGGTCCAGAGCTACATGGACCTGGCCCAAGTCGGGGAGGTAAGGATGCTCTGCCCAGCCCTGACAAAGCTCAGGGTGTGGGGCTGTGTGTCAATAGTGGCTGTGTCCAGGGTTGTGGAGAAAGGCCTGCTGCTTCTGTGCAGCTCACAAGGTTCCTCCTACTGCCCTGGTGAGGGGCTGGCCTGGACATGGAGCCTGGCTCTGGGATATGCAAACACTTTCTGTCCCCTGGGTTTCAGGTGTTTCAAAAGATCTTATCAGAGGGGCAAAGGAGATCTTTCGTGCAGAGGGCACTTGCGGGGGTGCTGGACATCAACATGTGTGTCAGCCGTGCTGCGGTGATCCTCCTCTACGCCATGCTGGGGGAAGCCGGCCACCTGATCGGGGACAAGGTAAGCAGAGGGTCAGGCTCAGGGAGTGGGTGGAGGGGCACAGGGCCCCTTACCTCTAGGCCCCTTCATCCCATTGACACTTGGTGACCTGGGGAAACAAGTGTGAAAGGAAATGGGAACCCTGGCAAGTGCTTCTGAGCAAGGAGTTTGTTCAGCTGTATGCTCAGGATGGCACCAGCCTGTCCCCTGCACAAATACAGCCCCTTCAGCTGTGTATCTCCAGCCAGGACCTGTGACAGCATGTACATCTCCATCAGGAGAAGCTGCCACTGCCTAGTGTTAGGATGGTAAACCTGATCTTTTTCCCCGCTCTTTTTTTCCTGCCCTTTTCCCCTACTGATTTATGGTGAGCCCAAACACTGAAAGAATTGGTCTTGCAGCTGATACATTGCTTACCTATGCCCAAGTAGGAGATTTGACTGGGCGTAAGGCTTAAGACGCTAAAGTCAGCAGCAAAATGACACGTTTGTTTACTTAGTGGAATGCAGGGCTTTAATGGGTTAATCATTTGTCTAATCATTTGACCATCGGTTTGGTCATGGAATAGAGGAACTCAAACCAGATAGGGAAACCAGTGGTACATTAAGAGGTAAAATGCAAAAGTAAGCTTTTAAGATGATTAACCGCAAGTGACCGAAGGTAGTAAGGGTGACGACCTCACACAGGCGATCATGGTCATGGGCCAATGCATAGCCATAGGCGTGACGGGAGGAGGTCGGGGGGAGGAGACTGGGCACGGTTTAATGCTAATGAGTGTAGACTGGAAAATATAAATGTATGAATGCAATGATGTTCTGGGCCGCTCCCCAGTTGGGTGGGGACCCGCCCGAAGTTGCCTCCATTCCAATAAAGTTGTTGAACGCAGTGTTTGCTCCACGAGTGGTCGTGCTCGCGATTCCATGGGCAATTGATTCATCGCCTCCCCAGTCATTGGGCCTCACATGGAGTTGAGGTTTAACACCTAGGTTAAGGGCAGGACCCCTTCATGGCTCCAGGTCACCGCAAGTGGACCCAGGCTATGGGGTCATAGAAGAGTAAGCCCCTCAGGCACACATGTAGGTCGACCCCTGCTCCAAGAAGGATCCTCCCTGTCTCAAGCAGCCTAAAAGAGTCTGTCTTAGAAGTTGTGCTTGATCCGTCTCTTAGAGACGGGGAGGGGCTGGGTAAACTCTGCTGTTTCCTGGTGCTGTGACACTCCTGTGGCTGCCACCTCCCGGAAGCAAAAGAGTCTCTCACTGGCCCTTGTACCTTCACAGGAGGAAGAAATCCCCGCCAGGATCATGAGGAAGCTGCTTCATGAAGGGCTTCAAACAGCTGCCCAGAGAGCTGCAAGGCCACAGCCTGCTGGAAAGCTCCTCCAGCACCCCCTCCCCTCTGCAGCAGCCCAAGGTCCCTTCTGCAGGTACCGTCCCCTCTCCTCTGCCCCTGCGGATCAGGGACCTGTGGAAAGAAAGACGGAGCCTCCTGGCACCAACACAAACCTTCTCCCTTTGGTGTGTGGGGAGTTGTCCCCTCTGTCCCCAAAGACACCTGGCCTGGCGTCAGCTCTCCACTGGGCCCCATTCCCTTCTCCTCCTGCCATTGCCTGAGCCCATTTCACCCCCTGCCCCCAGCCCTACACACCAGGCAGTGTGTGTTCATCTCCCCAGGGATTAACAGGACATGGAAATCAGGTCTCCCACATCCAAAATGACTGCTGTAACCACTTAGGCATCTGACTATGCCTCCATCACAAGGCAGTCAAACAGTCCATCACCATCACCCTCCTGTTTAGAAGACTTAAATGCACACCGATGTCCATATCTATTCATCCACTGCTTTTTCTTGCCATTTATGGTGGCATCTTCAACCAACACCAAGGCTGACAGCACCTCCCTGAGCAAATGCAATATCCAGAGCCTCACAGGCAGCAAGACAGCCACAGAGGGAACCTCCAGTCCAGAATCAGCCACCACACTAGGGTCAGCGACTGATGCAAACACCCCCTGAATGAGTCAGAGCTAGCCTTCCCCCAGAGAGATTACAATATCTACCCGGACATGAGAAGTTACTAGTGGGTGGAGACTTTGGCCTGTTCTTCCAGCCACTTTGCCCATCAAGGGGTTGGGGGTAAAGAACAGGTGTCATGAATTTCCAGTCCCTGTTGTGGGATCAAGATAGCTGTTGCAGTGTATGTGGCATTAAGACTTTAACCCAGGCTTCAGGGTTTAAGCTGGTTGCCAGTTGGGGCCAGGAAGTAATTTTTCTCCCCTTTTCCCTTGAAGATCATGACTGTGGGGGCTTTTGCACCTTCCTCTGAGGCACTGGGGCACAATGAGATCATAGTGGTGTCATTCTCCAAACAGCAGGATTTATGGCACCTGGCCAAACCATGAATCTTCATTGGGCAGAGGAGGGAGACAGCAACAGCAAATGTGGTGTCCCATATATCATATTGTAGAACAATAAAGAAAATATTTACATTTCCTTTCCTGATAACTGTTGGTTGCTCTTTTATTTACTGGGCATAACTGGAGCCACTGACCTACTATTAACAAAGGAACTTTGTGGCATTTCTGGTCTTCCTGTTTCCTATTATATATAGGCAGTCTTGGCAGCCTTTAGGTTGGCTTGGACTTGGTGAATGGTCTTGAGGAGCTCCAGCACCACAGTATCCAGTCAGGGGAAAGTGCTGTGTGGTGGAAACACAAATGAAGCCCATCAGTTACCAAACATAAATAAATAAAAAAGAAGAATTGGCTCCCATTGAAGCATGTTCTGCATTGCTGCATGCCTGTTCAGGCAGGAGTAACAGTCCTGATAACTCCAAAAGTCTCTTAGTTACTGTGTTAGGATCTGGTTTACTCCTGATTGCCCCTATGCTTGGGGGTTGGAGAGCAGTGTGCTGTTGAAAGGTGGAGGCAATCATGTAAGAAGTGGTCACCCTTAGTTAAACATGGGGTCTGAACTGGGACCCATTATCAGAAGTGATAGGTCCAGAAAATCATGTAATCAGAAGACATGGAGAGCAGAAGGGTGACTGTAGCCTCCGGACTACAGCTCTCTACCATAATGCCAAGCCTGCCCCATGGGCCTGCATGGGGCCCCAACTCCATATGGGACAAGGCCGCAGTGCTATGCACGGTGGATCAAGCCCATTGCTTTGAACCCACACACTTGGCACCCACAGGCAGAAGCTCCAACTGCAGTGCCCTCAGGGGTCTGGTTATGTACCAGCCTGAATTCAGCCTGGGCCTGCAATGAGCTCTGCAAGAGGGGACCAGGTGACCTGGGTGGTGCACTGCCACATCCTGCCTGGACTGCCAATTTAAACCGGTTGCATGTTGTTAAACTGGTTGCACATTGCATGTTGTTGTTGCAGGTTGTTAATCCGCCCGGGTGATTCTGATCAAGTCTCAAACATCACCTGGACAGAGAGCAGGGAGTCAAATGCAGCAAGGAATATGGGTGGCTACCAGGAAAACAGGCTTTTTTTTGGAAAACTATTCATTTCTATATATATATAAGTAAAGAATATATATAGTTTTATATATACAGGTATAGATCTATAAAACTGGACCTCTAACAGCCTGTCTTATGACCATGATGGTTCACTTCACACTGCAAAACCACACGTTTGCAGTTACATCGATCTCCGTCTCGTTAGAAAGGCCGTACCGCGCACCTGCGCTCCCGCGTGCCCACGTGCTTCCCGAGAGCCACCCTGGGTTTCCCTGGGCTTACTGGTCCCCACCCCGCCCAGTGAGTATGCCCAGGGTATTCATTTGCCCAGAAATCGCCATGTCCCACAGGCACTTCAGTTAAATAAAAGGAGAAACAAAGGGCTTTATTCGACCCGGTGCTTTGACTAGAGGACACGGTAAAACAAAACTGACAAAATCCTCGCCCTGCTCTTCAGTATTTCCATGAAAATCCCCGGGTCGCCCTCCTGTCCGTCACAGCTCACTCCCTCCCCAGCCACCTCTGGTGCCTCCTCACGGGAGCCTCTCCAAACTGTTGCTGCTTCCAGAGCTGCCTCCACAGCACCCCCCTGCCGCCAGGGCCGGGGAGTCCTCTTGCTGCGCTTGTGGCTCCAGCACACCCATCACTTCCACAAGTTCAGAGGTGCAGCAGGCAGATCGCACACCCATCCCTTCCACAAGTTCAGAGGTGCAGCAGGCAGATGAAACTGACACTTGCTTCATGATCATTTGTTGCTAAAACACTCTGTGCAAGACAAAACCCAGGCTCTCACCGTCCTCTAAGGGTCTGGGGAAATGGAAGTCAAACATGAACGTGGTTTGCCCACCCGTGCTAGAGTAATCTAGTGATCGCGGGCTGCACAGCAATGACGAGGTGCAAACATGGGCTGGCTTTAGCGCATGCTAGGAACAGGGTTTGAATTACACTGTGATTCTCGAGGGGGGGTCCGCAAAAAAACTGGGCTGCCTGTCACGTTACCCAAATAAAATCAGCGCCCCCAGCTTCCCCATAACTCGAACCCTGCCTAGAAACAAGAGTATGTAGGCAGGTTAAGCAAGCAGTGAGATGCCAGCACATCCAACAGTCACCCCTGCATGTAGCTCTGGAGGCATGCCTACAGCCGCCTGGTCAGACGCAACCTACTCCAAAGCAATGTCTTATGCTAAGGAGGAGTGAATCTGCTCGCGTGAGCAAATGAGCATTTTTGGCAGTGATGGGATGAATAAGGCATCTGTACATGCTAGAGCATGCAAGGCGCATCTCGGGCATCCTTCTGGTGTTACTGTGCTTGAGCCCTGTGGGCAGATAGGATATAGATACAAAAGCAGAAAGAAGGTAGGTTCAAACAGAGTGTGGTAAGGTCGGGGTGTACAACTGGGCAGAGGAAACTGGGTCCTGCACAGAGACGGGTTTTCCAAAGGACAATCCTAGGTGGAACAAAGCTTGGTGAGAAAGATTAAGCTGGTAGTTGTATCTGGCTCTTGTTATTTGAGCATCGCATACAGCCAGCCCAGCCAGTATGTGATGGGCCGCCTCCTCTGTTGGCATAGCTCAGTGTAGCAATCTTGAGGTCAACAAACTGATGCTACTTTAAACCAGCTGAGAATCTCACCCAGTATATACACATTGTTCACAGCCACGTGGAAATTACACTGACTGAAACTCTCCTTTTCTACATACAGTACAGCTCCTTGGAGGCAGTGGAGGCTCCAAAAAAGCACATCAGAACCCCTCAGCACCTGAGCCTAAAGCCGATCACGACACACCCGGACGGTCTGTGAGCATCTGCCCAGCAGCGCTCCATCCCCGCAGGCAAGCGAGTGGCCTTCAGTGTGCCTCTGCCAGCTTCACATGCTTGCAAATGTGGCTGCACAATCGAA
Organism: Alligator sinensis; assembly: GCF_000455745.1. Taxonomy (NCBI): domain Eukaryota; kingdom Metazoa; phylum Chordata; order Crocodylia; family Alligatoridae; genus Alligator; species Alligator sinensis. The sequence goes on from NW_005841996.1 coordinate 34,262, forward strand.
ACCTTCATGTAGTGACGCAGCCCCTGGGGCTCTCCAGGGCCACCTGCAGGGTGTTTGGAAAGATCCCCAAGGGTGGACTCCCAACCCCTTCCCAGGCAGGAACTGCTCCCCAGGCTGAGTGGCTCTGGGAGCCTAAACCTGTGGTGCTGCTGAGCACCCACAGCTCTCATGCAAGGGGATCCACATGTCATTGGTTTGGTGCTCCTGTATCCCACCAGAGTGAGATTAAGGGATCAGTCTGTGGGGAGAAAGATCATGTCCACAGGGGTCCTGCAGCCTGCCTGGGCTTCCTTACCCTTTTGGTGCAGCAGGATTTGGCCGACCCCTCCTGTGACATGGGGCGGGGTCTGTCCCCTCCGTGGGAAAGGAAAGATGCTAGGAGAGGCATACCAACAGTGCAGGGCCAGGAGTGAGGAAGTGACCCTGCAGAACAGACGGGCAGCCCCACACCAGATTGGGGAGCCAGGGCTGACACAGGGAGCAGTGACATAAACAGCCAGTGCATCCCATCTTCATCATTCAGTGCTGAGGAAGAGCTCTACATCTGTGATAGAAACACGTATGCACATTAGGAGGCCAAGGGATTTGCTTAACAAAACCTTTTATCCGTCAAGCCTCAGAGTTAAGAATTGCAGCTGACCAGCTTTTGGGCACAAGATGCCCTTTCTGAATCTGTCTTACTTCTCTACCATCTCTTCCCAGCTTTCAAGTCCCTCCAAGAAAAGATATTCTCAAACAAGTTCTACTCCTAGCATTATTGCACCTCAGTTTGGAGGAGAGCCTGCCAGTTCCCTGTGAGGGAGAGGTAGGTGTGCACATCTGCGAGGGGCAAGCAGGGGAGTGCATGCTTAGGGGCAACCAACATGGTTTCATTAGAGGCAGGCCCTGTCAGACCAGCCTGGTGGCCTTCTATGTATGACCAGGTCACAAAATCCTTGGACGCAGGTGCACGGTGGACGTAGTCTTTCTGGACTTTAGGAAGGCCTTCAACACTGTCTCTCACCCCATTCTCATTAAAAAATTAGGAGATTGCGGTGTCAATGCCTACACAGTCAGATGGGTCGCCAATTGGCTGGAGGGCCACACCCAGAGTGGTGGTGGACAGGTCATTTTCGACCTGGAGGGATGTGGGCAGTGGGGTCCCCCAGGGCTCGGTCCTCAGGCCCACACTGTTCAACATCTTCATCAGTGACTTGGGCGAGGGGGTGACCTTGTTCAAATTCGCAGATGACACTAAGATGTGGGGAAAAAGAAGTGGGAACGCTAGAAGGGAGGGACAGGCTGCAATTGGATCTGGACAGGTTACAGGGGTGGGCAGATGAGAATAAGATGGGATTCAATACTGACACGTGCAGGGTACTGCACCTAGGGAGAAAGAACCAGCAGCAGACCTAAGGGCTGGGGAACTCTCTTCTCTTCAGCACAGAGGCAGAAAAGGATCTTGGAGACATTATAGACTCCAAGATGACCATGGGCCGCCAATGTGGGAACGTGGTCAGGAAGGCTAACCGCACCTTGTCATGGATCCACAGATGCATCATGAGCAGGTCCAAGGCGGTGATCCTCCCCCTCTATATGACATTGGTCAGGCCACAGTTAGAGTACTGCATCCAGTTCTGGGCGCCACACTTCAGGAGGGATGTGGACAACATCAAGAGGGTCCAGAGGAGGGCCAGTCGCATGATCAGGGGCAGCAGGGCAGGCTCTACGAGGAGAGGCTACGGGACCTGAACCGGTTCAGCCTCCACAAGAGAAGGCTGAGAGGGGATCTGGGGGCCATCTATAAACTTGCCAAGGGAGACCAGCAGGCTATGGGAGAGTCCCTGTTCCCCCGAGCACTACCAGGAGTAACAAGGAATAATGGAATAATTGGCCATAAGCTGACAGAGAGTAGATTCAGGCTAGGCATTAGGAGGCACTACTTCAGCCAGGGCGGCTAGGATCTGGAACCAACTTCCAAGGGAAGTCGTGCTTGGTCCTACCCTGGGGGTCTTTAAAAGGAGGCTAGATAGATAGACACCTTGCCAGGGTCCTTTGACCCCAGCACTCTTTCCTGCCCATGGCAATCCAGATGTTGGAGGTGAAGTGCAAGGCTACCTGCGGCCCTGCCTTGCACAGCTCCTCCCTCAAGTACTCCCTGCATGCCTCATACAGGGAGGACACCACCATCCTGCTAAAGGTGGCATGTGCGGGCACTTGGTAAGATGGTGTCGTGGTAAACACACGCAGCAAACTTTAGGTCAGGTCAGCAGAAGCTTGGTTTATTAGAGAATGCATTCTGGACAGACTCATACACAATTGGAGAATTGTGAAGAGGTCTGACCTCGTACAACAGGTGAGGCGAGTTCATATAGAAAATATGACGTCATAAGCATAGCTACGATATAACTAATCAGCATTTGCCATGACTTTGTTAGTAAAGCGCATGTCTTTTTATTTTATGATTATGTTAGCAAAAATTTTACTATCTCTCGTCTAACTAGCAACTTTAGGGTTCACTTCCCATTTTGGGCTGATTCAGCAGGCCGGTTTGTGGTTACTTTTGTGCTCAGCTTTTGTTTTTTACTAGACTAGGGCAGGATGGTCTTAGTCTGTGTTAGTTTGGCAGTTTCGGGTCATGTCCTTTTTTGACTTCCCCATAGCCTAAGCTGAATACAGATTCAACTCCATTTTTCTCTTCTTCCACAATGGTGACACAAGCACCGTGAGCCACCTGAACACTGACCGCTCAACTAAGGAGAAGGGCTGGCTATCCAGAGCAAGCATTTCCCCCGTGCTCTGGGCAATCTTGCACTCCTTTGCAACTTGCCCTGCTTTCTGTCCACCTTTCTCCCACTGTTCCAGGGTGGCCTGCCTCTGCTTTGTGGGGAAGGGGCCTTTGGAGTGAGCCGGGGACTTCCTTTTGGGCACACTCACACTGGTGCCAGGCTGAGCAGGAAGAACGGCAAGGGGGTGCTGCCTCCTGAGATGCAGCAGCATCACCGTGGTGGCAAAGTGTTTCACATCCTCGCCCTGGCTGATCTGCCTTCAGCAGTGCTGGCAGATAGCAAACCTGGGATCATCTGCCAGCTGAAATTCTCCCACATTACGCTACTTGCCCGCTTCTGGGTTGAGAGTGGGGATGCTGCCTTATGCCCGTCCTCAGCAGGCTGAGGCACAACAGCAGGAGGAGCTGCCTCAGCTCAGGCAGCTGCCTGAGCCTCCACAACCTCAACCTCCTCTGAGGTGCTGCTTTCAGGAGGAGGAAACCTGAGTCTAGGGGAACTTTGAAGGGTGTGGAGCACAAGCTCTGATTCCCACTCGGTCCCCAGAACTGCTTGAACCAGCACTATCAGCATCCCTGGTTCCAGCTCCAGCTCCTCCTTTGGCAGTGGGAGGCTCACGCTGAGAGATGACATTGGGGCGGAGGAGACAGTAATTCTGGTGCTGGTGCCTACTTCTGGACTTAGGGGAGGTAGTGCAGGTACAGAGACATTAGGTATAGGTACTGCTCCCACCTCCTTGCTTCCACTGGCAGCAGAAGCATCATAGCTGCTTGGGAAGAGAATACGTCTATGTTTGCGGGGTGGGACTTGCAGCTCTAGCTTTCCTCCTACCCGCTCTCCCTCCCCTGCCAGAAGACCTGGCACCTGCCTTTCCAGCATGGTTCATATTAATCTTTCCTCTGCTACAAAAGGTGTGTAACTGCGTGTGTCTGACTTCATCTGGGTTCTCTTCTCTAGGGTGTGCAACTATTAGATTGCTTGTGTTCTGCTTTAGTAAAGTTGTGCATTACTTCTTCTCTGGGTTGTGTGACTAACTGTTAGAATGCTTGTGTTGTGTGTTATATGTTTCTGTGTTGCTTCTTCTTTTCTAGGGTGTGCAACTCACTATTAGAGTGCTTGTGTTGTGCAATAATAAAGTGTATTGCTTCTCTCAGGTGTGCAACTATTAGATTGCTTGTGTTGTGCTTTAATAAAGTTGTGCGTTACTTCTTTTCTGGTGTGTGCGTCTAACTATTAGATTACTTGTATTCTTTCATATAATTGTGCATTGCTTCTTTGTTTTTGGGGTCTGCGACTAGCTATTAGATTGCTTCTGTTGTACAATAATGAAGTTGGGCATTGCTTCTTCTTCTCTGGGGTGTGCGACTAACTATTAGATTCCTTGTGTTGTGCTTTAATAAAGTTGCACGTTGCTACGTTTCTGGGGTGTGGGACTATTAGATTGCTTGTGTTGTCTGTTAATACCTTTGTGCAGCGCCTTCTGCTTCTCTGGGGTGCATGACTATTAGATTACTGGTGTTGTGCTTTAATCGAGTTGTACGTTACTTCTTCTCTGGGGTGTGCCACTAACTATTAGATTGCTTGTGTTGTGCTTCAATAAAGTTGTGCATTGCTTCTCTTTTCTAGGTTGTGTGACTATTAGATTGCTTGTGTAGTGCTTTAATAAAGTTGTGCGTTGCTTCTTTGAGGTGTGTGACTGACTGTTAGATTGCTTGTGTTGTGGGATAATAAAGTTGTGCATTATTTCTTTTCTGGGGTGTGCGACTATCAGATTGCTTGTGTTGTGCATTAATACGTTTCTCTGTTGCTTTTTCTTTTCTAGGGTGTCCAATTAACAATTAGTTTGCTTGTGCTGTGCATTAATATGTTTGTGTGTTGCTTCTTTTCTAGGGTGTACGACTATTAGATTGCTTGTGCTGTGCTTTAATAAAGTTGTGTGTTGCTTTCTTGGGTGTGCAACTAAATATTACATTGCTTGTGTTGTTCTTTCATAAAATTGTGTGTTGCTTCTTCGTTTCTGGGGTGTGGGTTTAACAATTAGATTGCTTGTGTTGTGTGATAATAAAGTTGTGCATTGCTTTTCCTTCTCTGGGGTGTGCAGTTAACTATTAGATTCCTCGTGTTGTGCTTTAATAAAGTTGTACATTGCTTCATTTCAAGTGTGTGACTACTAGATTGCTTGTGTTGTGCATTAATACATTTGTGCTGTGCTGCTTCTCTGGGGTGTGCGATATTAGATTAATTGTGTTGTGCTTTAATCAAGCTGTGCGTTGCTTCTTCTTCTCTGGGGTGTGCGACCAACTCTTAGACTGCTTGTGTTGTGCATTAATGAAGTTGTGGGTTGCTTCTTGTCTGAGGCATGCAACTAACAATTTGATTGCTTGGGTTGTGCTTTACTCAAGCGTGCGTTGCTTCTTCTCTTGGGTTTGCGACTAACTACTAGATTGCTTGTGTTGTGTGATAATGAAGTTGTGTGTTGCTTCTTCTCTGGGGTGTGTGACTAACTATTAGACTGCTTGTGTCGTGCTTCAATAAAGTTGTGTGTTGTTTCTTTTCTGGGGTGTGCTACTAATAGCTTGCTTGTGTTCTTTCATAAAATTGTGTGCTGCTTCTTCGTTTCTGGGGTGTACAACTAGCTATTAGATGGCTTGTGTTGTGCGATAATAAAGTTGTACGTTGCTTCTTTTCTGGGATGTAAGACTATTAGATTGCTTGTGTTGTGCATTAATACCTTTGTGCAGTGCTTCTGCTTCTCTGGGGTGTGCGGCTATAAGATTGCTTGTGTTGTGCTTTAATCAAGTTGTGCGTTGCTTCTTCTTCTCTGGGGTGTGCAAATAATTATTAGATTGATTGTGTTGTGCGTTAATAAAGTTGTGTGTTGCTTTTTCTTTTCTGCGGTGCGTGAGTAACTACTTGTTTGCTTCTGTTGTGCGTTAATACTTTTGCATGTTGTTTCTTCTTTTCTAGGGTGTGTGACTATTTGATTGCTTGTGTTGTGCAATAATGAAGTTGTGCGTTGCTTCTTCTCTGGGGTGTGTGACTAACTAATAGATTGCTTGTGTCGTGCTTCAATAAAGTTGTGCGTTGTTTCTTTTCTGGGGTGTGCTACTATTAGATTGCTTGTGTCGTGCTTCAATAAAGTTGTGCGTTGTTTCTTTTCTGGGGTGTGCTACTATTAGATTGCTTGTGTCGTGCTTCAATAAAGTTGTGCGTTGTTTCTTTTCTGGGGTGTGCTACTATTAGATTGCTTGTGTTGTGCATTAATACCTTTGTACAGTGCTTCTGCTTCTCTGGGGTGTGCGAATATTAGATTACTTGTGTTGTGCTCTAATCAAGTTGTGCATTGCTTCTTCTCTGGGGTGTGCGACCAACTCTTAGACTGCTTGTGTTGTGCATTAATGAAGTTGTGGGTTGCTTCTTGTCTGGGGTGTGCGACTAACAATTTGATTGCTTGGGTTGTGCTTTACTCAAGCGTGCGTTGCTTCTTCTCTTGGGTTTGCGACTAACTACTAGATTGCTTGTGTTGTGTGATAATGAAGTTGTGCATTGCTTCTACTCTGGGATGTGTGGCTATAAGATTCCTTGTGTTGTGCTTCAATAAAGTTGTGCATTGCTTGTCTTCTCTGGGTTGTGTGACTATTAGAATACTTGTGTTGTGCGTTAATAAAATTGTGCGTTGCTTCTACTCTGGGGTGTGTGACCAACTGTTAGATTGCTTGTGTTGTGCTTTAATAAAGTTGTGCATTACTTCTTCCCTGGGGTGTGCGACTAACTACTAGATTTTTTCTGTTGCACGTTAATACGTTTCTCTGTTGCTTCTTCTTTTCTAGAGTGTCTGACCAGCTATTAGATTGCTTGTGTTGCGTGTTAATATGTTTGTGTGTTTCTTTTTTCTAGGGTGTGTGACTATTTGATTGCTCGTGCTGTGCGTTAATACCTTTGTGCGGCACTTCTTGTCTGGGGTGCTCGACTATTAGATTACTTGTGCTTTAAGCAACTTGTGCTTTGCTTCTTCTTCTCTGGGGTGTGTGACTAACTATTAGATTGCTTGTGCTGTGCAGTAATTGTGTTGCTTCTTCTCTGGGGTGTGCGACTATTAGATTGCTTGAGTTGTTTCATAAAGTTGTGCATTGCTTCTTCGTTTCTGGGGTGTGCGACTATTAGATTGCTTGTGTTGTGCATTAATACCTTCATGCGGTACTTCTTTTCTGGGGTGTGCGACTTATATTGCTTGTGTTGTACTTTAATAAAGTTGTGCGTTGCTTCTTTTCTGGGGTGTGCAACTAGCTATTACATTTCCTGTGTTGTGCCTTTATACTTTTGTGCGTTGCTTCTTTTCTAGGGTGGGCAACTATTAGATTGCTTGTGTTGTGTGTTAATACATTTGTGCGTAGCTTCTTTTGTGGGGTATGTGACTAATTATTAGATTGCTTGTGTTGTCCTTTAATAATGTCATGCGTTGCTTCCTTTCTGGGGTGTACGACTAACTATTAGATTGCCTGTGTTGTGTGTTAATAAATTTGTGTGTTGCTTTTTCTTTTCTGCGGTGCATGAGTAACTACTTGTTTGCTTCTGTTGTGAGTTAATACTTTTGCATGTTGTTTCTTCTTTTCTAGGGTGTGTGACTATTTGATTGCTTGTGTTGTGCGATAATAAATTTGTCTTCGTTCTTTTCTGTGTTGTGTGACTATTAGAGCGCTTGTATTGTGCAATAATAAAACTGTGTGTTGCTTCTTCTGTTGGTGGTGAGTGACTATTAAATTGCTAGTGTTGTGTGTTGATATATTTCTGTGTTGTTCTTCTGTAATGTTGTTTCTTGTTTTCTGGGTTGTGTGATCATTAGATTCTTTTGTGTTGCGTGTAGTGGACTGTGGTGGGCTAATGAATCTGATCTTGGTTATGAATTGTAACTATGGCGTGTGTGTTGCTCTTCTGTGGCGTGATGTCTGTAATAGCTAACTATATACAATCTCTTCTCCTATGAATATAATGACTTCTTCTATGAGCTGTATGTGTGTGTGTAATTGTGCTTCCCTGAACAGTTGATGTATAACACTGCCAGGAAAAACACTGAGCTTTGTTTTAAAAGTATTAAAAAAAAAAAGAAAAAAAAAGCAAGTATAAATTGAAAGGTATGAATTGCACTGTATTAAGTAAAGAGAGTCTAAACTAAGTTAAGCCTTTCTAAGAACAAAAAGGAGCAGGCAAGTTGCAAGTGAGTGACCTTGAAGCGAGCCAGGCAGCACAGCACATTTCTGACACTCCCACTCGCTCAGAACCACCTCACAAACGGCAAAGCAGCCTGCAGACAGAGGCTTTTATGGTGTTTCTATGTCCCTCCCCCCAGACACTGTAATTGGAAGGTCAATCAGAGAGAAATCATGCTCACTGGCCAGCTAGACATGTCAGTCCTTCCCCCCCTGCTCCCCCTCCTTCTAAGTTTCTGTTTCCCCAGACAGACTGCTCTCTCAATGTCTGAATATTTTCCAAATCAATTCGGAAGCTCTGAATCGATTTGGAAAGCCTAAAGCGTCTAGCGATTCGATTCGGACTCGCAGGTTCAGCCTCAGAATAGCCCGAATCATCTCCAAATCTGTATCCCGGATCGAAGCTTTGCACAGTCCCAATCTTCGCTTAGTTTGCAGGTGGGAACCTCAGCAAAGGACACCAGAGGGTGTCATATCACAGGGAATGGAGCCCTTTTCCATCCCACTTCTTTTATCCTCCTTTCATCCAACATTACCAGACAGACCTTTGACAATCTGCGGGAGAAAGGGAATGATCTTGCGTCGTCCTGTTGGTTGAGATAGAGGACGCTAACCTGAATACTTAATTAACATTTCATGCCCTCACACTGGCTCCTCTTTTTAAAATATCTCTTTTACCCTGACTTAGTTTGCATTCTACTTCCCTTTGCCTCATTTGCTAATAGGGCCTAACTTACACATAACACAGCTAAAAGCTGACAAGAGCTGGTATAGTGCAGCTGACAGGATTGTGGCTGAAGAAAAAGGTCTTTGCCCTCACACCCTATTCATCAGTCCTTACTTTGCCCTCCCCGCCTCCAATGAAAACACACAGGCCTCTTCCCACCCCACACCATGGAGGGACACCATGAGTCGAGCAGCCACAGCCCTGATCGCTGCCTGCACTCCCATCCCAAGGAGGCAGGTCATGACATGTGCTTGCAGCGCCCACCACAGCCTTCCTCTCGCATGCTGGCAAAAGGGAGAAGCCTGGAGATAACCCAGTCCCTCAGGCTGGGAGAGTGTGCTGCTGCATTTCATTGGGAGCTTAATATGTTGTGAGTTCAGCGACAACGCTCTGGGCACTCCTGTGAAGTTCACTCCTGTGAAACCTGAGCCAGCGCTTCATCCTCTGTCAAGTCACAGAAATGGGCCACTCTGTGATTTATGCTAGATGTAAGGGCAACACCACAAGCATGCATGGCTTCTTGAGGATACTGCCTAGCTTTGGAGCATGGATTCAGGAGCATGTGCCATGTGCAGGGACCTGCGAAGAGGGAACCGCTTAGGAGAGAGGAGACAGCAGGGCCCTGCTGGCACTGGGTGTGCAGCTGCCAGGTTGGGCTGAAGTCACGTTGACTCCCCGGGGGCCAGGCCCTGAGTAAACCCCAGGCCCTGGGGTCAGGTCGGGTCTGTGAAGACCTTGCCTCAAACCCAGGCCACCTGCCCCCACCACCCACTTCTTTAACTTGTGAGAAACACTTCTGTCTTAATTCCCAAAGCAAACAAGCGCTATTCACAGCTCTGGGGTGGGTAGGTAGGCCCTATATGTGGGCACTGTGGCTTAGTTGGTGAAAGCACCTGTTCAGTAAATAGGGGATCCTGGGTTCAAATCCCAGCAGTGCCTGCTACTTTTTCACCTCTCACCACAACACAAGGTTTCCTACTGTCACAACAGGATTGAACCTGGAGCTTGCTGGCTCTATCGCTGCGTCCCTCAGGACTTTGATTTACACCTATACCTGTCTCTAATTAACAAGAAATGGGGTCTCTTGAGAGGTAGGTCAAGTATCGTATTTATGGTGGGGAAGGATCATAAAGAGTGGGATCTCTTCCCTGTTTCTATGTGCAACTGAGGACTATGCAATGTAAACCCCCTTTCTTCATAGGAAACCCATGGGTCTGAATTTTTTCTTCTTGTCAAGAGACCATCTCATCTTTTAAAGGTTGTCTTTGGTTGATGCAGGAAGACCCAAGTGAAATTCAACTAGATCCCAATAGCAACATTGACAGCCTGAATCCAGAAACCAGGGGCATCATTCCTGAAAGAGGCATTCTGCTTTGGACTTTTCCAAATGCATTTAGTGGGTCACAGATCAAAAATGGGTAGGAAACCAGCGCAGAGAAAAGTCATCTACAAATAGACCGAGAGAGAGAGGAATTGAATGAGAGACTGAGTCTTTCTGACACCTATTTTTAAGAAAGGGAAAAGGGAGGACCCAAGCCACTACAGGCCAGGGAGTTTGACCTGAATCCCTGATAAATGCCTGAAGTAAATTATCAAAGAATCCATAGCAGACAGGCTAGCACAAGGCAGTATGCTGAAGGACAGCCAGCATGGCTTCATTACGGCAGGTCGTGCCAGACCGACCTCATTTCCTTCTATGATCAGGTAACTCACCTCCCGGATGGGGGAAATGAGGTTGATGCCATATACTTGAACTTCAAAAAGGCCTTTGACCTGGTCTCCCACAAAGCCCTCATGAAAAAATTGGCAAAATGTGGCCTCAACTCCTTTCAAGTCCAGTGGCTAGGTAACCGGCTCTGAGGTAGGACTCCAAGCGTATTGATTGACAGAACTGAGTCATCATGGCGGAGGGAGACCAGTAGCATCCCTCAGCGTTCAGTCCTCAGACCAGTGCTTTTCAACATGTTCATCAATGATTTGCATTCGGGTATTAAAAGCAAACTAGCAAAGTTCATGGACAATACCAACTATGGAGGAGTATGCTCATGCTTGAAGACAGGATGGCAATACAGGCCAACAAGGACAGGCTCGTGAGGTGGGAAAATGTCAACCTAATGTCATTTAATATGTAGAAATGTAAAGTGCTCCATCTGGGGAGAAATAATCCACAACACACTTACAGGCTGGGCAGTGCTAGGCTTGCTAGCACAAAATCTCAACAAGACCTGGGTGTTGTGATAGACCACAGAATAAAAGTCAGTCCCCAATGCAATGCCGTAGCTGGCAGAGTTAATCAAACACTGGCATACGTCTACTGAGGCATCTCCAGCAAAGCTAAGGATGTCATCCTCCCGCTTTACTCAGCCTTGTCTGCAGCTGGAGTCTGGGTACTGCACTTCAGGAAATTTGTGGAGATGCTAGAGAGAGAGCAAAGGAGGACCACATGCATGATTAGAGGCCTAGAGACCAGATCATATGAGGAGAGGCTGAAAAACTTGGGACTGTTCAGCCTGAAGAAGAGAAGACTCAGAGGGGATTTGGTGGCAGCCTATAAGTATATCATGGGCATACATCATGTCTGGCAGAGCATCTGTTCACCAAGGCCCCCCAGAGGATGACAAGAAATAATGGGCACAAGCTGATGGAAGATCGCATCAGGCTAGACATAAGGAAAAACTTCTTGACAAGTCGAGTACCGAGAGGTTGGAATAGGCTCCCCCCAGAGGTCGTACACTCCCCTGCCCTAGTGATTTTCGAAAAGCATCTTGATATCCATCTTGCTGGAGTCATCTGAACCCAGAGGTCTTTCCTACCCAAGTGCAGCGGGGCTGGACCCCAGGATCTGTAAGTCCCCTTCTAGCCCCTAACAACTATGAAATCATGAAGCTATGAAACCACCAAGCTCCAAGGCCACCTGCCAGGACTGCCTGTCATGCCCAGTGAGTAAGCCCTGCACATGGAGGAGGGCTTTGGGGAACAGGAGCACTGTGGCCACAAGTGCCCATGCCACCACACAGGTGCACCCCTGGCCTGCAGGCTTGGACCAAGGGCCCCACACAGGGGGTGGGGACCCCCTTCTTATTCCCTCCTAGCCCCTCCCTTCCTCTTATCACCGTGCCTGGCCTACCTCCCCACTGCCTGTCATCTGCAGAGTAATTCACTGAAAGGAGCAGTGATCTCCACCTCATCTGCGGGGATCAGGACTCATATCATAGGCAGACGTACCCCTCCAGGCAGCAGTGCACACTGTGGGAAAGCGTGGGCTTGCCTGGGGCACTGTTGAAGCTCCGGTCCCTGCATCAGGTTCTCAGCTGCATCCAGGGCACCATGGTGATCATCATCAGCAGGGCATAGTGAATTGGGCACCCCTCAGTATGCTCAAACAGCTCATCATGGCAAGCCCAGGGAAGTCTCAGCACGTGCACGCTCAGGACACAGGCCATGCATAGGGTGGGCAATGTCCCATCCCACCTCTCTGGCAAGGCATACCAGGAAGAGGACAGGGGCATCACCAGTTCTGCATCCCAGCTGGGTGGGAGCCTCTGCCCTGCACCCCTCACCCCAGGCAGTGTGAACCTGTCCCCATTGGAGCAAACTGCCTTGCCTGCAGGAGAAGGGGAAAAGTTGGCCCAGACCAGCCCTCGTAGCTGCTGCGAAGAGCCATCACTGGCAGAGCCTGGGGAAGAGACCGGGAAGGCAGGCTGCCTGCAGCAAGTGCCAAGTGAGCCGCCTGCCCCCGTGGAGGGGGTGGGGATGGAGGCCTTGGCCAGCGGGCACCTGTGGCAGGGGCTGCCTGGCCAATTTAGCATGGTCCCTCAGCACCTCTACATGCACAGCCCCTGATCTAAGGCCATGTGGTGCACAGCCCCTTGGTATAGTGCCTTTTATCTATGAAAGGTTGCAATCTCTCAAAAAGAGCCTCTATGTCTGTGAGTGGGTATGTTCTGGTCTTGTTGCTGTCTTCTTCACTTTCCCACCACATGTTAGGAGAAAGATAACACAGAAAAGAGATTGACAACTGCTAGTGTGGTGATGAAAAGTTGGTGCTCCAGGCTCTGCCACAGGGCTCTGCCTCCCCTACATCCTGCCTGAACCTGACCTGTCACCAGCTAGAGCACCCTGTTACAGGGCATGTCTATATGTGATGCAACATTGCCATAGCATCTGCGGGTGTCTACTCTTGAGCAGCAGCTACATCACTGGCGACACGCTCCCCTGGTATAGCATGCTGCTACAGCAAAGTAGCTTCTAAAAATAACCGTGTGCCACGCATACACCGCAGTATGGGCTGTTACAGCACCATGATTTAATACTTCCTTTCAGAAGTAGCTCCCATCCCCTTCATCCACAACCCCCAACCCCACTGGAGGGGCAGACTCCTCCCTACAACCTCCCCTGCTTCCCCTGGAAAGTCCCAAGCCCTGGCCCTCCACCCCCGACCCCCATACACTTACCTGCCTGCAGCTGCAGGGCTGCTCCCATCCCCTGCCAGGTGCATGCTGGCCCCATGCACTGGGATCGTGTACTTCTGCCTCCCATCTCCCTCCCCTGCTCTGAAAGTAAGTACTAAATCGTGGTGAAGAAACAACATCACCAGAGTGACATGTGTAGAAGTGCCCATCGTGTCCTTGCTTTGCAGTTCCAGCAGCTGCTTGATGAGGAGAAGCACCAGCTGGCACCGGGGATGCAATGTAAGGAATGGTGCCTTGATGACCAGAGCCCTCTGAATGCACCTTCTCCAACAGCAGCAGACAGACAGCACCCTTCTCCTGGGACTTCTAGTCACCATCACGGAGAAGTTCCTGGCCAACCTGCAGGCCTGGCACAAGGTGGCAAAAGCATGTGAGGCATGTAAGCACCAGAAGTGCATGAACAGGTGGCCCATGAGCAGGAGATGAACCTGGTTTCTAGAGTTCAAGAGAGGCATGTTGCCCTCCTTGAGAGCATGGTGGCCACCCAGGAGCTACTTCTAGAGCATACAGCCTCTGAATCAGAGCTTCCTAGACCTTAAACCAGGGGTGGGCAAAATGTGGCCCGCTGGCAGGATGCAGCCTGCCAGGCCATTCTATCCAGCCTGTGGGGCCCCTAAAACATTTAGAAAATTAATCTTTTTTTTCCCCTAGCTGCCTGTCATGTAGCCCTCGATGGCTTGCTAAACTCAGTAAGCGGCCCTCCGCCCGAAATAATTACCCGCCCCTGCCTTAAACGCTGGAGGCTGCAAGAGGGAGAGGAATAGTGCAAAATACCCAGCTTTAATCCTGTTTGGTCTCCCTTTCAGCATTCACTGTATAGCACTGTGTGACACAGGATACTGAGCAAGAGGGATTTATGGGCTGACCCAGGAAATGGCAGTTTTTATGAAGTGCCAGTTTAAAAACATGCAGCCCTGGGGCCCAAGGCACTGGCCCTTTGAAACCAGGGGATGTAGGTTCAAATCCCACCAGGCTTAAGACCCTTAGCAGTCTTTTAACCACCATGCAGATAAAGACAAGATGTATTAATTAATGTTGTGAGAGGTAGCAACTGATTGAATTTCTGGAACTTCGGTTCAAGGAGCTGTACCTTTAAAAAAAGAAAAGAGAAAGCCAAAATAGAAATGTAAAAGGGTAACCATTGCCTGAATGCCAGCACCTTGGTGGAGAAGGATTGGTATATCTTGATATACCACTGCAGTGTTTGCTAGTCTGCAGTGGAAAGGATAAAAGCAAATTCAAATGCCTCAACAAGAAAAAAAGTAGGCATAATTTGGGAGTATTTAGTGCATGTTGGCTCAGCTATGGTTTTTGGTCCTATCTAGAGTGCTGTGAACAGTTCTGGCCCTGGTGTTTTAACAGAGACAGGGAGAAGTTAGACAGTCTCCAGAGCTGGGCAGCTAAGATGGTCCAAAACTTGGAAAGCAAATCATACAATGAGAGGCTGTAGAAGCTAGGGCATATGATAGCTGTCTTGAAGTACTTGCAGAGCTGCCATAAAGAAGAGGGAAAGCACCTTTTCTCTCTTGCTGCAGAGAGGAGCATGCAGGCCAATGGTCTGAAGCTGTAAAAACGGAGGTTTAGGTGCAATATCAGGGGAAGCTTCTCCACTGCTAGAACACAGAGGCAGGGGACGAGCCTGCCTAGGGAAGTTGTGGACTGTCCGTCACTGGAGTTGTTCAAGAGGTTGGGCAGCAAGTGCTCAGGGGCAATCCAGGTCTAGTTATGCCTATGTTGTACCATGGGTATTTCCCAGGCTTCTGGGCTCTGCTCATTGCCACTTGCCCCACTTTCACCTACATGTCTCATGATGCTCTTAAACCTTCCTCAGAAATATTAGGTATTGACCGCAACCAAGGCGGGGGATCTTGATCTTGCCTAGGAAATGACCTGCTTGGTGGAACGGAAGTGGAAAGGGATCTTGGAGTCCTAGTGGACTCCAAGATGAACATGAGTCGGCAGTGTGACGAAGCCATCAGAAAAGCTAACGGCACTTTATCGTGCATCAGCAGATGCATGACAAATAGATCCAAAGAGGTGATACTTCCCCTCTATCGGGCACTGGTCAGTACCATTGTACTGTGTGTAATTCTGGGCACCGCACTTCACGAGGGATGCGGATACCCTGGGGGGCTTCAGGAGGAGGTTGGATATGCATCTAGCCCCAGCCCTCTTTCCTGCCTATGCAGGGGGTCGGACTCTATGATCTATTGAGGTCCCTTCCGACCCTAACATCTATGAATCTACGATGGATGTACCAATGCTCCTGCTGAAAACAAAGCTGGCGGTTCATGCTCTAGAACCTTTTTACTCGGTGGTATGGCCTGGGGAAGGTAGGGGGTGTGGCAGAAATGCCACTGTCGGTGCCCCTCTCCAGAGATCTGTCTCCACCAGCCTGAGAGGCGGCCGTTGAATCCCTCACAGCGGGGATCTCGCTCCTTGTCTGCAGACAAAAGCCTGGCACCTGGGAGGCGATGCTCTGGTCACCTGGGTAGGGGGGGGAAGACCCGGCCCTGTGCGCGGGCCCAGGTAGCCAGGGATGCCATGCAGATTGGACGGTTTGTAGCCAGTATTGGCAGCGTCG
>NW_005841996.1:50516-70252 GCF_000455745.1 Alligator sinensis
AAGGGAGGCACTCGGAGCCTGGAAGGTGGGCGGCGCAGGGAGGTGGGCGGCTCAATGCAGGAGCGCCCCCTACTGGCCCGCCACAGGGGGCAAGTTTGCCTTCCTCTGTAGAATCATAGCATAAAAAAATCATAGCATTTCAGGTTTGAAAGGGACCTCAGGAGGTCACATTTAGGCAATACCACATGGCGGAAGATATACCTCTTCCCCATGGTTGTGGGAAACACAGTCCTCAAAGGGCCTCACTCTGGGCCCACCGGCAATGCCACAACCCACAGAATGGGGCTCCAGGGCATGAGCTGGGTGGATTGCGACAGGGGAGCACAGCTGACCCCAAGCAGATCATGCTAGCGAGGTCACGGGGAGCCCATACACTGACTGAGACTGAGGATGGGGCTGACTGCTCTCCCAGTGGGAAAAGGAATGGGAAGTAGGGAAGAAGGATGCATGAAGAGCTCTGCAAGGCCAGAGCAGTATGCCAGGAGTTGGAGAACAGAATAGGATGGATGGAGGACACAAGAAGTGGCTGCAGAGCAGCAATGTGGGAAGAGCGGTGAGGGGGATCAAGGTAGCAGTGGGATCAAGGTAGCTGGAATCCCAAAAGGTGGGATCAGGGTAGGTGAACAGTCCCCACACCCACAAGCAAAGGAGCTGTGTCCCCTGACAGCCAAAGAGCTATGGAGCTCTGAGGAAAAATACATGGTAACAGGGGTCAGAAACTGTACAGAAACTCCCTAAGGCTCCCCAACACAGGACACAGAGCACCTCACAGCATGGCGCACTGTTTTACTGTGGCTTGAGGGACAGCCCATGGCCATCTTTCTGAAGAAGTCCCTAGAACTCAGGGTCTCCTCCTGGCCTCGCATTTGGACACTGGCTGTTTGTCACCATCCCTTCAGCTGCATGGAGCTGCTCTGGGCAGTGGTTGCCTGTCCTTTGGAATGGTTTTCTGTAGCACTTGGTGGAGATGCCTGCAGAAGGGGGAAACCCTTGAACCATGAAGCAGGATGTCCAGCTCATTCTGTCCCCTGGGGCCTGGCACTGAAAACACACTGGTGAAGGCATAATTGTGACCAAGGTTTCAGGGCAGTGACTGACAAATTCATTTTCCCCTTCCTGAGGCCACTGTCCCTTGTGGTCTATCCAAGGCACCTGTCCAAAGGGCCCGGCCATGCTACTGTCAACTGAGAGCACTTGTAGGGTTTGAGGAACAGCATTTCTCTTCTGCCACACTCCATCTCCCTCCTTGTTGCCAGGTGCCTATTCTGGGTCAGTCTACCAACAAGCTCAGGGAAAAGATTCAGACACCCTGGAGAGGCTGGCATTGCCAAATCAGGCTCTTTTCTTTGCATTCACAACCTCCCGGTCCCACCCACTGCAGTTCCCTGTTTCTACAAATGCAACAAAGAATGTTGCAAAGCATCTGAAGAAAGGATGAAGAAAAGGTCCAACATGTGCTAGCACTCTGGATACTTGGTGGGAAGGTTAGGACTCCTTCCTTCTTCTCTAAACTGAGGGAGGTCAATGGGAAAGGACCCGGGTGCCTAAGGCAATGTTCTTCTCCTGGGCCATCACCATTATTTCCCACTGGGCGCCAGCCTTGGAGTCCCATAAAGCTCCTGTTTCCTGATGCAACAACCACCTTCCCATGGGAAATCTTTGCAGGACACCAAAAATGAGGACCCGTGAATGAGTGCCTTCCCAGGGGCTCTCATGTTACTCTTCAGTCCTTTCTTCACAAGACATCTCCCCCACTCCACAGGGGTGAGGGCATTTTGTCCCGTGACCTGGACTAGGTGCAAATCATGGCATACCTCTGCGTTAACTTCTCTGCTTCCCTCAGCTAGTGGAAAACACCCACACATGCACTGGACAGCCTGGTTCAGCTCCTTTCCCTGAAGTACAGCCTGTTCACGCCTGGTCATAAGCTGGCGGCCTGCTAGAAACTGGGACCCCTGATTCCTGCAGAAAGACCTGATGCCATTGGAATAGACACCAAATCAGGAGGGGAAGCTTCTCTGTTTATCCAGCCTCCCTGGGTTATGTGGAGGATCAGCATAGGGTTACCATATTTCCAGTTCGAAAAAGAGGACACCTGTCATGGGGGGCAGAGGGAGTATGTGATTGTGGGGGCAGTGATATGCTGGTGCCCTCCCCTTGCCCATTCCATTGCTTCTCACTTCCAAGTTACAGCCCACGCTGCAGCCCTGTCAGTGCCTCTCACTCCTGAAATGCAGTACCTTGCCCCCCTAGGTCCTGCTGGTGCCCCATACTCCCGAACCACAGTCCCAGCCCCCACCAGCCCAGCCAGTGACCCTCACCCCCACAGTCCCAGCCCCCACAGGGCCCCCTACCCCTGTCCCCCACTGGAGGGGCAGGCACCTCCCCACTACCTCCCTTGCTCCCCCTGGAAAGTCCCAAGCCCTGGCTCTCCACCCCTCCCCTCCCATACACTTCCTGCCTGTAGCTACAGAGCTGCTCCCATCCCCTGCCAGGTGCATGCTGGCCCAGTGCACTGGGATCATGTACTTTTGCCTCCCACCTCCCTCCCCTGCTCCCCCCAGCCCCAAGCAGCTCCTTGCTGGGGCGAGCCAGGAAGCTGAGCAGAGCAAAACCCTGAACATTTGATAATATTTAAAAAACAAACAAACAAACAAAAAATAACTTCCCAGATGGAGATGGGAGGAACTGAAAAGAGGACATGTCTGGGAAAACCTGGACGTATGGTAACCGTGCTTCAGAGAGGAGGTTGGGCTCTCTTTTCTTGGGATTTTCTTTATTTTTAGCATACTGAAAGTGCTGTTGACATGATCTAGTTGAATGATTCTCCACCAGGCGGACGGGGTGCTCTGAGATCCTTTTCATGGTGACACATCACCGTCAGGTGTAGGAAAACCTGCACATAATTCACAAGATTCATTTCAAGATTTCAAAGAGGAAATAAGTGTCAAGAAACATACTCAGTTGTTCCAGTCTTTTTGAATGCTTTGCATCAGCCATGGTAAAGAGGTGAAAAAAGTATGGTTGTCAGTAAAAACTTTGCAGTAAAAATAAGTATTGAGTTGGCAACACTGCTTAACGGCAGCAATGGTTTTACATTCTGCTGTCCCCTCCAAGGAGGGTTCCCCTACTTATCCCCACACCCTGATATCCTGAACTTCACCCTGTACCATACTGTCCACCCCAGCCATGGCCCCACCTTTCCCCACTGTCTGTGCCCTCCCATCTGTGTACAGACACCCCAAAACAGCTTACCTGCAACCCAACATGTCTACAAGCATCCTGGGACACTGCAGCAGGAGCACTAGGATGAGAGAACATTCCCTGCAGGGTGCTGTGCTCCCACTCAGACACCGGGTGTCACTTCAGTTTTCTTTCTGTGGGAGCTGTAGTCAAGCTGCAGCTGCTTCTTGTCTTTATTGATAGCTAAAGTATTTTTCCTGACGTTACTGGCTGCCATTCTTAGCCCTAATTTTTGCTGACAGTCAGTAAATTTCATGACAGTTTGCAACCCTGAGCAGGATTCCGCATAGCCTTACCCTCCACCTGGACAGCATTCAATGCAGACCAATGCCCAGGTCAATGGGAAGCTGAGAGGACTGGAGCTCTCCAAGCATGGACTCCAGCATCTGGACTGTGAGCTGCAGGTGGGGGAGAATGAAGGTGGATGAGAATCACAAGGCAGTGGGATGCAATAGGGGAATGTAGCTCAGTGGTGGAGTACATGCTTAGCATGCATGAGGCTCTTGGTTTAGACCCCAGCATTTCTACCTTCTTGACCTTTTCTTGTGGGCAGAGGCTGGGCAGGAAGTCCCTCCAAACCTGGGGTGAATAAAATATGGCCTGTAGGACACATCTGGCCTGCAAAGGATCTTTGTCCTGCCCAACTGCTACTTGGCCGTGGCGTGTCCTGCTGCCCATGGGCAAACAGAAAGGCTGGGGCAGCTCCACGGCTGGACTACCTGTAGCCCGGGTGGTGGCTGCTCTTTCTGGCTGCCGCCACCACTGACCCAAGCCCTGTGGTACCATTGGAGATGCACAACTGCTCCAGACTCCCCTGTCCAGGCTGACCAGCATCAGCAAGGGCACCCAGCAGAAACCGTTGCTCAGCGTGGTGGGGAAGCAACCCCTCCCCCTCACTCCTGCAGGGCAGTACTCACTGCAGCTCACCAGGCTGCCCTGTGCCTGCTTTCACTGTTACCACTCTTTACTTGCGGGCATTATTGATTGGTTTCAGTGTGGCTGTCATACTGTTCATGGTCTGTCCTGTCAGCCTAATCCTTTGTTTCCCAAACCCATCACATGCACACATTTACTGGTGTCTTAAGCTGGGCACACCCTGGCATGGCAATTTGGTTTGTCCACCAAAACTGGAAATCCCAAAGGCTCTGCAACTGGTCACTGTGAGCTGTCACCAATGTGGCAAAGCCATCTCATGAAATGGACCACTGTTGGGATGTTTTTTATTTCCCCAAAAATGTGTTCCTGCTTGCTTCAGACAGCATGGACTATGAAAGAAACTTTGTCACAAACAGGCTTTTAGAAACCAATTAACCCTTGCCATTCCCCTGGACCACTATTCTAATGCATATCTACTCTATCTATAAGATAATTCCTAAAAAGAAAACTCTGAATAGTATTTTCTAGTACTCTCCCTCCCTTCTTATCAGTCTCCCATTTGTTCTCACTGCACACATACCGAGACACACACCAACCCAACTCTCACTGCTCTCTTCCCAGCAACTGACTGACAGTCAGTAAATTTAGTGAGACTTTGCAACCGTGAGCAGGACTCAGCATGGCCTTACCCTACACCTGAACAGCATTCAATGCAGACAAAGGCCCAGGTCAATAGAAAGATGAGAGAGGACTAGAGCTCTCCATAGATGCCAGGACCTGGACAGACCTGCAGGTGGCGGTGAGTGAGTGTGGATGAGAATCATAGGGTGACACAGCCAAAATGGGGATGTAGCTCAGTGGTAGAGTACATGCGTTGCATGTTTGAGGGCTTGGGTTTAATCCCCTGCATCTCCACTTTTTCCTATGGGAAGAGGCTGGACAGGAGGTCGGACCAAACCAGGGTTGGACAAAATATGTCCCATGGGCGGGATCTGGCCTGTGGAGGGGTTTTATCCCACTCATGGCGGGGGGCTCTGGACCTGCATGGCCCAGGTGCCACCTGGCCCTGGCCTTCCTGCTGCCCCTGGACAAGCAGCAGGGCAGGGGCAGCTCCACGGCTTGACTACCTTTCTAGGCAGCCTGAGTGGTGACAGCTCTTTCTGGCTGCCGCTGCCCCTGGCCCAAGCCCTGTGGTACTGGTGGGGACCTCCAACTCTTCCAGACTGACCTGTCTGGGCTGAGCAGCAGAAGCAGCAGCAAGGGCACCTGGCAGAAAATGTTGCTGAGCATGGGGGGAAGCAGCCCCTCCCCATCGCTGCTGCTGGGCAGTACTTACTGCAGCTGCCTGCATCCCACACTGCACCAGGCTGCCCTGTGGCTGCTTGCACTGTCACCACTGCTGCGCTGGGCAGCCCAGAGGTGGCGGCGATGGAGATATGGGGCTCTGGGTGGCTGCAGCGAAAACTGCCCAGCAGCAATGAGTGGAAGGAGCTGCTTTCCCCCCATGCAGAACAACAGTTTCTGCCTGGAGCCACCACTGCTGGCCCGGACAGATGAGTCCAGAGCAGGTGTGGGGTGTGCTGGGTCAAGGCTGTGTGCATGGGTCCCTGCCAGAGCAGCGGGGCTTGGGGCAGTGGCAACAGCAGCCGGAAGGAGATGCTGCCTCCTGGGCCGACTACAAAGCCAGTTCCGCCATGGGGCCGCTCCAGCCCTGCCGCATGTCCAGGGGGCAGCAGGAAGCGCCACAACCATGCGGTGTCGAGTGTGCTATGACCATGCATTGCTGGCAGTGGAGATGGCAGGGAGGTGCTGCAGAGCACGTGAGCTCTCGGCTGTTGTGGGGCGGGGGGGGGCAGACTGGTTCAGTCGGGCACATGTGGGGGGCTCCTATGCATACCCCAGAGCACGTGAGCTCTCGGCTGTTGTGGGGCGGGGGGGTGCAGACTGGTTCAGTGGGGCACATGTGGGGGGCTCCTATGCATACCCCACCATACCCACAAACCTCCCACACAATCACAGACCCCCACAAACACTTCACCCACCCACACTCACCCACAAGTCCCACACTCACACCCGCACATCTCTGGGAGATCCCCTCTCACTGCTATGTTCACACACCCCACCACACGCATGCACTCACCCACACACACCCCCAGCCACCTTCCCCCTGCACACACCCCTGAACAGATCATCTAGTCCGACCCCGTGCACATAGGAGCAGGAGCCACACCCCACAGACCAGCTGCTCACGACTCAGTACCATACCCCGCCAGCTGTGCAGTGCCTGCCCACTGCTTGCAGAGAGGGGAAGGTGATGGACTGCTAATCCCTTGGGTGCTGCATGCATGGGAGTTGAACCCCAATTTTGTTGATTGGGCCTCTGCTGTGAAGGCTCCTTTCCTCCATGCACTGCTCAAAGCCTGTCACCGACAAGTGGATTCCAGCTCTCCCACCAGGTCTCAGGTGATGTCTGAGCAGGAAGAAGGACAACCTGGAGCCCTAGTGCACGTCAAAAAGTGCGGGGTAAATTGGAACGGAGGCATTGCCCTGGTCCTTCCTAGGTCCAGACAGCTTTCAAGAAGGGTGGCACTGCTTGAGCTGTTGCGTGGGGAATGCCTTGCTGTTTCCTTCTTCTCATTCTGTTTTCTACGCTTAAAAGAGAAGTGCCCAGTCACTTGGGACTTGCCTTCACTGTTCCCCAGCATGTGATCTTGAGCCCTTCCAGAGCGTACTTTCTCCATTCCTGAAGGCCTGCCAGGGCCCTTGTTGCCTGTGGGCCCAGCATCACACTTTTTCTTGGCCTGGAAATGGTCTCCCTGGCAAGAGCAGCAAGAAGGGCTAGAGATGAAAGGGGCCTGGGGACAGCTGAGGACATGGAGAGTCCAGGAAACTGCTAGGTCACTTCTTTGCCAAGCCTGGAAGGAGTGCCCAGGAATTTACTGAGGAACAAAGGAAAGAGTCTCACTCTTTGGCTGGCATTCAGGATCCCTCCCTCATTCTGGGTGCTGACTTGTAGATATCATTGCTCCTGTGTGTTTTCCTGGGCATTCATGACCTTCGTGGCTAGGGAAGGGAAGAAAATGGCAGGAAGATGGTACTGGGGAGAAGCCCAGCGGGGAGGACCAGAGTGAGGCAGGGATCAAATCCTGGACAACTCCTTGAAACACATCCTTCCTTAAGCCTAAACCACCCATGCAGGCCAGGACTGGCTGAAATTGCTACTGCTGCTGCTCTCACTACCTACTAAAGGGGAGGGGAAGCAGCTCACCACTTGCTGCTTTCCTCCCCTGCGGTGGATGTCTAGAGGACCTCTTTCTGAAGACTTGCCCAGTTGGAGCAGTGGATTGGAGTCAGGCTGTCTCACCAGCCTGAGGAGCTAATCTGTATAGACATTCAGGGAGTCTTGGGGACCATCTGACCTGGACAGGTGGCCTCTGGCCATGCTTCTCCCTGCAGCCCCGAAGAAGGGTGCAGGGCTGGTTCTGTGGTGTAATGGCCAAAACATTGGACTTACCCCCACTGCTTTTTTCCCTGGTCTTTCCAATGCTATTGCCTCATCTCCACTGCCTTTTCCCCAAATCTCTGCCACTTGCTCTTTAGTTACCGAGCACCCCCAGCACACGTACTGCAGGCACCAACACACAACCACTGTCACCTGAGTCAGTGTTTAATCTGTGTGTTTATGTGTATGTATGTGTGTATTGTGTATGATTTCATGTCATTATCATTAGGTTGTGAATGTGCCTACTTGATTTTCATGTGTGCATATGTGCAATTGTGCCATACCCTCCCATGTAAAACCGCAATTTTGAGATCCTGAGACTTGGCCTGGCCCCACAGGACAACAATAGGATGCAGTACAACAATGACAAGTGCAGAGTGCTGCACGTAGGGCAAAAAAATATCCATCACACCTGCTTGCTGGGAAGTGACCCTCTCAGCAGCGCAGGAGCAGTAAGGGATCTCGGGGTCTTTGTGGACTCCAAGATGAACATGAGTCGTCAGGGTGACGATACCATCAGCAAAGCTAACAGCACTTCACCATGCATCAGCAGCTGCATTACAAACAGATCCACGGAGGTGATACTTCCCCTCTATGCGGCATTGGTCACACCGCATAGGGGAGCAGTTGGAGTACTGCATCCAGTTTTGGGCGCCATACTTCAGGAGGGATGTTGATAGACTCGAGAGGGTCCAGAGGAGGGCCACTTGTATGGTTAGGGGCTTACAAGACAAGCCCTATGAGGAGAGACTGAGGGACCTGGACCTCTTCAGCCTCCGCAAGAGACGGCTGAGAGGTGATCTTGCAGCCACCTACAAATTCATTATGGGGACGCAGCAAGGGATCAGAGATGGTCTGTTCATCAGGGCGCCTCTTGGGGTAACAAGGAACAATGGTCACATACTGACGGAGAGTGGATTTAGGCTAGGTATAAGGAAAAACTTGTTCACGGTAAGGGTGGCAAAACATTGAAATGGGCTCCCAAGGGAGGCGGTGCTCTCCCCTACCTTGGGGGTCTTTAAGAGAAGGCTGGATAGGCATCTGGAGGGGGGCATCTCACCCCAGGAATCCTTGCTGCCTAGGCAGGGGGTTGGTCTCAATGATCTCTTGAGGTCCCGTCTGACCCTAGGACTATGAATATATGAATCTATGTCCCTCCCCACCCTGCCTTCCCCGCTGGCCCACCCCACCAGGCAGGCACGCACATCGCACAGCAGACATGCTTGCAGCAGCTGCAGGTGGGGGGGATTTCTGTTGACGGGAAGGTCCCATCTCCCCAACACAGGGCAGCTCTTTCCAAACAATACGCTCTGTCATGGGACACCCCAGCAACCACATTCAAGCACTGTCATTGCCAAGGGCCATCCACAAGTATATGCATTTATGCAGCGCCTCCATGTGAGGGAGCGACTGCCCTGCCCACATGCAGGTCCATCCCCGGGAGCACGTGAGGGGCTGAGCTGGAAAGGGATGTGACCCTGGCGGACGGAGGGGCCGGCCGTGGGGGTGCGCAGCATGGCGCGTTGCCGCGGCAGCGCTCGTATCATCGCGCCGGCGCCCGGGAGTTGCAGGCAGTTGCCGTTGGCACCTGGAGTGGTGCTGACGGCCGCCCTGCATCTGGGCAGGGACAGGTGAGCGGGACATGGGGAACGCTGCCCCTCTCCTGCCGCCCCTGGTCGGACGCACTCGCTGCTTAAGTCACGGGGAGGGGAGCAGGATGGAGCGATGGTGTCCCCCCTGCAAGCGGTGACCGATCGCTGGATGTGCTCCCAGAAGTGGCTGCAGCGATCAGCCGCGGGGGAACTCCCTCCGGGCAGCGAGATTGGCCACATGGGGGACCCCCACTCCCTGGGCAGTGAGACTGGTTGCAGCGGGGGCACGTGCCCCGCGACTAAGGTGGTACCAGTTCCCCATGACCTGACTTGATGACATTTCCAACAACTTCCCAATCTCATGGGGCCTTTGGGTTTAGTGGGACCTCATCTTCCAGTTTTTACTCAGCAAAACGCCCCTTACATCACAGTTTGAGAAAGGCCTGGACAACTGGCTGGTCCCTTTTCCTACTCCTTTTCTTAGTTGCTTTTAAAGCCAGGCAAGAGGATCATCAAGCCGTGCTCAGCCTAGGTGGCCCCCGCAGAAAGTCTGTTTCCATTTCCTTGGTCTGCAGGAACCAGGACCGGAGATTTCCAGGCCTGTTTAAAAAAAAACAGGACATCCAAGTCTGTGCACCAGGCGAGGAGAGCACCTTAAGCGACAGGGGTCACAGCTCCAAATTCGGTCACAGCTCCAAATTATTTTTCATAGAAAATCCTCCCCCTATTATTTACCCTCCACATTTTCACAACCTCAGCCTCACCCCTGAGCATGTAGCCTACTTCCATCATCTTGACCCACAGACGTGTTGTTCACATGAGATCCTTCCTCACTGACCTCACTTCAGGATTCATTTCCCTGTTTAAATCAGGCTCAGGGTGCTTAAGTTTTTCATGCAAACTTGTAGGACTTCATGGCACTTCTAGTTTCTCATAGTGATTGCCTGACAGCGGCTGGAGAAGGACAACAAAGCCAGTCCAGAGGAGGATTTGTCCTAGAGATCACTCAGCTGAGGGTGAGCAGGTAAGGCTTGGGTAATTGGGCAAACTACCCTGAACCTCACATCCTTGTGGAGGGGGCAAGGAAGCAAGGGTCTCTTCTGATTTCAGGCCCAGGTCCTGCAGGTCAGAAACAGGTAAAGACTAATTCTGCATCCACAGAAGACCTGCCTTAAGAGTAACCTTTCCTACCAGCTCCATATGTTGGAGGCACGAGCTGGGCATGGTCCAGAGGCAACACTCTGAATAGGACAGGATAAGAAACGTTTGTGTTTTAACCCTGTGTGTGTTTCGTATCTCTGATTCAGACCGGTTTTTCCTCAACTGTGAACCTGAAGCCACCAAATGGTTCCTGATGCAGGGTCTCCTTCAGAGCCAGGATGGATAAGGCATGGTGCACAGCCAGTGTGGACAGGAACACTGGATGTCATTAGAGTAAATGTAGCGTGAGATATATTAATAATGCAGAGCTCATTAATAGATCCTTTCCTGGGCATTGACAGGGATAAAGACACCCCATAGGTAGAAGACAGGTGGAGAGCAGCAGCGAAGGAGCAGGAGTTCAATTTGGTCTGGAATGAAGGGCCAACATGGGCAAGTCAGGGAGTAACAAGTCTCCTGAGTGGGGAAGCACCGAGGGAAAAGGGCAGGAAAAAGGAGAAGTGCAAATTCTTGGAAGGGAAAGGGCTGTCCAAGGGTCTATGATCAAACCACCCTAGTGATATGATCCTGTAGTCCATTTTCACGTAGCGGACCTCACACCCACCGGCTACAGCTCCAAGGAAGCAGCAGAGGCTCCAGAGAAGAGCATCAGGACCCCTCAGTGCCTGAGCCTCAAGCGGATCACAGCACACCCGGAGGGTCTGTGAGCATCTGCCCAGCAGCGCTCCATCCCCCAGGGCAAGTGAGTGGCCTTCAGTGTGCCCCTGCCAGCTTCACATATTGGCAAATTTGCCTGCAGAATCAAAACATCCACGTAGTGATGCAGCCCCTGGGGCTCTCCAAGGCCACCTGCAGGGGGTTTGGAAAGATCCCCAAGAGCGGACTCCCAACCCCTCCCCAGGCAGGAACTGCTCCCCAGGCTGAGTGGCTCTGGGAGCCCAAACATGTGGTGCTTCTCAGCACCCATAGCTCTCATGCAAGGGGCTCGACATGTCATTGGTTTGGTGCTCCTGTGCCCCAGCCAGAGACCACATCCAAGGGGAGGCTTGGAGTCCCGGGTTTTAGTTCCTCCCAGTTAGGAGCACGGTATGGGCTGCGGCAGTGCAAGGGAAGTGCATGTCCAAACCAACTGAAGGTCTTTGTCCCTGACCACGCAGCTCTCAAAGCCTGAGACCCCTGGCACCAAAGCTGCTAGTATGGGAAGGGAAAAGCTGAGAGAGCTGCCTGTCTCCTGGACAAGAGAGACTGGCCCAGGTGGCCAGGGAGGGCAGACAGGTGGTTAGGGAGAAGATATGTTGATGCCTGGCTCACAACTGCTCCTGCTCCCTGCCAGGATGGACAGGCTGAGGCGGATGCTGAAGCACAGGATGCCCAAGGTGTCCCCAGGGGAGGAGGACAGGAGCAGGAGGCCTGTGCCAGAGGAGGAGAGCAGCCCAATTGGTGCAGTGGGGACAGTCAAGACCAGGTGGTGGACATGCCTGCTGTGCTGGAGAAGGAAGCCCGCAGCTCTTGGAACAAAGACCAAGGAGGCAGAGGAGCCCTCTCGGAAAGCAGGGAGGTGGCCCCGGCTCCATCTGGGCAGGCGGGACCCAGCACAGACAGAGCACCAGGCAGGGCTGCCGTGCAGCTCTCCTCCCAGGGCACCCAGCCACCAGGAGCTGTGCCCTGAAACCAGGCCAGAGGAGTTGGCCCCCTGCACTGTTATGGAGGGGGAGCCTAGGGCAGGAGGTCAGCAAGCCCTGCCCAAGCCCAGCCTCAGCTCCAGCTCCTCCCGGGGAGACCTTGAGAGCTCTGTGGAGTCCAGGAGAAACCCGCCCTATGGCACCACCATGAAAGGTGAGGAGACAGCCTGGGTGCCAAAACTCTGGGGGCAATGCGCTCTCTCAGACCAATCCATCCATCCCTGGCATTACACATTTGAATCTTAGCCAGGGCAAAGGGCCTGAGCCATACATCTCCAGTGATCCCAGTGTGACGGGCACCATTCCCTGCAGGAGGGCACGGTGGGGGTTGACTTAGGGGGAACCATGGTCAGTGCAGGGGCCAGCACCTGCCAGGGAAGCAGGGACGGTCTGGTCCCTCTCAGTCGGGGGGCATGAGGTTGAAAATACAGAGGAGTTGCATGGGGAAGTGGTGTGTGAGACTTGCTCTGGCACAGGGCCCTAGGCTCCAGAAGGAAGATGAAAGCATTTCTGCACCCCGCCACCTACTTTACACCCTCCAAGCTGCAGCAGGAGTTACCCTCTCCCTTTTCCTCCCTTGTGAAGTGATTCCCTACTGGCCAGGCGAGGAGGTGGAGGAAGAGCAGGAGGGTGAAGACCTGATTCTGCTGGAGGAAGAAGCCCTCACAGACATTATACTGCACCTCCAGGGCCAAGGAAAGGTAGGAAAGTCCCCTAAGGGAACTGGCCCCCAGACCACCCTTGACTCCCAACATTCAGCCTTTACGGCAGTCATACCATGTGGACCCAGGTCTCCCCAGTGGAGACACTCAGCCCACGGGCTCTGACACATCCATCACAGATGCTGCCTCTACTTCTCACTCTGTTTCCCCAGCAAGAGACCAGTGCAAGGAAAGGGGGGCATCCAAGGGGTCTTAGTCCCACATTTAATTGGGGAGGATGGGAAGGTCCCTGGCCAACACCCTGTCTTTCCTCCTATCCCGCTCCGGGAGGATGCAGGACAAGCAGCATGGAGAGCGCTTCCTTCTCGGCATCCCCACACTCTGCAGAGCCACCAAGCAGAGGGGAGAGGACACCCTGGAGCCGGAGACCTGCAAAGTGGTCCTGCTACAGAAGATCATGGTGAGCCTGGCCAAGCACTGGGCACTGTGGGGA
The DNA here is from genome assembly GCF_000455745.1 of Alligator sinensis. NCBI lineage: Eukaryota > Metazoa > Chordata > Crocodylia > Alligatoridae > Alligator > Alligator sinensis. The sequence goes on from NW_005841996.1 coordinate 63,728, forward strand.
GTATGAGGGAGAAGAGACAGGGGCTCCCCAGGCCAGGAAGGCAGGGCGCACACAGGGGAGGGCAGGTATGCCCGGGCCTTGACGTGGGAGCACAGGAAAGGGAAATTCTGGGCTAAAGCCATAAAGGACAGTGAGTGAATCCTGCATCTGGAAGGCAGCTGAGGTGGGATCAGGGTGTGAGCAGTTGGGTCCAGGGGTATGTGTGAGAGGGAGTTGGAAGGGGAAGGCTGGCCATGTTGGTTGCGTGGGTGCAAGGGAAATGTGGGAGGGGTCCTGCCATAGCGAGCACGATCCATCTGCCTGTGCCTGGAGCACTGGGTGGTCTCCCCTGCAGGACGGGCCTGTGACCTGTGTGGCCCTAATCTCACATCATCTTTGGGTCTCCCAGGGCCTGATGGAAACAGCGACACAGGATGAAGAGCCAAATAGGCCCCTGTGCTACAGCGTGGCTGCCATCGGCAGCCTCAGGTACTGGTGCCCCTGCCCAACACTTCCAGCCCTGATATTGCCTCTGGCCTTGGTCAGAGTTACTCGCCCACCCCACCCAAATCACATAGCCCCAGTGGCCATCGTACATTTTTGCAAAAGAGCAGGGGCATCTCTTTCTCCTGGCTGGAGAGGTATTTCCCTCCAGGGGTGTCAGGACGGCCTTGAAGAGAGGATAGCTGTGGGGGTCTTGGAGGAGGGCAGCAGGGTCACAGGGGCAGCGGGAGAGGGGGCTCTATTGCAGGCCTGATGCTGATGGGCTGGGAGACTTCAGACGGGTCATAACCACCTGTCATCTCCTGCTTCACTGTTGCCACCTGGTGCTGACTCCACCACCTCTGTCCAGCCCAGAGCAGTGCCCCCACCAGCCCCTCAGAGCTCTGGCTCACACAGACTCCTCTCTCCTAACAGCAAGCTGAAGCCAGCCCTGGAGCCAGCCATGGAGTCGTGCCTGCTGCAGACCACCCTGAAGATCTGCCTGACGTCCCCAAAACAGAACAGCCTTTATGTCAGGGTCAGTCCTCCTCCCCCTACACAGTCCTGCCCACCAGACCCTGGCAGGTGCAGCCCCGGGCTGCATGGTACTGAGCCTCAGTTATCCTTCCCCTCCAGACCAAACAGCAGAAGCACATGGAGGACCTGGAGGCCATGCTGAGGAGCCTGTTGGCCATCGCACCCAGCTTGGGCAGGCTGCAGTTCCTTTGGGAGATGAGCACAGTGCGGAGGTGCTGGGCTCTAGGGAGGGACAGCCTCAGTGCCCTGTGAGCTGCCCAAGGTTGTCCTCAGGGATACATCCCTGCCCTGTCAGGAGAGAGACAGGTTTGTCATGAGGGATGTGCATTGTCTGCAACAGGCCTGGAGAGCCCTTTTCAGAGCCTCGGACCATGCAGCAGATCCTCCAACCTCCAAGATAGGCTCGAGGCAGAGGAAGGGCATGGGCTCGTGGGTACTGCAGGGGCCAGTGGCCATTGACCTTGTTTCTCCCACAGCACCTGACATCCTGGCTGCAGTCTCCCAACGTCATAGACAGGGCGAAGGCCATGAGGAGCAGCAGCGCCCTTCTCCGCTTTGCTGTTTCCCTCCTCCCACAGTTTGAGGTAAGGGGTCCCTGGGCTCAGGGGTACCTCCTGGGTCTATTGAGACTGCCATGAGATCACCCTGCTCTGGGCAGTGTCACATTTGGTCCTGGTCTTCCTGGAGCAGCAGGGCAGGGAGACCTCCAGGGAACCAGCTTGGGTCCCTTGGCTCCAGGCTGTGATGGGAACAGAGGGCTTTAATGCTCTGGCTCTAGCTGTTTTGCCCTGACCTATCCTGTGGCATGGGGAAGCAGGAGGAGATGGACAGAGACACCCAGGCTGGGGAAGAGTATGTATGATGCAAGGTAGGACGCAGATGCATTCCCTCCCCCTCAGGATGCAGATGCATTCCCTCCCCCTCTCCGCCTTGTTAGGACTCGCCCGACATGCCCCAGATGGGTGACACCGTGGCCCAGCTGAGTCTGTCCCTCAGTCACCCAGCAGCAGACATCAGCTGCCAGGCCAGGGAGGGCATCTACCTGCTCGCCCAAATCCTGCTGCACCACAAGGGTAAGGCAGCCCAGACAGGGTGCAAGACCCCTATAGAAACAATCCTTCTGTCCACACACTGATCCCAGCTAAGGGACAAGAAGCTTCCCCTGCCAATGTTTGCCCACAACCAGATTAGTGTTCAAATGTACACCAGCCCTTTCACTCCAGAGCCCAGCTTGGCCTCAGGCTAGAAAAATCAGCATGTTCAGGGTCTGACCTTGAATGTGGGGAAAGGAAAGATGCTGGGAGAGACATGGTGGGAAAGAGCCCCAGGCTGGGCAGGAGCAGTAGCACAGACCACAAGAAAGAGCCTAGGGGTGTTGCCAGGGAAGTAACTTGGAGCAGCGCTTGCCTTGACTGGGTGCAGACATTTCCCATATTTGACCCTGTCTAAACCAGGCAGCCAGTCCCAGAGCCCCCAGAATGTAAACGGCACAGGATACCTAGGGAGACTGAATCACCACTTATGACTCAGGAAAATGAAGCCCTGCCAGGGCCCTGTGCGCATGATGCCATGGGGGCAGTGTTGGCGCCACTGTGCACAGACTAAGCACTGAAGCCACAATGCCAGCTCAGAGTAAGATCTTTCTGTGTGTCCTAGGCCGAGACATGCAGGAGGCAGAGGGGCTTCTCCATCTAAGCCGGGAACAGCAGAGCCAGGTGCAGAGCTACATGGACCTGGCCCAAGTCGGGGAGGTAAGGATGCGCTGCCCAGCCCTGGCAAAGCTTAGGGTGTGGGGCTGAATGTCAATAGAGTGGCTGGGTCCAGGGTTGTGGAGAAAGGCCTACTGCTTCTCTGCAGCTCACAAGGTTTCTCCTACTGCCCTGGTGAGGGGCTGGCCTGGCCATGGAGCCTGGCTCTGGGATATGCAAACAATTTCTTCCCCCTGGGTTTCAGGTGTTTCAAAAGATCTTATCAGAGGGGCAAAGGAGATATTTCGTGCAGAGGGCACTTCTGGGGGTGCTGGACATCAACGTGTGTCAGCCGTGCTGCGCTGGTCCTCCTCTATGCCATCCTGGGGGAAGCCAGCCACCTGATCGGGGACAAGGTAAGCAGAGGGTCGGACTTAGGGAGTGGGTGGAGGTGCACAGGGCACCTCACCTCTAAGCCACATCTTCCCATAGACACATGGTGGCCTGGGGAAACAAGTGTGAAAGGAAATGGGAACCCTGGCAAGTGCTGCTGAGAAATGAGTTTGTTCAGCTGTATGCTCAGGATGGCACCAGCCTGTCCCCTGCACAAATACGGCCCCTTCAGCTGTGGAGCTCCAGCCAGCACCTGTGACAGCATGTACATCTCCATCAGGAGAAACTGCCACTGCCTAGGTTAAGGGCAGGGCCCCTTCATGGCCTCAGGTCACCGCAACTGGACCAGGGCTATGTAGTCATAGAAGAGTAAGCCCCTCAGCCACTCTTCTAGGTCGACCCCTGCTCCAAGAAGGATCGTCCCTGTCTCAAGCAGCCTAAAAGAGTCTGTCTTAGAAGTTGTGCTTGATCCGTCTCTTAGAGACGGGGAGGGGCTAGGTAAACTCTGCTGTTTTCTGCTGCTGTGACAATCTTGTGGCTACCACCTCCCGGAGGCAAAAGAGTCTCTCACTGGCTCTTGGACCTTCACAGGAAGAAGAAATCCCCGCCAGGATCATGAGAAAGCTGCTGGTCACGAAGGGCTTCAGACAGCTGCCCAGAGAGCTCCAGGGCCACAGCCTGCTGGCAAGCTCCTCCAGCACCCCCTCCCCTCTGCAGCAGCCCAAGTTCCCTTCTGCAGGTACCGTCCCCTCTCCTCTGCCCCTGCGGATCAGGGTCCTGTGGAAAGAAAGACGGAGCCTCACGGCACCAACACAAACCTTCTCCCTTTGGTGTGTGGGGAGTTGTCCCCTCTGTCCCCAAAGACACCCGGCCTGGCATCACCTCTCCACTGGGCCCCATTCCCTTCTCCTCCTGCCATTGCCAGGGCCCATTTCCTCCCCACCTGCCCTACACACCAGGCAGTGTGTGTTCATCTCCCCATGGATGAACGGGGCTAGAAAACAGATCTGCCTCATCCTAATGACTGCTGAAACAATTTAGGCGTTAGACTATGGCTCAAGCACAAGGCAGCCATACAGCTCATCACCATTAAGTCTTCTGTTTAGAAGACTTAAATTCACCAACGTGCATATGTGATCACCCTTTGCTTTTTCTCATCCCTTATGGTTACAGCTTCAACCAACAGCTAGGCTGACAGCACCTCCCTGAGCCAATGCACCATCCAGAGCCTCACAGGCAGCAAGACGGCCCCAGAGGGAACCTCCAGCCCGGAATCAGCCACCACGCTAGGGTCATCGACTGATGTGAACACCCCTTGAATCAGTCAGAGCTAGCCTTCCCCCAGAGAGACAACTGCCAACAAAGGAACTTCGTGATGCCGCCGATCTTCCTGTTTCTTTTTATAGGCAGTCCTAGCGGCCTTTAGGTTGGCTTGGACTTGGTGAATGGTCTTGAGGAGGTCCAGCACCACAATAACCGGTCAGGAGAAAGGGGCTGTGTGTTAGAAACAGATGAAGCCCATCAGTTACTAAAGAAAAGACAACTGGCTCCCATTGAGGCATGTTCCACATTGCTGCATGCTGTTCAGGCAGGACTAATAGTCCTGATAACTCCCAAAGCATCTTAGTTACTGCTTTAGGATCTGGTTTACTCATTCTGATTGCCGTCTGCTTGGGGGTTGGAGGGCAGTGTGCTGTTGAAAGCTGGAGGCAATCATCTAAGAAGTGGGGGGCAAGGAACGGGCATCATTAATTTCTGGTCCCTTAGTTGTGGGATCCAGGTAGCTCTTGCAGTGTGTGTGGCATTTTGCAATCCCAGGCCTCAGGGCTTTTGCCGGTCACCAGTTGGGGCCAGGAAGGAATTTTTCCCCCCGTTCCCCTTGAAGATCATACTGGCTGTGGGGGTTTTTTCGCCTTCCTCTGAGGTATTGGGGCACAATGAGATCAGTTCTCCAAACAGCAGGACTTACTACACCTGGCCAAAACACGCAATTAAACCTCATCGGGCAGAGGAGGGAGAGAGAAACAGCAAATGCGGTGTCCTATCCATCACATTAAATTGTTGTAGAATAATAAAGTAAATTTTTCTTTCTTTTTCTGATAACTCTTGATTGCTCTTCTGTTTACTGAACATAACTAGAGACACTGACCTACTGCGAACAAAGGAACTTTTTGATGTTGCCGGTCTTCCTGTTTCTTTTTATAGGCAGTCTTAGCAGCCTTTAGGTTGGCTTGGACTTGGTGAATGGTCTTGAGGAAATCCAGCACCACAGTAACCAGTCAGGAGAAAGGTGCTGTGTGGTGGAAACAGAGATGAAGCCTATCAGTTAACAAAAAAAAGAGAACTAGCTCCCATTGAGGCATTTTCCACATTGCTGCATGCCTGTTCAGGCAGGACTAATAGTCCTGATAACTCCCAAAGCATCTTAGTTACTGCTTTAGGATATGGTTTACTCATTCTGATTGCCCGCCTGCTTGGGGGTTGGAGGGCAGTGTGCTATTGAAAGGTGGAGGCAATCATCTAATAAGCGGTTAACCTTAGCTAAGCATGGGGTGTGCACTGGGACCCATTATAAGAACTATTATCATCTTGAAAACCATGTCATCAAAAGACATGCAGAGCAGAAGGGAGGCTGTAGCCTCTGCAGGTGAGAGCTGGGCTCAGGGTGGGAAGAGGGCAATCTTTGTGAATGGGTCTCTGTGACAGGGCACTGGGGTGTACCTGTCCCATTAAGAGGAAAAGCTGCCTGAGAAGCAGCTTCCAGGTGAGGGGCGGGGGAGGCGCTTTCTGGCGGTGTTTCTGCGCTGGCCGCCTGGCACAGAACTGACCGTCAGGACTCCAGTACTCTACAGTCATGCCAAGGCTGCCCCGTCAGCCTGCATGGGGCCCCACCACCATGCAGGACCAGACCTCAGTGCTGCGCATGCCAGACCAAGCCCACTGCCCAGCCCTGGCCCAAGCGAGAATCAGGTCCCCACATAAAATGTCCATGCACCAACTGCAGAGAAGGACCTGGGCATTACCATAATCTGAATATGAGTGAACAATGTGCTCTTGTTGCAAAAAATGCTAATAGCACACTGATTTGTATTAACAGGAGTGTCCCTTGCAAATCAAAGGAAGTCATCATAGATTCATAGATGTTAGGGTCGGAAGGGACCTCAATAGATCATCGAGTCCGACCCCCTGCATAGGCAGGAAAGGGAGCTTGGGCTAGATGACCCCAGTTAGATGCATATCCAACCTCCTCTTGAAGACCCCCAGGGTAGGGGAGAGCACCACCTCCCTTGGGAGCCCATTCCAGACCTTGGCCACTCGAACTGTGAAGAAGTTCCTCCTAATGTCCAATCTAAATCTGCTCTCTGCTAGCTTGTGGCCATTATTTCTTGTAACCCCCAGGGGCGCCTTGGTGAATAAACCCTCACCAATTCCCTTCTGTGCCCCC
>NW_005841996.1:71252-74520 GCF_000455745.1 Alligator sinensis
GTTCATCTTGGAGTCCACCAGGACTCCAAGATCCCTTTCCGCTTCCGTTCCACCCAGCAGGTCATTTCCTAGGCTGTAGGTGTGCTGGACATTTTTCCTCCCTAGGTGCAGCACTTTGCATTTCTCCTTGTTGAACTGCATTCTGTTGTTTTCTGCCCACTTGTCTAACCTGTCCAGGTCTGCTTGCAGCTGTTCCCTGCCCTCCGGTGTGTCCACTTCTCCCCATAGCTTTGTGTCATCTGCAAACTTGGACAAAGTACACTTCACTCCCTCATCCAAGTCGCTGATGAAGACATTAAAGAGTATCGGTCCAAGGACCGAGCCCTGCGGGACCCCACTGCCCACACCCTTCCAGGTCAAAGCCGACCCATCCACCACGACTCATCTTTCTGCTCTATTTGGCACTGGTGAGGCCCCACGTAGACTAGTCTCCAGCTTTGGACCCCTGCAACAGGGTCCCTTACCTCTGTTACTGGGTGCAGGGTGAAAGCGGCAGGGAGGCAAACTGCAGAGTTGTAAGCCTGCTAGTAGGGTGCAGACTGCGGGGGCATTAAGGCTGCTCATTAGAAAGGAGCCGTTCCTGTGCCCAGTCAGGGAAGGGGGACTGGCTACTGGAAGGTGTGGGGCCAAGCAGGGAATTGAAACAGAGCTTCTAAGCTGAGGAGTCAGATCTGAGCCAGGCTGGGCTCAAGGATAGAGCTGTGCAGGGACTGCAAGACAGTGCCCCACACAATGCGTTTGGTTGTTCCTTTGGTGAGTTTTGTTCCTTAGCCGTGAGGCATGGGAGCCCACTGAAGATGCCCAGGGGGAGGGCATGGATTGCACTATTGGAGTGTGGGTGCCACTAGCCCGGTGTGGGGGAGGGAATAGATTTGAGGGCTCTCAGCCCAGGATGTTAGAGGGAGGAGATGTGAGCTACCAGGCTACAGGACTGGGTGCTTGCAGCCCCGCACTTAGCCCTGCTCCCAGCATCGCCACTGCCCGGCCTGAGCGCAACCCAGTGCAGCCCTGGCCTCAGCCCGCAGCAGAGCTGTCCTGGCCAAGGTGCAGATCTGGGGGCGCACACTGGGCAGGGGCATGGAGGGGAGCATTGCACACGTTACATCTTGGGTAGCTTTTAAATGCTAAAGGTGATCTACTTTAAAAGGTTGGAGACCACTGATCTACCTGGTCCCTTCTAAACTCTTCACCCCAAGGTGTTAATGACCCTCACTTCTTAGTAATGGGCTTGATGTTGCACCAATGGAGATATCCTTTCCAGCAATCAACCTATCCCTTCTGCCATTCTGCTGTCTGTTTGCTGCTTCTGGGAGTGGAGCTCCTTTTTCACAGCCCTGCAGATTGTTTTTAACTCATTTCAATGACACTAGATTTGTTTCTGATTCCACCTTAAACTGAATAATCCAGCCCCAAGCACCTAGTGTATTAGTAAAGCTCTTAGTTGATTTTTGACTGGAGAAGAAGGTGTTGTTTTCTAGGTGATGCTGCACCTCACCATGTGCATCCCCCTTTTCATAACCCTGGATCTGCCCAGGGCTAGAAGGGGCCTCTAAAGGTCACCTCTAGTCCAACCTGCTGCCTGAAGCAGCAGCATCCCTCTCCAAATCATCCTGTACAAATCTGCATCTAACCTAGCCCTAGAATGACACGTTCAGCCCCATGAGCAGATCTAGGACTTTGAAAAACGGGGTGCAGATGGTGTGGTGCTTCATCCCATGTAACACAACACATTTTTCTCCAGTTAAAGAGAAAGTGAAGATTTCTTAGTATGGCAGAACTATATTATTCAGATCAAAGCAAACACAATTATGACTAGTGAAGCATACACCAATTTGCAAGAATAGATCAAATGTTTACAAAAAGACAACCAAGTGGGCAGAAAGTCACCAAATGATACTGTATCACTAGTACTGGAGTCTAGTGTCCTAGAGAAGTAGGGCTGGGAGGGAACTCCAGAGGTCACCTAGTCCAAACACCTGCCTGAACCAGGATCATGCCTATGCAAACCATCCTATACAGTCCATATTCTACAGAAGACTACCATCAACCCAGAAACAACACAGACCTAAACTCCTAACCTGCCACAGGCAAAGCCTGGGGACCACGGCAGCCAACATCCTGCCGACAGCCTTGCTAACCTGGGGAGGAGGATTTTAAGCTAGGCTCACTGGCAGATGGAGAACAAAGGCCTGAGGTAAGTGGGGAAGTGGGGGACCTGGAGAAAGCAGAAGCAGGAGATGGCAACAGAGGAGGCCTCAGCAGAGGAGGCCTGATAAACTAGGGCAATTGGCTAGTCACCTTGGGTGGCTGCACGTGAATGCGCGGATCCTGGGAAGAAGAACGGGAAGTCCCCGCACGGTCAAGGAACTATGACGTGATTGCAATAACAGAGACCTGGTGGGATAGCTCGCATGGTGGCAGCTCTGTCATGGATGGGTATAAACTGCTCAGGAAGGACAGGCAGGGGAGAAGAGGAGGAGGAGTTGTGCTGTGTGTAAAAGAGCTGTATGATTGCTCAGAGCTCCAGTATGAAACTGGAGATAGACCTGTTGAAAGTCTCTGGGTTAGGGTTAGAGCGGAAACCAACAAGGATGATGTCATGGTGGGTGTGTACTGCAGACCACCAGACCAGGAGAACGAGGTAGATGAGGCTTTCTTCAGACAACTACTGTAACTTTCAACATCACAGGCCCTGGGTCACAATAGTAAATGTGGCAAGCGACCAGCTTGGCTTTGCAAAGTACTTTTTCCATGAGCTTAAACACAAAAAAGAACTGATTAGGGACTATTTAGAAAAACTGGACATGTGCGAGTCCATGGGGCTGGATGCAATGCATTTGAAGGTGCTGAGGAAGTTGGCTGATGTGATTGCAGAGCCACTGGCCACGATCTTTAAAAACTTGTGATGATGGGAGAATAGTCCTGGACAATTGGAAAAGGGCAAATATAATTCCCAGCTTTAAGAAAGGGAAGAAGGAGGATTCAGGGAACTACAGACCTGTCAGCCGCACCTCAGTCTCTGGAAAAATCATGGAGCAGATCCTCAAGGAATCCATATCTAACCTCTTGGTGAAACTGGCCAATTGTTGCCTTGCGTCCACCACAATCCACTGGCTGAAAAATTGGCTCCGTGGTCGGACCCAGAGGGTAGTAATTGATGGAAGTCACTCATCATGGTGTCCTGTGACCAGTGGGGTCCCCCAAGGCTCTGTCCTTGGACCCATATTGTTCAACATCTTCATTAATGATGTGGACACTGGAGTCAGAA
>NW_005841996.1:74613-83598 GCF_000455745.1 Alligator sinensis
CACCCAGCACTCTTCCCTGCCTATGCAGGGGGTCAGACTCGATGATCTCAAGCAAATCCCGGGACGTCTCAAGCAAATCCCGGGACGTCTCTCAAGCAAATCCCGGGACGTCATTCTCCCCCTGTACTCGGCCTTAGTGAGGCCACAGCTGGAGTACTTTCCAGTTTTGGGCTCCACAATTCAAAAAGGATGTGGAGAAGCTTGAGAGAGTCCAGAGAAGAGCCACGTGCATGATCAGAGGTCAGGGAAGCAGACCCTACGATGACAGGCTGAGAGCCCTGGGGCTCTTTAGCCTGGAAAAGCGCAGGCTCAGGGGTGATCTGATGGCCACCTACAAGTTTATCAGGGGTGACCACCATCATCTGGGGGAACGTTTGTTCACCAGAGCGCCCCAAGGGATGACGAGGTCGAATGGTCACAAACTACTTCAAGATCGTTTCAGGCTGGACATAAGGAAGAATTTCTTTACTGTCCGAGCCCCCAAGGTCTGGAACAGCCTGCCACCGGAGGTGGTTCAAGCGCCTTCATTGAACACCTTCAAGATGAAACTGGATGCTTATCTTGCTGGGATCCTATGACCCCAGCTGACTTCCTGCCCTTTGGGCAGGGGGCTGGACTCGATGATCTTCCAAGGTCCCTTCCAGCCCTAATGTCTATGAAATCTATGAAATCTAAGCACTTGGAGGAGGAGAAAGTGATCAGGAACAGTCAGCATAAATTCACCAAGGACAAGTCATGCCTGGCCAACCTCGTTGCTTTTCCTGATGAGAAAACTGGCTCTGTGGATACGGAGAAAGTCATAGACGTAATATACCTTGACTTTAGCAACGTTTTTCATACACCCTCCCACATCATTCTTGCAGGCAAGCTGAGGAAGTATAGCTTGGTTGGATGAATGAACTGTAAGGTAGCTAGAAAGTTGGCTGGGTCATCTGGCTCAATGGGTAGTGATTAATGGCTTGAAGTCTAGTTGGCAGCCAGTATCAAGTCGAGTGCCCCAGGGCTCAGTCTTGGCCAGTTTTGTTCAATCTGGAAGATGGGAAGTTTTGTTAATGATCTGGAAGATGGGACGGATTGCATCCTCAGAAAATTCACGGCTGATACCAAGCCAGGGGTGGACTAGATATGCTGGAGGGTAGGGGGCACGTGCCCCCACTGACTCAGGTGGCACCAGTTGCCCATGGCCTGGGGGTTACAGTGAACAAGAAGCTGGGTATGAGTCAGCAGTGTGCCCTTGTTGCCAAGAGGGCTAACGGCATACTGGACTGCATTAGTAGGAGCAATGCCAGGACATCCAAAGAAGTGATTATTTTGCTCCATTCTGCACTGGTGAGGCCACATCTGCAGTACTGTGTCCACTTTTGGGCCCCCAACTACAGAAAGCATGTGGACAAGTTGGAGAGAGTTGAGTGAAGGGCAATGAAAATGGTTTGGGGGCTGGGGTATATGATTCCTGTAGAGAGGCTGCAGGAACTGGGCTTATTTAGTCTGCAGAACAGAAGACTGAGGCGGGATTTAATAGCAGCCTTCAACTACCTGAAGCGGGGTTCAAATGAAGATGGAGCTGGACTCTTCTCAGCAGTGGCAGGTGACAGAACAATGAGCAATGCTTTCACGTTGCAGCAAAGGAGGTTTAGGCTGGATATGAGAAAAAACCTTCTCACTAGGGCGCTTGTCCACATAGCGCTTTTCCTACTTCCAAGTGACAAAAATAGCCATTTTGCTAGTTTAATCGTATCTGAAGATACATGTTTTGACCTTGTTTTATCGTGTTAGCGAGGAAACAGAGTTTCCTCGGCTCCTCTGGCCCTGCGGGAGGTAAGCAGACCCCTTGGCCGTTGCGGGGGTCTCCCAGTGCCCCCGCTCCCCTGGGACAGTGAGAAATTGTGCCAACAGCATTATTTTTATCATAATAGGTCTCCGAGATACAGTCAAAATTGGCATTTTCCCTGATGTGCCACGATTTGTCCACCAGGTGGCACTTGGATTCACTGAGAAATCCATGCAATCTGTTGCAATCTGGCCATTAAAGCCTGGTGGAAAGGACCAAAATGGTTAGGGAACAGGCACTGCAAGAATCAGCTAAACTACAATTATTTTTTGTTGGACTGGGTTTTTGGCTGTAGACGTGCTGGTCTCAGGACAATAGGCAGTCTCCTGGGGTTTAAACTTGGTGAAGTTTTTGTCTTCCATTTTGTTTCCCTGATGGTGCCAAGTTTAAAACCAGAGCCGGGAATGCAGCGCAGCGCCACGCGGCTGGGTCGGGATCAGGTCCAGAGTGCAGGGCACTGGCAGGTGCGGGGTGGACAAGGACGGCGGGTCAGGAGTGCGAGGCACCAGCGGGGAGGATGGGGATGCGGGTCCAGAGTAAGGGGCACCATTTTTCTTGCTTTTTTTCTAGCCAAAACAAAGCCCTTGAGCTGCTGCTGCTGCAAAAAAAAAAAAAAAAAAGCCAGACACCTGCTAAGACACCATCCACATGTGACAGGCAGGCAATTGGGCTGCTTGGAAGCTAGAGGGGGATGATTGAGGGTTTTAAATTTGGCGTGGTTTTGTCTTTCAACAGGAAGACAAAATATGATGCCAAGTTTAAAACAACGGCCGGGATTGCAGTGCAGCTCCCTGTGAGGGAGCTGGGAGCAGGTCTGGAGTGCAGGGCACTGGGAGGGCTGGGCGGGGGAAGGGGGCTGTGGGTCAGGACCACCAAGGTCCCAGGAGAAGAAAAGAACCTCACCCCCCCTGCCCACAACACCTCTTCAGGGTATTGCTGGGGGAAGCTCACGGCCTCAGGGCACCGCAGGGGGAACCTCGCAGCCACTGACCTCCTTGAGAACCTTGTAGCAGAGGAAGAGTACAGGGTGTGCTACCCGCACCCACCACTAGCCCCGCATATGCTTGTGCTACAACCCCCACGCCGCTGCGGGGAGAGGAGAGTTAAGCACTCTCTGGGGGGCTTGGGTGCTGCCATAATTTCATCAGGGGAGGGCAGCAGGGAATAGGAGATGCTCTATTTACTAGGGCACCTCCTGGAGTAACTAGGAACAATGGCCACAAATCGATGGAGAGCAGATATAGGTTAGACATTAGGAAGAACTTCTTCACAGTAAGGGTTGCCAGAATCTGGAATGGGCTCCCACGGGAGATGGTGCTCTCCTCTACCCTGGGCATCTTCAAGAGGAAACAGGACAAGCACCTAGCTGGGGTTGTCTGACCCCAGCGCTCTTTCTTGCCCAGAGCAGTGGGTTGGACTTGCTGTCCTACTGAGGTCCCTTCCGACCCTAATGTCTATGAATCTATAATCACTAAAATATGCCCTTCAGCTAATATTCACAGGTGTCTCTATAGCAATCGGGATCATTAAACCTATTTTATTAATGTGTTATTCTGTCAATATACAAAACTTTGGGAAAGCTCGGGGGCTGAGGTTGTGTCTACACTGCTTGATGCAAAAAGCAGCTGTGAGCAAAAGGAAAAGATTCCAGAGAGGAGTCGCTCCCTGGATGTTTTCAATGAACTCTGCAGACTACAAGTGCTTTTGAATACAGTGCTCTGTAGCATGTCTATGTGATACCATACTATAGTACTGTCACCCTGGTCCACCATACTAAGGGCGGCCTGCTGACAATGTCAGATCCCTGGAGTGCCAATGGCTTCAGCCTTTCTACCAGCCCACTGAAGAAACAGTACCAGCTGAGCAGTAGAGTACCTCAAGGTCCCCTCCTCTAGTGCAAGACACTGTTCAAATTGATTTATACATGTACAAACATTCATGTGTGTGTGTGTATTCAGAATAGATATAGTATATAATACTATACATACACACAAATACATACAGAAACACACAGATAAATTATAGGCACAAATTTACAAATGACACAAAAAAGGAAAATGCATAACTAAGCTAATAATGTCGGCTAACAACCAACAATAAATAACCCAAGGTTCATTCTCACATTCACCAATTTGACTACAATGTACTGTACTTTGCATCGATAACACAGCACTTCAAATGCACGGATGATTTAATACTCTGATGTGCACCTGGGTCAATCCTGAGTCAACATGGTTGTGCCCAGAGAGATGATGAGACTGTACCATGCTCTGCTACTCTGCTCTGTGACAGGGGTGCTGTCCTGGCACTGCAGGAACTGCCTGGGTGACCAGTGGGGTCACCTAAAACCAGCACCCCAACAAAGCTGACAGATGAGGCATGAAGTCCCTGGTGCTCACCCCCATTGGAAAGCCCAATGGGCTGTGTGGTGCCAAAGCGTGGCAAAGAGTGCAGGGGCAGTATACATGGTTGGGGTGTCCAGGAGAGTCCTGTGTTGCCACAGAGGCATGGTGTGGGATGGCCCTACCTCTGCCAGTGCCCTGCAGTGGGGGGAAGGGGGCAGATGTAGGCTGGCGGCTATGGGTTTGGGGCTCCCCGTCCCGCTGCCCTTCCCCTGGAGCCCTTCGCAGTCCAGTTGGCGGGACCCAGTGTGACAGGCAGAGTGGGGCCGGGAGGCTCAGTGCCACTGCCAGAAGCCCCATGCCACCATGGAGAGGCAGCCCCTGCCTGCCCAGCAGCAATGTGGGGCACAATTCCATTTCACCACCTCCACTGCTGCTGCATGGGCAGGGGGTGCCTCACCAGGCAACACGGGGCTCCTGCTGGTGACACCGAGCCTCCCTGCCCTGCTCTGGTCTATCATGCCCTGGGAGGAGGGCAGCAAGGTGGGGAGGCAGCTGCCAGCCTGCATCTGCCCCCACCCTACACACAAAGCTGGAGGGCACGTGCCCACCATGTCCTCCCCAGGAGCGCATTCAGCAGCAGGGAATCAGCCCCACTGCCCCCCCCTGGGGCTCCCTCCCCCTCCTCCCTGGGCCTGGCACCCCCCCTGGCTCTGGTCTCCACACACCCCCCCGGCGGGGCACCAGCCCCAGCCTTGCCCAACTCCCTCTGTCACTATGGGGGCCTCAATTTCGGGCCTCAATCCCCCTCCCCCGCCAGACTTACTTGCAGGAGCTGCTTTCCAGGCTGCCTGCTGGCCACCTGCATATACATCATGCCCTACCTGATGGTCCTCTTCCTGCTCCCTCTAGTCCCTTGCAGGCTGGATGGGCACGTCCTGGAGGAACCTCCCCAGAGCAAGGTCACTCCCAAGGCCGGTTAATGATGACCACACCCAAGGCCTCCAGCACCTCCCACTTGTAGTCGAAGTCGCTGTTGATCTGGTTGATGGACCGCTCCGCCACCCCCGCAGCTGGCAGCTGGTCTCCGTGATCACTCGTGTGTTGTGGTTGATGATGAAGACCACTGTGAAGAGGCGGCAAAGCATGAGCCAGGTGGAAGGCAAAGCAGAGGCCATTTTCATACTGAAGGAGAATGGAAAGACCCCACGTTTTCCGCATCAGCCACTGCCAGGACAGGGCTGGGCAGTGAAGGGCACAACTGGGACCCACCGGCGACCCTGGCAGGAGGGTACTGCTTCTAGTAAACCAACTCTCCCATGGGACCCACAGGCCCACTCCCAGCCTAGTAACCCTTCTGCTTTCCTGCAACCCTAGACTGGAACCCTGTCCGTGCCAGCCTGGATCTGACCTGTGGACTATTACTACCTTCCTTTGCGCAGCAGATTGGACCCATGAGGCCACACCAGCCCAGTCTCGCCATCTACCCTTGAATCTGATCCATGGACCCAGTATTCCCCCAAGCCCGTCCTCCTCTGATCAGGCCAGTGGACCCCTCCCACCATGCTGCTTCCACTTGCCTCCTTGTACTCACTGATAGTATCACCCAAGCCATCAATTGACTCAATGCACAGAATATTTGGGGTTTCATCTGGGGGCAGTGGCAGATCCCAAACTGAACGCAGGAGTCCTGACCCACAGAACTTTCCTCCCACACACACCCACGCCAGGACCCAGGAGTCCTCCCAAACCATTCTCCTCACCATGACATGCTGGATGTCACTCCTTTCCAAGAGCCAGAGCAGGGCACAACCTACAAGTCCTGGTTCTCATGCCTGCTCTGCTCTGCTCTAACTCGCTGCACCCCCACTTCCTTCCCAGAGCAGGGAACCCATCAGAACCCCATTCCCATCCCCTGAGACTCACCAGGATGACGACACCAGGTTCCCTGAAGGCCAGCTCGGCAAGCACCACACAGGCTTTCTGCCCCCTTGGGTAGGAAAGAAAAGGGCCCTGAGACAAGTGGGGTGAAAGGAACATCCAATCCCTTCTCCTTCCCCAAAATGCCATGATCCAACTTTCCATCCACCTCCCTCTCCTGACAGCAGCTCAATGCCCTGCACCCCCGCCCAGGAGAAGGGCAATGCTACTGGAGGTGTCTGCCCCCTGCCCCATCTTTCCCCTCTGTGGCCAAACCCACACCCCTCCCAGGGGCACAGTTCTAGCCTCTCCCTGACTTCTTCCTCAGTGGCCAGCCCTGACTGGTGGATTCCCAGCTTGTCTTCCCCTTTACCTCAAACCTCACCTCCCGATCAGCGTCCTGCACCCTCAGGCCCTAGCTCCTCCACACTCACCTTCTACCCCCTGCCTGGAAGCCCCTGCCCCATACCTGACAATTTGCAGATCTGGAGGATGTGGGCATGGCTCTCAAGACCAAAGCACCCCAGGCACTTGCGAGCATCCTGGTAGGGCAGGTTGAAGTTGCACTGCAAGTACTAGGTGGCCATCTCCTGCACACTGAGCTGGTCAGCGTACTGCTGCTTGGAGAACCCGGGTTTCTGCCAGGGCAGAAGGGGTGGAGTCACCACCTGTTGCTCCTCTCAGCCCTGCCCAGGCCTCCCGCCACTGCTCTGCCGGTGCCCCTCACCCTGCCCCACGCCCGTTATCTCAGGCAAGTTTTCCGGACACTCCCCAACCCTCTAGTCCAGTGGCAGGCAACGTTTTTGGTCAGTGCTGGAAAACACTGTGGTGTCTACCTTGTAAGGTGCTGCAGTGCTGGCATGCCAGAAAAGAAAACTGGGGCTGGGGCCACATAGCAGGATGCGCTGCATATTAAAATAGTTAATCATCATCCTTTTTTTACCGTAAATACCAGGTTTTCTAAAAATTCGAAGAACTTCATATGCTATCTTTGTTGTTGTATATTCTTTTTTTGTTGAGCACGCTGTGATGAGAGAGAAACAAAGAGAAAGAGAACCAAACACATGCACACACGCACACACACAGAACCAAACATGAGTGCGCATGTGCACACAGACACACACACAACCAGACACAGACACGCAGCCTGCATGCGCACCTCAGAGCGGATGGGGGGGGAGGCTCCCGGGGTTGCGCTGCCTCACGCCTCTCCCCTGCCGTCCACCCAAAGAGTGCACACAGCCACCGCTGGCACAAAGCCTGGCTGGGGCTCTGGAGCCTGGTGCACAGAGGTGGCACTGGGGCGGCTTGGAGGGACTATGGCCACCCCAATATTTGCCTGAGGCCCCTGTATCTTGAAGGGAGAGGGCCTTCTGCACGCCCCTGCAACACGATACTTCCCAGTGCCCAGGGCCTACTGTGCAAGCCCAGCATGGGGGGCTGAGCAGTGGCAGGTTGGGGAAGGTGACTTTACCCTGTACTCCTGGGGCCTCCTCAGCAGCTTCGGGGTCTCATTGGACTCCTCGTCCTGGTTCTTCCTGGGGAATTTCTGCAGCTTCTAGGTCAAGGCCTCTTTCCTCTGTTTTTCCTGGAGATCAAGGGCATCATGAGCCCACCTAGCCCTAAGGCCTGCCCTGGGGAGGGGATGCCAGATGGGCCAGGCAATCTCCCCAGGTTGGAAACATGCTTCCTTTGGGACCCTCCTGACACCCACCATGCCCTGCTATTGCGACACCCGGCTACAATTTGTGGGTCAGGACTCTCTCCCCCACAGAGTTTACTGCTGTGGGGAAATCTCATAGGAAACGTTCCCACCACCGTGAGCCAGCCTGACTCCACTGACTGGGGACCCGCTTGGGGCCAGCGTCTCCGGAGTGGGGAGGTCTCATGTTATGCACCCGCCCCTCTGCCAGGCAGTGCCCCTGGAGTCAGTCTGGATCTCAGGGCTCACCGCCTGTTTTCTGGACTTTGCTTTCAGCTTCTTCTCCTGCTTCTCAGACTGTTTGAGCAGCTCCTTCTGCTTCTGCTGGCACATGTTCTTGAAGGTCGAGGTCAGAGACGGGGGCAGTAAGGGCTCCGAGCTGGGTCTCAGGAGGCCTGGGGACAATTCCCACCTCTACCACCAGTTCCCTCTGCAAACCCAAGGAAAGGACACGTCCCAACTCTTCCCAACCCTCCTGGGCGGAGGACCAATCTGTCAGGATATGCTCCATTGTGGGGATATGTGGTTAGGCCCAGTTGAAAATTTCTTAGCAAAACAGGCTTGCAGAGGCAAGAGTGGGTTTCCAAGCAAGCCGTATTTTAAGCTAAAAGCCTCTTGTGTCCCCACAGTGGCCTGGGGTTTGTGGCGCGAGCATGTGGCAGGCGGGTGGCAGATGCGGGTGGCACACCCCGTATTATTCCTCTGCTATGAGGACCTCAAGGATGTCTGTGGCTGTGACCTTCCCCCTGCAGTGGCCTGAGGCTGTGAGCTTCCCCTCAAAAGTGTCCCAGGGCTGCGAGTTTCCCCCAACAGTGCCCTGAACTGGGGTGGGGGGGGTGGGGAGCAGGGAGGAAGCGGGGGTCTAGTTTCCTGCTGGGATCTTGGTAGTCCCCTAGGTGGGCACCCTGCAAAGTTCCCCAGCGCTGTGAACTTCCCTCAACAGTGCCCTGAACTGGGGAGGGAGGCACGTCCCAGGGGAAGTTCTTGTGTCCTGCTGGGACCTTGGTGGTCCCCTGCCAGTGCCCCGCACTTCTGACTCAGAGCCCCTGCCCCCCAACCCTCCTGCCAGTGCCCTGCACTCCCAACTCACAGCCCCTGCCCCACAACCCTCATGCTGGTGCCCTGCACTCCTGACCCACAGCCCCCTGCTCCCCCAGCCCTGCCAGTGCCCCTCACTCTCCACCTGCCGC
>NW_005841996.1:83816-87292 GCF_000455745.1 Alligator sinensis
GGAGCTGCTGCCCAGCTTTGTCTCTGCAGCCTCGCACTTGCACGGGGCTGGGCCAGCTCAGGCTGGGAGCGCTGCGCCATGCCTCTGCAGGTGGGTGGCAGCTCTGGGAGGCCTGGTTTCATAGTTTCATAGTTGTAGGGTTGGAAGGGACCTGAGCGGATCATCAAGTCCGACCCCCTGCCAGGGGCAGAAAAGAGTGCTGGGGTCAAACAACCCCGGCTAGGTGATTGTCTAGCCTCCTTTTGAAGACCCCCAGGGTAGGAGCCAGCACCACTTCCCTTGGAAATTGGTTCCAGATCCTAGCCACCCTGACTGTGAAGTAGTGCCTCGTGAATATCTAGCCTGAATTAGGTTACGGGGGGGTTTAGGTGAATTGGGGGGGGCTATACCCCCCCAAAGCCCCTCCCCGCATGGTGTGGGTCTCCCAGCCTGGCCCCCCGTGCAGCGCTGAGTGCACTCTTGGCCAGCCTGGCCCCAGCCCTGCCCCCACCAGCCACACTGATCGAGAGGCTCCCGGCTCAGGGAGGAAAAAAATGAAAAATAAAAGAAACCAATCACAACAACTGTGCTAAACTGCCCCTGCTGTAGTCAAGTACTAGGAGGTCAAGAGGGTAAAATTGGTATGAGGCGCCCCCTAGCGTCCTTTACCAGTAACAGCAGATTAACCCATAATGAGACTTCAACGCGTTAAATAACGTACCGTTAAGTCAGGTGTCATGGTACATTACAACTGTGGAAGAAAACAGGAACATTTTTAGTGGGAAAAAGCCAATATCGTGGACAAACAATGAAAATGGTCAGGGGACTGGGGAGCGTGACTTGAGAGGAGAGGCTGAAGGAACTGGGCATATTTAGTCTGGAGAAGAGAAGGCTGAGGGGAGAATTAATAGCAGCCTTCAACTGCCTGAGGGGGTACAAAGGGGATGGACCTGGGCTGGTCTCAGCGGTGGCAGGTGACAGAACAAGGAGCAACGAGTCAAGTTGCAGCAAAGGAGGTTCAGGCTGCATAGGAGGAAAAACTTTCCCACCAGGAAGGTGGTGAAAGCACTGGACCAAGTTACCTGGAGAGGTGGTGCAATCTCCATCCTTGGAGGTTTTCAAGGCCCGACTCAACAGCCGTAGCTGGGATGACCTATTTGGGGATGATCCTGCTTTGAGCAGGGGGCTGGACTAGATGACCTGCTGAGGTCCCTTCCAACCCTCATTTTTTATCATTTTCTGATTCCCAAGTCGAGGGCCATGCCCCTGCTTCAGAGGAAAGCAACTAACCCCTCCCTGCTCTTCCCCCAGTCCACACCAGTCTGACCATGAGGTAAAATTCCTCCCTGACCCCAAAGATAGCAGCAAGGGTTTGACCCTGAGTTTTGGGGCAAGACCCTGTGGCCCATCGGCCAGGCTCTGGCCGCAGCAGGAGCATTGGCGCCCCGCAGTCACAGCCCCGGCCGAGGCTTAAACCTTGCAGGGGAAATACTATCTGTGTTCATGAAAGCCGTTTTCATAGACTTCATAGACATTAGGGCTGGAAGGGACCGCGGAAGATCATCGAGTCCAGCCCCCTGCGCCAGGGGCAGGAAGTCAGCTGGAGTCATAGGATCCCAGCAAGATAAGCATCCAAATTTCTCTTGAAGGTGTTCAATGTAGGTGCTTGAACCACCTCCGATGGCAGGCTATTCCAGACCTTGGGGACTCGGACAGTAAAGAAATTCTTCCTTATGTACAGCCTGAATCTGTCTTGCAGTAGTTTTAACTGTTCAACCTCGTCATCCCTTGGGGCGCTCTGGTGAACAAATGTTCCCCCAGATACTGGTGGTCACCCCTGATAGACTTGTAGGTGGCCATCAGATCACCCCTGAGCCTGTGCTTTTCCAGGCTAAAGAGCCTCATAGCTCTGAGCCTGTCATCATAAGGTCTGCTTCCCTGACCTCTGATCATGCGCGTGGCTCTTCTCTGGACTCTCTCAAGCTTCTCCACATTCTTTTTGAATTGTGGAGTCCAAAACTGGACACAGTACTCCAGCTGTAGCCTCACCAAGGCTGAGTACAATGGGAGAATGACATCCTGGGATTTGCTTGAGAAGCATCTATGGATGCAAGCCAGCATTTTGCTTGCTTTACTAGCATTTTTCAGTGTTAAACACCATCAGGTTCTCATCCGCCCATTTGCTGAGCCTGTCCATGTCAGCTGGATCACCCTCCTGTCCTCAGGTGTGGATGCTTTGCCCAAAGTTTGGTGTCATCGGCGAACTTGGCCAGTTCTCTTCTGACTCCAATGTTCACATCATTAATGAAGATGTTGAACAATATGGGTCCAAGGTCAGAGCCTTGGGGGACCCCACTGGTCACAGGGCCCCATAACGATTGACTTCCATCAACCACCACCCTCTGGGTCCGACCACGGAGCCCCAAGGCCACAATTGGCCAGTTTTGCCAAGAGGTGATCATGGGATACCAGATCGAAGGCTTTTTTGAAGTCAAGATATATGACATCAGTCTCTTCTCCCTTGTTCAGGTGATAAGTCACCTGGTCATAAAAGGAAATGAGATTGGTCAAGCAAGACCTACCCGCTACAAACCCGTGCTGGCTATCCCTCAGGATGTTGGTGTTGGCCAGTCCATTAAGGATGGCCTCTTTAATAAACTTTTCTAATATCTTCCCTGGGATAGAAGTCCAGCTGATGGGCCTGTAGTTTGCTGGATCCACTTTCCTCCCTTTCTTGAAGATAGGCACCACACTGGCCTTCTTTCAGTCTTCGGGCACTTCACCAGAGCACTGGGAGTTCTCTAAGATCTGTGCCAGAGGCTGGGCTATGATTTTCCTGAACTGCAGCGCAGGAGAACTGCTCGTCAGGCATGGTTAGGGCACACCGAGGTGCAGCGGCTCTATGCCCCGTTTATGGGAACGAGAGTCTCCTCCCTTGCTTGCGCCAAGGGCCTTATGGCTGAGGGCAGGACAAACTGGGGGGGGCTTCCGAACCCCAGGCCTCCGGGCTTGGGCCTGCACATAGGATGCCCGCCAAAGGATTTGGTAATGACTGAAGCCCCAGGTGCGGGTGGAGGATGTTTGCGGGTAGTAGGGCCACTCATGAACGCCGCGTGCCCCCGGAGGCTGGGGGTGCACAGCGAGCTCCCGCAGACCGCAGTGGTGCTGGCAAGTGGGGAGCTCCCACAGGCGGCTGCGGTGGGGGGCAAGTGCTGACCAGTGGTTGGTGACCACCCGCAGACGCTGCCAGCAGAGTTGGCCAGCAGCAATCCTGGACCGCCCGCAGGTGCCACCGGTAGTTAGTGGCCCCTTTTCGCAAGGGTGCACTGCCGCGCTCAGGGGGTGCGCACGCACCTGCTACGCGTCGCCGGCGGCCACTTATGGTTCTGGACTCTTGGATTTGGAAATAGCTTTGGCCTATTTGGGCTCGGATACAAATTTAATAAGATTTTTAAAAAATGAGCCCCCGACACCAGAGCGGAGCGGAGCGGGGAGCA
>NW_005841996.1:87645-108204 GCF_000455745.1 Alligator sinensis
GGGCAGGTTGCCGCCGGCGGGGCGGGGCGGAGCGAAGGACGCGGGCAGGCACGGGGCTTTGGCTCAGTCTGGCTTGCATTACACTCACTAATATACGTCTCATGGGACCCACAATAAAAGTTGGTCAACTACAAGTGAGCAGCGTGACCCAAAGCCCCTTGTCTGCACCAGGGCCGAGCACCGCAAGTTGGCAGTGGAGTCCAGGCGTGGGGGCACGCGGGCAAGTTGTGGGCTGGTTCGCCATGCCCATCGCATGTCCACGGTGCGCTGCCAGGGCCCGCAGAGCAGGCGAGGGCACTTCTCAGGTGTGCCCGTGGGGGCGGCGAAGGATTTCTGTTCGGGGATTGTCACAAGGTAGTCCATGTTCTTACCTACGCGGGACAGTTTTAAGAAAACGCCTTCCAGTTTGGTCATTGTTTTTGCAATCATTCTTGTGAAAAGAAGAAAAAAATCGTGGGTGTCCCAGTGTAGAAAAAAGGCTCCAATGAGCAGAGATGATTTTTTCAAGCTTTATTGTTGTTGGCAGATGATGATTTTTCAAGCTTTGCCGACCTGTTGTTCGGTAGATGTAACAAAACATAGTTGACTGTCGAAACTCTGCCCCCATCAGTCTCGGTAATGGGGCAGTTGAAATGTTATGAGAACCAGGGGATATTTCCGCCCCGCTAAACTTGCTTTACTGCAGATTTGGTCTGAAATCCCGCAGGAGGCAGGGCTCTTCTGTTCAGGTACCTAGGAGAGGGCATCAAAACCTTTCCTTAATATTCATGGTCCTTATTGCTAACTCATGCCGACTTGGGAACTCGGATAGCTCCAAAAGGAATGGCAAGGATGTGGGAAAGTGTCTGTCTTTCCCCGAGAGAGCAGGGACAGAAGGGGTCGTGGGGAAAATCCAAGAAATATTCAAGTTTGGAGAGGAGGTGTCAGCTGAGACTTACATTCATGTTTGACTTTTCAGTAAAGTCACAAGGCAGGTGGCGAATTTGGATATGAAGCACTTGTTTTCATTACAGAGTTCACTCAGGGTAGATTTCAAAGATTGCCCTTGACTCCCGCACCCAAAATCTCCTAGGTGGAAGGAAGGCGTGTTTCCAGCTTGGGCTGGCTGATCCATCGAGGGATATCGGCGACACTTCTCACTAGCACAGGTCACCGGTTGCTGAGAGAATCACTCTGTGTGTCTCAGATGCAGTTCAATGTTATTTGTGCCCTGGCCACTTTCTCTCCAGTTAGGTTAACTCGGGAGCTGCTATCTTACTTAGATGAACCCTGTAGGGAAGACATAGCTAAGGGTTTGTCTGTAATGCAGGCTAAGAGGTAGGTTGGTAATCTAGAGTTTACCAACCCTTGGTTTCCTACCCCGTTGCTGTGCATTATCAATGCCAGCATGCTGCTGTTAGGGCCTGCTGTACGTGTCCGAGACAAGCCCTACAGCTATGTGGGGTCCTATCCCATGAATCGGAGCCCTGCGATTCAATGCTTGGAATGGGGCAACTTGTCCGTTTTGCTCCTGGAGCTGCGGAGGGAAATGGACTGCAACAGCCATTTCCTTGCTGTAACCAGTGAATATGCTGCATGCTGCTCTGTGCCAAAAATGGGATATTGCCCTCTGCCATTACCAAGACCGAAAGCTGCTACTTTTTATGCAGGTAGTGTTTTCTTTTTTATGTCTGCCCAAGTTCCTCCGAAGAGAGGATGGCAAGGAGTTCAGAGGCGATTTGGGGATCCACTGGAGATGGAGGCAGAGGGTGCAGACAGACGTTACAATGGAAACATGTTCTAGTGAAGCACACTTGGATCTGTTTCCTGCAGGAAACTTCAGCCATGGGCCCCTGTGCCGTCCTGTCTGCCTGGAGGGGGTCTGAAAACCCTGCAGCCTGCTCTGCTGCTCAACAGGGACCGGTAGAGCTCACCCCCACTTCCAGGATGGAGAACTGGAGGGAAGTGGGGAGAAGAGAGATAAGCAGGAGGGGTTGAGGCTCCATGGCCCCATCCCCAGGAGTCTGACACTCCAGCCCCAGTCACATTGCCTTCTCCTTTCCCCCTTGCAGCGGAGCAGAGAGGTGAAGGGGACTGAGTCTGGTGGACTTAGTTACACTGGGGCCCCCAGGAGTTGGCAGGAGTGTGGCTGGGGTTGAGGTCCTGCTGGAGGGTGCAGGGGACCCAGCCACACCTTGGGACCCAGAGCAGAACTCAGTGGCCTGACATCCAGCAGAGTGCCCCTCCATCCCCAATGTCCCTCCTTCTCTCCCTTTTGTAGATGCAGCTGGAAGTGAAACAGCCCAAAACATCAGGTCATGGCAAGAGGGCCTGTTTTGGAGTATTTCAGCTGCATTCAGAAAGTTTCCAAGGGCTTGTCAGTATGTCCCACTGGCCTCTAAAATGTTTCAAAGGTGACTGAAACGTTTTAGTTGTTGAGTCTACACCCCCAGTTTGCTGTTAGAAGAGGCAGGTCTCCAGGAAGAGCCTTGTAGTACCTGAAAACTTATCTAAATCCACCCCAGCCACGCAGTCGGTATGGTAGAAGATAGCAGCTGCAAAAACTCTTGGCTATCACATCTTTCCTGGATTGTCATGGCTACAGCATCACTTCAGTGCTAGCAAAATAAGGCAGAAGACACTTGAATTAGGCACCTGAGAAAGTCCCAAGTAGTGGTGGGAAAAGCCAAAGGCGCCGTGTGCTGCTGTGGGTGGAGTGGAGGGGCCAAGAGTCTTACCTCTAGAGCTGCACTGACTGCAGTAGTCTTTGCTATGGCAGGTGCAGCCCGTGATGCTCAGCGCTAGGAGCTGGGCAGTGCTGCATCTTGTAGAGGATGGGGAGGGAGGGTTTGTACTGAATGGTGGCCCACCTCTGTGGGAGGTAGAGCTCCACACCCAGGAGAGTGTCAGGTGGGAAGGAGGGGGACAGGAGAGTGAACTGGGCACCAGAGACAGGCCCCAGGGAGCCTGTGTGCTGGGGCTGGTGCAGCCAGCAAGTGGTGAGCCTGCACCATAGCTGCACCAGCCCCGCTGTAACCCCACACACTGTGGTGTGCAGGACTACCCTGCTTCTGTGGCTGGGCAGTGTGTGCCTGCTGTAACAAAGACTTCTGGGGTGTGGGGGAGGGATTGTATTGGCCCCTGTAAATCGGTGCCTGGGGCAGGTGCCCCATTTACCCCGCTGTAGTCATGTTCCTGGGAAGAGCCCTGGGCCTGCTGAAGTTCAGGCAGCACCATTGATTCCCTTGTTTGGACTGCAGCATGTTTAATGTGTGACTGCAGCAGGCTACCCTGAGCCCGGCTGCTGCAGAGAGGAGGAAGCAGCGTGGCAGAAGGCAGGCGGTGGACAGCAGCTTCACCAAGGGGCACTGCAGGGCTCGGAGTTGCTGATGAGGGGAGGAGAGCCCTTGCTGCGGTTCTGAGATTGGAAAACAGGGCCAGGGTCCTGCCTGAGAGCCAGGTCTGCTGGCTGGAGGAGAGGAGTCAAGGGCCATATAAGTGCAAGCACAGGGCCAGGGCCAATCTAGGTCAGAGGGCTGTGAGTGCAGGAGCTCTGGAGGGAGCTGTGTACTGAGACAGGGTTTATGTTTTGCTTCTGTTTGGGGTTTGTGATAACTGAGGTTTGGGGTGGCTTAAATGGGGTGAGGCGGAGGCCAGGGTGTGGGAAGCCCTGTATGTTATATGAGTGACTCAAGCCTAGACAGAGCCCTGCAAGGGTCCAGGACCTGGCAGGCTGCAAGGGGCTGTAGCCTCAGGAGAGGGTTGGGAGCCCAGGTAAGGAAAGAGGCTTTGTGGGACTGTGAAACATATGGAGGTCTGAGGGGAATGAAGCCCAGGCAGGGTCCAGGCCAGAGCAAGACCAAGCTCTGCTTAGACTAGGATGTGAGGATCAGGCAGACCGGCAGCCTGCTGATGAGCAGGGTAGAGTAAGGCGCCAAAAGTAGAAATTTGGTTCTCTGAAGGCAGCTTCCCAAATATAGGAATTTTGCACCTCGAGGAGTGACAGGCAAGAGGACAAGGCCAAATTGCAGTGCCAGACTAGAAAGGTGGGTGTTGAGTGGCCTCTAGGGGGTGTTGCAGCCTTCCCTGGAGACAGAGCCTATTATAGGGACTAAAACACTGAGCACGCTGTGCCATCTTCTTGAATTTAACGGGGAGGACTCTGGGCCAGACTGGGTTACTGACCATTTAAAATCGAATGTGCCTGCAGACAACAAATAAATTGGCCTATTACTGCTAAAGTGTTTGAAATGCATGATCAGGAAGCAGAAGCAGGGGACGGCACTGCATCCTTGCACCTAGCAGAAGCTACAGTTCAGATTAAGGAATAAGCAAAGACAATAAGAGAGAGGCCGTTTGCGCTCATGTGTTCAAACTGCAAGGGAAGCCTAGTGGTGCTGAACAACATGGTTGCATGGTGGCATTTGTTTTTGTACAGTGTTGAGTTTTGTTCCCTGTGTTCAACTGAAGTTTCTAGGCAGTCATTGAAGAAATGGATTCCTCTCTCTTTAGCTTTATTGCAGTTCAGCAATGCTAAAATGCAGGCATGTCAACTGCTCTGTCTTGGTGAAAATATGTGCAAATGTTTACTAAAACCTCATCTTTCATACAGGTTGCAGAATCACTAGTGTATTTGTTCTCTTTTGGCACACTGGATCATGTGCACAGACAAGCTGATGCTGATGGCGGTGATAATCTGTGACTTGCTACTTGGCTTCCCCACGAAATATTTCTATTTTGTTGTGTATATGGCAACACGTCAGTGATGCCAAAGGGCTTACTCCATGGGGACCTGACCCCAAATGCTCTCTCATACTTGTTTCTGTGAAACTCCATGTCTCACTTCCTCATTTGGGGATCATGATGGAGTTGCTTTGAAAGAAGCCACGTCTCGTCTTCCTTTACTTTTTCTCCAGTGCCAGGTGTTGTTTGGTGGCCTAGAGCAGGACTGTCTGACTCTAGTGTGGCTTGGGGCTGCAGGCTGTGCCAGCATGTGGCTGCCGAACTGCATACTACATGGGTCACAGGTTGTGGATGCGGCCCCTGGGGTGTTCCCTGCTGTACCAGTTGCATGTGGCCCTTTGCACTATTCTGACAGAGCATGCTGCCCCCACTGCATGGGCTGTGCATGTGCTGTGTGTTCCCCTGGGCCCTTCCATGCCATGTGGTAGCAGGAGAGACTATCGTTGGGGCCTCTGGGCTACATGTTTAGTGCTTGCAGGTTGTGTATATCCCACAGACCACATTCTGGCACCCATAGGTTGCATACAGCCCACAGGCTACCAGCTGGACAGTCCTGGCCTAGAGAGTTCCTTGTAGACCTCCATTATGAAATCAGCCCTGCTGCTTCATTTCAGTGTCCTAAAAGTCAGAATCCTGTCACTGACACTGAATGGACTTCTAGGTGACAGAGCATCTCTTGGTTATCAAAATACTCTTCCTGATAAGTGTTTTTCTAATATAAAAGTTCCTTTGATTTCATAAAACTTTATTCTCGGTCTTTGCAGTCGCAAGTGAAAAGTAACTAATTTTATCACAAATGGTTCTGTAGGGTGAGTTCATTCATATGTGTGCTCAACAGTGATGTAACTAATCATAAAGCTGACCACAGATCTCTTATCTTTATCTAGGGTTGAGAGGAGAAACCTTTTCCTGTTCTGCAAAACTTTTTGAGATGCCAAGATTTTTCCCATTCTGAATTGGAATGAAACCAGGTAGGTGAGGGGATGAAAGAAAGTTATGGAGAAGTAGGCTCTATGTAGGAGTAGCCTGAGGGAGCCCCCAAAATATCTAGTAGTCTGGTGGTCCTGGCATTCAAGTCCCTGCTGTCCCAGAAGCAGGGTCTCCTGCATTCCAAATGTTACCCCTAACTGCCAGTTTTAGCAATTTTGGGATGTCACTATATAAAAATAAAAGAAGTGATATGTATATAATATATAGTTGCGATTAAAATTTTATAACAGTGTCTTCATACAGATCAAAGTTCCTCTCCAAAGTGAGGCTTGCTCCTCTTGGCACAGAGGTGTGCCACAATGGGGTTGTGTTCATATGGGGCAGTGGCTTCACATGATCAGGAACTATTTTCTTCTCTTTCAAATGCTGGAGAAGGGCAAGGCTGGAGCAACATCCAGCAGAGGAACCCTGTGGAGGCTGAGCATAAGAACACAAAGATGGACCACTTCTGGGGAGCAGCTAGAGCACAGGGAATGCAATATACATTGGGCGTATGGGAAGGGATTGGAGAACCATGATCTTTCTACTCATGTGGGTGTCTGTGCCTCAGGGTAGCAAAATGTGACAAAAGCTGCCTGATAGGTTGCTTTATAGCTCAGAGCCAAGTAGCTGCCTCACCAGGTGGCACAGGTAGTGGTATATGAATGTGTGCTGTGTTAAGGGAGTGGGGAGAAAACAGAATTGAGTATGTGGGCAGCAGGAAGCAGAGATAAGAGTTAAGCCAGGTCCATGTATTCATTATGAAGAAAACAAGGGATAGGTTCAAAGGGAACTTCTTTTTTCACATCTAATGATCGTGACTACCCTGCACCACTGACACAGCAGACTTTGGCAGTCTAGCTGCTACAGATGTCTAGTTACAACCCCATGCAACTCAGTTTGGACCTCACTGAGGTCTGTGCTGCTGCAGGTAGATTGCACCTATATACAAGCTGGCTAGTTTAAAACTGGATTGGGTATGTCTGCACTGCACTGTAACCCCAGCAGCATAGGCATACTCAAAACGTTTCTTTTCAATAGTCTTTTGGGATGGGTAAAGTGTACCTGAGAATAGAGACTAATATCAAACAGGTAAAAATAGATGCAGCTCTCCTGGCTTCAGTGTTATTTCATGAAGCATGGCATAGATCAGGTCTGAAGTGGTCTTGCCATTGCCTCCCTGATAATACGCATCTCTTCAGTGAAATGACAAAGTGCACAGTGAAGCTCTAATTGAAAAACAAAGTGGTCAGATGACAGAAACTAGGGATCTGTGTTTTTTAAAAAAGGTTAAATGTTTACAGAACCTTAAATGAAATATAGCACCTGAGACTTTCTTTAGAGTTTCCTTCGTCAAACAGTAAGTTGCCTAAGGTGTACACTAATTGGGTAATTAATCTCAAAATGCTTTTTTCAGAGGAGAGAGGGAGCTACAAAGGAAAAGTAGGGAGTGAAATCACTGCTTTGCAAAAGGCAACTGAACACTCAGTTGTAATTTCGTAATATAATAATAATTACATGCATTTAAAAATTATATAGGACATTGTAATAATGTAAAGACTGCAAAGTCAGCTACTTAAAAGTGAGGAAATGCATGAGATAACATGCCTTGTACATGTTAATTCATTGATGATTGTGTTTTTTCTCTGCTAAATGAGCCATCTACCATCTAGAATTTTGCCTTCATGACAAAATTCAGGCACAGTGACCAACTTGCATCTTCATCTGAATTTTGATAAACTACACAGATTAAACTGTTTAAGCCTCTCAATGTGAGGCATCTTCTTCAGCACTTAAGTAATTGTTGTGGAGATGGTAAAGAGAGATGATTTTTAGCATGTTTTCCACAATATGGGTGCCAGTAATATAAACAATATTCCAGTATTAATTTTCCCCAATTCCCTAAAATCTCTTCCATTCTCTTTCTAATGCCCTGTATACATATCCCATGATTCAAATAGTTCTCTTTGCTACAGCATCGCACTGGTAATGTTTAAGCTGCTTATCTGCCATGACCCCTAAGTGTTCCATAGAGACATGGCTTTCCAAGTTCCGCCCCCCATTCTGCAGGTATAGCAACCACTTCTTGCTCCTAGATGTATAACTTTGCATTTGCCACTGTTATAATTCATTCCTATGAATGGTTCCTATTTACCAAGTGATTCACATTGCTTTGCCTAACTGCCCTGTCCTAATCATTATTTACCATCTGACCACTTTGCCATTTTTTGATCAGGACTGGTAGGAGGCTGATCATATTACGATCACCCTGCTTGACTTGTTTTAGATATTACCCTAAACTAGCATTCTTCTAGCCTTCTGAAATTTTTCCAGTTCTTCTAACTTCACTAACAACAAACAACAGCAGGCCAGAGATCTCCTCAGCCCATACTGAAAGGGGTCTGAAAACAAGTGGGAGGTCTGCCATTACTCCCAAATCTGCCCATCTCCCTAGCCAGCAATTAATTTTGTTCTCCATCAGTTTGTTTCTTCCAGCCAGCAATTAATTTTGCTCTCCATCAATTTGTTTCTTCCAGCTCCTAGATCAATTCTAGCTTCTCCAGTCCCAGCCCTGCCCTCCTGGGGCATGTAAATCCCCTCTTCCAAATCTGGGGTTTCATTCCCCCCTTTCACTCTGGATGGCCCTTCCTACGTCACTTATTCCAGAGGGGGAAAGGTAGGGAACTGCTTTGAACAGCAAGACTCTTTTTCTCACTCTTCTTCCTCTCTCTCAGCAGGCTAATGACACTTTGACAGGAGGAGAAAGAGTGAGTTCTTTCCACCTCCTGCAGCAGCCCTGCTTGGCTTCTCTACTTCAAGAGATGGGGCAGTAGGACAGGCAGCCATTCAAGAAGGAATTTTCTTTATGCAATATCAAAAATGTGCCACCCCTCTCCATGTTTGAAATATTTCATTTTTGGATTGGGGACATTTCTGTCTATGGTACTTTAAATACTGTGCCCAGCAATATATGAAGGACTCATAATCATCAGTTTATCCAGACAGGCTCAGCTAAAAAAATATTTACTCTAGTAGATATTGTCTAATATCTTCCTTCATTCTTAAAGGTCCGGAAATTACTTCATCATCCTCTTGTGGTACAAATATCTCATCTTCCTTCTCTCCAAAAATCAGAACAAAAATGTATATTGAATACTGCTTTTCTGCATCATTAATAGTTGTATCATCTCCTTCCAGTAAAAGAGCTGGACCATTGCTAGGATATCTTTGTTCCTAAAATAGATTAAAAACTCCTTCTTGTTTCTTGTTACCCTTAGCTCTGCCAGCTATGTATTTCCTCATCCCCCTCATGGTTTTTTTAGATTTCTTTCTCAATTTTCTACATTTTCCTTCCAACCTTATTATTCTGTAAGCTAAAAATTAGGATCTCCTGTGGTCCAACCCCCTGCACAAATGCAAAAAAGGTACTCCAGAATCATCACCGTCTAGTGCTTATCCAGCCTCCTCTTGAGAATGTCTAGAGAGGGAGATTCCACAGCTTCCCTGGACCGTCTGCTCTACCACTTGACTGTCTTAACAGTAAGGAAGAATTTCCTGAGAGCTGAGCTAAATCTGCTTTGCTGCAAATTAGTCATTGCTTTGTGTCCTGTCCTCTGCAGCAAGGAAGAACAGTTGTTCTTCCTCTTCTGTCTGGCAGCCTTTCAAATATTTGAAGACTTATTATATGTTTCCCCACTCCTTAATTGCCTCTTCTCGAAGCTAAACATGCTTAGTTCTCTCAACCCTTTTTCACACAGACCTTTAACATGGCTGTCCTTTTTTGGGGGAGGGCAGGGGTGGCCACTTAAACTCATTTTTGATAATTAACTAATTTTCAATCACACTTTTTCTGTTCAATTTTTTAATCTGATTTAAATTTCACTTTAATCCAAGCTGCATGTATGTGCAGATACTCTGGGAAGAATTCTCCCAGGTTTGTTTTCCTGATAGGAAGAATTACTCAGAGATATCTGAACAGATATTTAAATGCTGAGCTTTTGAAGAGCAGAGATCTTACAGTAGAATCATAGAAAATTAGGGTTGGAAGGGACTTGAGGAGGTCATCTAGTCCAACCCTCTGCTGAAAGTAGAACCATCCCCAACTAGATTGTTTCAGTCAGGGTTTTGTCAAGCTGGGCATTAAAAACTTCCAAGGATGGAGAGTCCACAACCTCACTAGGTAACCCATTCCAGTGCTTCACCACCCTCCTACTAAGAAGGTTTTTCCTCATATCCAACTTAAACCTCCCTTGCTGCAATTTGAGATCATTGTTCCTTGTTCTGTCATTTGCCACCACTGAGAACAGTCTAGCTACATCCTCTTTGCAACCCCACTTCAGGTAGTTGAAAGCTGCTATTAAATCCCTCTTCAGTCTTTCCTTCTCTACTAAATACACCCAGTTCCCTCAGCCTCTCCTCAGAAGTCAAGTCCCCCAACCCCTGAACCATTTTTTTTGCTCTCTGCTGGACTCTTTCCAACTTGTTCACATCCTTTCTATAGTGGGGGGCCCAAAACTGGACATAGTACTCCAGATGTGGCCTCATCAGTGCAGACTAGAGGGGAGTAATCATGTCCCTCAATCTGCTGGCAATGCTCCTATGCTGTTAGCCTTCTTGGCTACAAGGGCACACTGATGACTTATATCCAGCTTATTTCTGCAGAGCTTATGCTTAGCCAGTCAGTCCCCAGGCTGTAGTGGTGCATGGGATTCTTCCCTCCTAAGTGCAGGACTTTGCACTTGTCCTTGTTGAACCTCATGAGATTCCTTTTGGCCCAATCCTCCAATTTCTCTAGGTTACTCTGGGCACCTATACACAAGCAGTGAGGCTGCTCCGACACTCTGTAATTACAGTGCTTCAAAGCAGGTTTGGTGAATTAAGTATGCTGGAGCTCAGCAGACTCCAGCATCTCGTGTATCAACATCCCCACCTTTAAAAATGGTGGCGGGGACACTATAACTAAGACTCATTGAACAAGCTTCATTTAAAGTGTCCCTGCCACCATTTTTAAGTGCAGGGACACTGATACACAAGACGCTTCAGGTGCCTCCCGCCCCCCGCATGTGTATAAATGCCTTATGAATCCTAGCTCTACCTTCCAATGTATCTATTATACCCCTAAGCTTGGTGTCATCCACTAACTTGCTGAGGGTGCAGTCTATAACATCGTCCAGATTGTTAATGAAGATATTGAACAAAAGTGGCCCCAGGACCGAGCTCTGGGGCACTTGGCTTGATACCATCTGCCAACTAGACATTGAGTCATTGATTACTACCCATTGATCCCAACAATCCAGCCAGCTTTCTGTCTACCTTACAGTTGATTCATCCAACCATACTTCCTCAGCTTGCTTGCAAGAATATGTGGGAAATAGTATCAAAAGCCTTGGTAAAGTCAGGGTATACAGTATTATGTCCACTGCTTTCCCGCATCCACAGAGCCACTTATATCATCATAGAAGGCAATCAGGTTGGTCAGGCATGACTTTCCCTTGGTGAATGCATGCTGACTGTTCCTAATCACCTTCTTCTCCTCCAAGTGCTTAGGAATGGATTTTTTGAGCACCTGCTCCATGATTTTTCTGGGGACTGAGGTGAGGCTGACTGGTCTGTAGTTCCCTGCATCCTCCTTCTTTCCTTTCTTAAAGATGGGCACTATATTTGCCCTTTTCCAATTGTCCGGAACTTCCCCCAGTCACCATGAATTTTCAAAGATCATGGCCAGCAGCTCTGCGATTACATCAGCCAACTTCCTCAGCACCCTCAGATGCATTGCATCCAGCCCCATGGCCTTGTACATGCCCAGTTTTTCTAAATAGTCCCTAATCTATTCTTTCACCACTAAGGGCTGCTTACCTTCTCTCCAAACTGTGCTGCCTGGTGCAGTAGTCTGGGAGCTGACCTTGCCTGGGAAGACTGAGGTAAAAAAGACATTGAGTACTTCAGCCGTTTTTGCATCATTTGTCACTAGTTTGCCTCCCCCATTCAGTGAGGGACCCACACTTTCCTGACCTTCCTCTTGTTGCTGACATACTTGTAAAAACCCTTCTTGTTACCCTTCAGGTCCCTTGGTAGCTCCGATTCCAATTGTGGTTTGGCCTTCCTGACTTTACCCCTGCATGGCCGAACGATACTCTTATACACCTCCCTAGTCATCTAAGCTTCCACTTCTTTTAAGATTTATTTTTGTGTTTAAGCTCATGGAAAAGTTCTCTGCTATGCCAAGCTGATTGCTTGCCACATTTGCTATTTCTCGTGCACATCAGGATGGTTTGTTCCTGCGCCCTCAGTAAGGTTTCTTTAAAATACAACTAACTCTCTTAGACTCCTTTCCCTCTCAGCCTGGCCTCCCAGGGGATCCTGCCCATCAGTTCTCTGAGGGAGTCAAAGTCTGCTTTTCTGAAGTCCAGGGTCCAAACTCTGCTATTCTCCTTTTTTCCTTTTGTCAGGATCCTGAACTTCGTCATCTCGTGGTCACTGCTGCCCAAGTTACCATCCACTTCTACATGTGTCCCCAATTCTTCCCTGTGTGTGAGCAGTAGGTCAAGAAAAGCATGGCCCCTAGTTGGTTTCTCCAACACTTGCAACAGGAAGTTGTTTCCAACACTCTCAGAAAACGTCCTGGATTGCCTATGCATTGCTGTGTTGCCCTCCCAGCATATGTTAGGGTGATTGAAGTCCCCCATGAAAACCAGGGCCTGTCATCTGGAATCTTCCACTAATTGTCTGAAGTTGTTGCTGAAAAGGTTCCAGGTTATTGCAGATGATGTACTCCCTGAATCCCAGTGTAGTCTTCATTCATCACGTAGCACTGCCAACATATTTACCCCATGCCAGTTATAGGAGAGAACTACTGAACAACAAATGCCCCTGTACATTGCATTTACGACTTTAGTAAGGCATTCAGATCTGTTGGAAGCTCTGGTCTCTGGTGCCTTTTGCAAAGTTTGGCTGTCCAGACGAACTAATTAACCTCATACACTGCTTCCCTGACAACATGCAGGCCCATGTATCAGAGGGTGCTGACTCATCTGATGCCTTTGGAGTTAAACAGGGCTGTGTGCTTGCCCCTACATTATTTACTCTGTGCTTGACTAGAGTGCTAGGAGTTGCTGCACCTACTGTCACTCCTGGTGTCACCCTAACAACATGATTTGATGGCAGACTTTTAAACGTCCGCTGATTCAAAGCCAAAAGCAAATCCCAACAAAGTGAAGTAACAGATCTACTGTATGCCAATGACAAGCATTTGTCACCCTTTCTGAGAATGACTTGCAACATTTACTGAATTCCTTTGCCCATGCTGCATCCCTTTTTGGCTTCTGTATAATGTAAAGAAAACCAAAGTCTTGTAGCAACCAACTCCTGGCAGAAACCTATCACCTCCATCACCACCAGAAATAAAATTGAATGGCAGCCAGTTAAACAATCCCAAGTCTTTTTGCTACCTAGGTAGCATAGTTGCTGATGACACCAGCATTGACAAAGAACTTTCAGCACACTTAAAGTCAGCTGCTTCAGCTTTCAGTAGCTTACAAAAAATTGTATGGATAAGACAGGGAGTCAAAGTGTCTACAAAATGCCAAGTTTACAGAGAAGTTGTGCTCCTTCATCTCCTATACTCATTAAAGACCTGCCCTCTTTATCATCACCATATCAAAAACTTAACTGCCTGCAACAACACCACCTATGCAGTATAATGGGTATTCAGTGGTCTGACAGAATCACTAACAACAAAGTACTATAACTGGCAGCCCTGCCAAGCATTGAAGCCATGCTAGCATGGAGGCAGATGACTTGGGTTGGCCACATCATATGTATGGACAGCAATTGACTGCCTAAGAGAGTTCTTTACAGTGAATTTGAAAATGGCAGTAGGAAGTTTGGCCGTCCTAAACTCCGTTAAAAGAACTGCATTAAGTGGCACATACAATCTGCCAGGCTGGACTTCATGTCCTGGGAAGATACGCCTCATGATAGGTGAGCTTGGCACTCTGCTACAGAGGACATAGAATGAGCAACAGACCATCATCGCACCATCTTGGCCGGCAGTAGAAGGGAACATAGACACCAACTTGTCTTGGCACGTTTCCTGAGCCCTACATGTGGAAACCAGTTTCTAGTATCAGCAGTAGTCATAGTCGAATCTGAGTGACTTGCTATCTTGCTTGCTTTGACATAATTCTTCCTGTTTATTTTTTAAATCTTCCCATGCCACATTCTACAGTACCAAGTATTTAAATATATTAACCACTGACCCCCCCCCATGCTCTTTCATTCTCCTTATTAATGAACAGTTAATTACAGGATATTGTGATCTCCCAACAACCTTAAAAAAAAAAAAGGTCTCACCACTTCCTTAGCCTCCTTTGCTAAGGATAATAGGATGGAGAGGGGCAGATACACTCACTCTAGGTACAAAAGGAGTGGCAGTGTAGATTGAAGTATTTTACTTATTTATTTATTTTTTTGAAAACTGTATATGCCTTCCACTCTTTTTGTCATTCAGCTGCTTGTCTTCCTTTTCCACAGGTGCTTCCCAATTCCCTCCTATTCCTCCTGGTTGACAGAATTCTGTTCCCAAAATCTTGGTCTTTCTCTACTCCTTTGGCATGTCTATATAAGATGCTATGTCACCATAGCAACAAGCTACTACACGGTAGCTGGACGCTACGGCGATGTAGCATCTCCGGGCATAAACTGTGATGCCGACACTGCTGCACAGTAGCAATGAGCTAAAAACCGTGTGGCAAGGGAGCTGCGCAGTAATGCCAGTTACTACGCAGTCCTCTGTATATGTAGATGTGCCCCTGGAATACCTGGATCTCCTTCCTAGGAAGAATTTCAGGCACTGTGTGCTCCCCCAACCACATAGCTTTTGGAGCACTGCTTGACTTCATAAAGAGTAAAACATCCTCATGCACTTTTACAGACTCCTGCGGTGTCTTACTTTCCTCTTGGGTTGTCATCAACTCTGTTGAGTCATCTGCAAATGTTGGAAAAGAAAGATGATATGGTACTTTATTCAGTCTTTGTTCCACTATGCCCCAAGCTTCCCCACACAACATTTTAATTAATGGATCTACTGAAAAAAATGTAAAGCAGCAGGCTTATTGGACATATCCATCTACTAACTTTCATCTTCAAATCAATAGGCCGGTCAATACATTAATTGGGGACAAATAGCCTATTCACTTTTGGGGAATTACATAAGCAGAAAGTATCTTCCACAGAAATAAATGGCTTGTCCTGTCAAAAGTTTTGCTTTGGCCAATAGAGTAACAGTACTTTTTTCAACTGCCTCTCCACTGGCCTTAGATCTTTCACACTTCTAATAACACATCTGTTATTACCTGTCCTTTTACTACACCCAACTCCATCAATCCTACTTGTTCTAGCCAATACTTGGAACTGGTTTTGCAACTAATTGCATTGCCTTGCCTTGCCTTGCCTTTTCTCAGGTTATACGATCGAGCTAAAAGAAAAACCTTATGGCTTTGCCTCCTTTGCTCCCCACAGTAAGCCTGAGTAGGATAAATAACTGCTACCATGTCAGCTTCTGTAGGGTCTGTAAGAAATCCTGTTTTCCAGTTACTCTCATTCTCTCCTTGTAACAATTTGGAATTCGGTTTCTAGACTCTTGAAAGAAAATTGACTCTTAATGACATAACCAAGTTATGTCTAACTAGATAATGATTTGAAACTTCTGTCACATCTGCTGCATATCCACTACCAGATGTCCCTCGTATATTCTATCTAGTGTGGCTTTCAGACCTGCTCTAAGGGTTATATTTTTGTCTAGGGTCAAACCCTTGCTGCTGGCCTCAAGACCCATTGTTTCTTCTTACATTGCATTGTTCAGTCCTGCTTGAATAAACTAACTGCTGCAATACTTTAGCCATCTTTTGTTTTCCTGTCTTCAAGAAAGGGCAGAAAGTGGATCCAGCAAACTACAGGCCCATCAGCCTGACCTCTATCCTGGGGAAGGTCTTGGAAAAAATGATGAAAGATGCCATCCTTAACAGGCTGGCTGACAACAACATCCTGAGGGATACCCAGCACGGGTTGTTGCGGATAGGTCTTGCTTGACCAATCTCATTTCCTTTTATGACCAGGTGACCCATCACCTGGACAAGGGAGAAGAGATTGATGTCATATATCTTGACTTTAAAAAAGCTTTTGATCTGGTATCCCATGATCACCTCTTGGCAAAACTGGCCAACTGCGGCCTCGGCCTCACCACGATCCGCTGGCTGGGGAACTGGGTCCATCAAGGCTCTGTCCTAGGGCCTATGCTCTTTAACATCTTCATTAATGATGTAGGCATTGGTGTCAGAAGCAGACTGGCCAAGTTCGCCAATGACACCAAACTCTGGGGTAAAGCATCCACACCTGAGGACAGGAGGGTGATCCAGACAGACCTTGACAGGTTCAGGAATTGAGTGGATGAGAACCTGGTGGTGTTTAACACTGAAAAATGCAAGGTTCTCCACCTTGGGAGGAAAAACCTGCAGCATGCTTATAGGCTCGGCAGTGCTACGCTGGTTAGCACTACGGACGAAAGGGACTTTGGGGTTGTGATTGACTACAAGATGAACATGAGCCTTCAATGTGATGTTGTGGCTAGTAAAGCAAGCAAAATGCTGGCCTGAATCCATAGATGCTTCTCAAGCAAATCCTGGGACGTCATTCTCCCATTGTCCTTGGCCTTGGTGAGGCTGCAGCTGGAGTACTGCGTCCAGTTTTGGGCTCCACAATTCAAAAAGGATGTGGAGAAGCTTGAGAGAGTGCAGAGGAGAGCCACGTGCATGATCAGAGGTCAGGAAAACAGACCTTATGATGAGAGGCTGAGAGCCATGGGTCTCTTCAGCCTTGAAAAGCACAGGCTCAGGGGTGATCTGGTGGCTACCTATAAGTTTATCAGGGGTGTTCACCAGGATCTGGGGGAATGTCTGTTCACCAGAGCGCCCCAATAGATGACCAGATTGAACAGTCACAAACTCCTCCATGACCGTTTCAGGCTGAACATAAGGAAGAACTTCTTCACTGTCCAAGCCCCCCAGGTTTGGAATAGACTGCCACCAGAGGTGGTTCAAGCGCCTACCTTGAACACCTTCAAGAGACATTTGGATATTTATCTTGCTGGGATCCTATGATCCCTGCTGACTTCCTGTCCCTGGGGTAGGGGGCTGGACTCAATGATCTTCCGAGGTCCCTTCCAGTCCTAGCGTCTATGCATCTATGGATACCTCAATTTCAGAAAGGCTTCTGACATTGTTTCCCATGATATTATCCTAAGTTAGCTAAGGAAATACTGTCTAGGTTGGGGATCAACATCCTTTTTGCAAATATAAGCCACAGCTTGTAATTTAGCTGGCATTATTTCCCTCCAGCTGCCCCATTTTGAGCAGAGACTGCCGGCAGGAAGAGCAGCCTTCCAGGTGGGCTCTAGCAGCTGGCTGGAGTGGTTGGAGGCAATCAGCATGCCATTAGCAAAGCTCAGACTGTATCAAGCCACTCAGGAATCAAGATTAAAAAAGTTGGAAGAAGAGGTAGATGTCTGAGGAGGAGGGTCAATGAGCAATGGTGAAACTCCGTAGGAGGGTCAATGAGCAATGGTGAAACTCCCTGGGAGTTCTGCCATTACATATGGCAAGGGAAGATAACTGAATTTTTAGACAATAGAAATGCAGTAAATCTTATCTCTCTGAAACTCAGTAGAGCATTTAATACAGTCCCACATGAGAAACTGTTAGTTAAACTGAAAAAGATTAATATTAGTATTATTATAGAATTATAAGGCAGGTAAGGAACAAAGGGAATAACATCAGTAAAGGACTACACTGGAGGTTACTAATGGAATTCGTCTAGGGAGAAAAAAGGTTCAAGCTGGATCCAGTGGTGACCTTGGCATAAAAAGTGGGCTAATGAGTTTACTTGAAAGCATCAAGTTGGAAGGCATTGCTAATGCACAGCATGATTTGAATATCATACTGTAAAAAACAGCGGTGTTCATATTTGGTATGAAAGAAAATGACATCAAATGTAATAGAACCAGCTGCCAAGTTATACACTTGGGGACCAACAAACATGAATTTCTGTTATAAGTGGATACTCATTGGTTGGAAGCAGTAGAGGATAAGAAAGACCTGGGCAGATGATGATGGGATGGGAGCATGATCAAGAAAATGGAGGTTGTCTTAGATGAGATGAGAAGAGTTTGGAAAAACTAATGCTGAGAGGGGATATGATTGGTCTCTATATATATAAAGGAGGTAACACCAAGGTGTAAGGGAGAGCTTTTTAAATAAAAGATAATGATGACATAAGAACAATTTATATAAAGCAATTAAATAAAATTTAGGCTGGAAGTCCGAAGTTTCTAATAATCTAAGTAGTGGGGTTCTTTAATAACTGTCTGAAAGGTTTAGTGGAGACAAAAGTCCGTAGTAGTTTTAAGGCGAAGCTTGAAAAATTTGTGGCTGGCCATTTGTACATGCCACAAAATTGGCTTTTAAAACGGCTTAATGCCCTTTTCCACCACTTTAATGGTGTAGCTCTTTACACGTGTCAGTGGCATAATGTGCTTTAATGGCACATTAAATGCCACGTGTTGGCAGCATAATGCGTGTTAAATGACTTTGGGATGCAGCAAAATAAAACATCTCCAGGGCAGTTTAGTTTGCTGCAGAGGGAAGCACTGGGCCCTGTGCATCTCAGGGGCTGTGCAGGCAGCCTGTGCAGGCAGGCTCCACTGAACAGAAAAAAACCCGGCAAGCCTGACCCTTTTTTTTTTTTTTTCCCCCCCCCCCGCCATATCCTGCCTGCCAGCCTGAGCTGCATCGGGGCGCAGTGCTTCTCTGCAGCTGCAGTGCCCTCTGGGACCACTCGGGTCATGTGCTTGTGGGTGGGTGCCACCTGGGGGGTGCCACCACTGCTGCAGAAGGAAGCACCAGCCCCCATCCGCAGCTCAGGGACCACTTAGCCCACCAGCAGCTCCCTCTCCCCTCCCCGCCACCAGAGGCAGGTAAGGGTTGGACCCAACCCTTGTGTACACACCACAGGGGTTTACTTTGCCCTAAATTGAAGTGGTGTTTTTAAAGACCCACTGGTTTCAATTTAGGGAGAATTAAACTGAAGTAACCCCTATGGCATGGACAAATGCCCACTGAAATTATATTTGCCTATGATAGCAAGGGATTGGACTTTTTCTCCACTATCTTACCTTCTCTGTCACATATAGCTGAAAAACACCTAGTTCTGGGACAGACTACATTCTTTGCTGGACAGCATACAACAACACACTACAATACTTTTGTAGTCTGTGAGTAAAGCTCCAGAGGATTTAAGCAGATAGGTAGATGGATTCAGTGAGAGATGGTAACAATGCTCTAGGGTTAATACTCCCACCAAACAATGAAAGTGTGTTTTGCATTTCAACTGAGTTGTTGCTTCCATCATTTCCTAACAGTACAACCATCCCTAACACTGCTGGGACTGCGAGTTTAGAGCTAATCACACCAATGTGTGACTTCTAGAGTTACCAACAAAAATTCCTACAGCAATGTGAGTTTTCACTCCCCTGTATCTGAGACCTATCAGGTTTGGTATAGCAGAGTAGCTGAGAGTCTTAACAACATTGAATGAACTCGACAGCTAGAGAAGAGTGACATGTCATATTAAAATATCAGCCTGCAAACTATGCAGCATAGAAAAAGAGTACTCATATGACCATTTAAAGTGTTAAACTTTTAAAATTACTTAATACATACAACATAGTCATACCAATTTCGACTGAGTCAGTATGGAGTTGTGTGGCCTCCAAAGAAAACCCTGAAGGAAATGATGTTGGCAGTTCAGTCTGTTGCACTATTCTCCCAAGACCTGTTGTTTGAATTGCGAGCATCGCTTGAGGGGGTGGGTACTTTTCTGCTTAAGGGACTGTCCTTTTAGACAAGGTATAAGAATAATGTGCTGTCAGCATGGTGCTGTCCTGGTGATTTCTGCCCCTCCTCCCTCCCCCAAAGGTGGTGGTAACAGATGAACTATAAGGACACCTAGAAGTCTCAATTTAAACCAGGGCAAACTGGGTGACACTCTGCACATACAAATTGTGGCATCAAGTCCCCACCCCAGAGGGACTGCAGTCTGAATAGATAAGGCAAACCAAAGGATGGAGAGAATTTAAACTTAGTCAAGGTCATATGGCAGATCAGTGTCAAGAGTCTAGAGTCGTGTCTGTACAGCACTCCTACTACAGAAAGTACTTCTGGGCTGCCTCTTGAACTAGAAACAGTGACACTGCAAAATCTGTGACAGGCTCTTTAGCAAAGAGAAAATTAACTGCCTTTTTCAGTCAGACCCATGCATATGTGGCCCCACTGCGTCTGGTTCAGGAGGCAGATGGTACACATCAGTACCATGTGTTTAAAGGTTCTGTGGTATGGCGTGGTAAGTTTGCCATGTAAACATACCCTAGACCTCCAATACCTTAGTCACTGAACTGCATATCCTCTTTGAAAGCATAGTTGTTGCATGTAATGATCTGGACAAATGTCATGTTGCATACAAGTGGATACTTGAGATACAAAGAGACTACGAAAAACTTTTTACAGCATTCATCCTACATAAAAAGACGAAATGGAACAAATTACTCCAAGAACAAGCCCCCCAGCCACAAAACAACCATCAGAGGAACAACACCAACACCTTACAACATTCCAACCTCAGACTCGATGAAACTGAAAGCAGCAACCAACCCACAAATATTATCAATCTCTCCACACACACGCTTACCAAAACTGAAAAATCTGTCCTTTCTAAAGGCCTAAATTTCTGTCCAGAAAAATACCCTAATAAAATACTTCA
>NW_005841996.1:109502-116642 GCF_000455745.1 Alligator sinensis
AAAATCCTCAAACAACTGCAACCCATACTAGAAAGAGACCGTATTCTTAAAAAGATCTTCCCAGAGCCACCCATCCTAGCCTTCAAACAAGCACCGAACCTCGCCAGCCTCATCACCAGAAGCAAACTTCCTCAAGCCCAGAACACACCAAAAGGATCCAGACCGTGCCAGGACAAGAAATGCAAGACCTGCCAACACATCTCCACTACCCCCACTATTACTACACCCCACAATAGAGCCATCAGCATCCCAGGATCTTACAGCTGCACCTCCAGAAATGTAGTATACCTCATCCAATGCACCAAATGCCCTGATGGAAGATATGTAGGAGAGACCAGACAACAACTGCGCACCAGAATGAATGCACACCGGAAATCTATCAAAGACAGAAACACTGAATTACCGGTGGGAGCACATTTCTCACAGGAGAGCCACTCTCTCTCCAATCTCTCAGTCCTGATCCTCAAAGGAAACTTACACAACACTTCCCAGAGATGAGCCTATGAGCTCCATTTCATCAACCTGCTGGATACTAGAGATCAGGGACTAAACATAGACATTGGATTTTTGATACATTACAGTCTGCCTGGCAACTGACTCCCCAGCCCAGCCCCTGGCCTCTTTACTTTTCATTCCATCCAGGAAGAGCACACACCAACTGCTGCAGCTTCCTTAGCCTGACGAAGGGTTTTTGAACCCGAAAGCTTGCTTAATAACCATTCTCCAACCATTTGGGTTGGTCTAATAAAAGATATCAAATTCACCCAAGGAACCTTGTCTGCCTATGTTGCATAATGGCATCGATCTTGTCAGAGTGTCATGTCAGACATGTTGTCTATATTCCTAAAGCTCTTTGGGCTCCTTGATGGAAAGTGATATATTATTTTTCTTACTTGTTTCTCTGAGATGGTACCTGAAACATGAATAAATTGCCTTTACTGCAGGGTGAAAGTAAAGCAGACAACGTATAGCCTTGCACTGGTATACTTCCATTCACTTGAAGGCAAAGTTGCATGTCAGAAAGTAAGGAGTAACTACACACTAGTGCAAGTTGCAGTGGTGGAGTGATATGTGCTCCCCTAATCAGTTTTATTAGAGAGTACCTGTAGTATGTAGGGCAGGAAGAGTATGAGCTTTCATAGGCAACAGCCTACAACTCATGCAGACCATCTAACGAAGTAGGCTGTTGTCTATGAAAGCTGATGCCTTTTTGAACCAGTTAGTCTCTAAGGTACCACCCTGCCCTACATTCTGTCTAGACTTTAGACCTTCACTCATTCCAGAGTACTGTTTGCTTAAAGCAAACCAGTGCTCTGTCCTAGGACCAGGTCTTACTTCCTTTTCTTGTATCTAAGTGGCAGGCATGTAACCATATAACTGCAGGTTCTCTCTTACACAGTTTCTGATTCAGCACTGCCTGCACCAGTCTACAGAGAATGCCTTGGTTGTGGCCAGGCAGCTGTCCAGGGGAAATAGAATTTCCCAGGTATGTACATC
Organism: Alligator sinensis; assembly: GCF_000455745.1. Classification (NCBI taxonomy): domain Eukaryota; kingdom Metazoa; phylum Chordata; order Crocodylia; family Alligatoridae; genus Alligator; species Alligator sinensis. The sequence continues at coordinate 111,000 of NW_005841996.1, forward strand.
TGGCTGGACAGTTCCTGCAGGGAGGGCAGTGAGGCGCCAGGGATTTGGGCAGTGCCTAGCCTGCTGGCTAGTGCTCTTTGTTCAGAAGTAGGAAGCACAGATTCAAACCCTATCCCCTGGGTGAAGAGGGCTTAGAATGTGGGTTTTCTGCTCCCTGGGCAAGTGCTAAAACCATTAAGCTGTTGGGCTGCTAAAAGATCAGTGGACCACCTCTCTTACCATCACATTCTCACTTCCAGCAGGTAGCCATGCAGTGCCATCATGTTTCCCTGCCAGAGAAAATAAAATCCCAACTGTGCATCAGTGCCAAAAACTACAGGAATTCAGCTACATACAAACTACTTAGGCATATGAAGCATAAAAATGCTCTGGCCCCTAGGGCCAGACATTTTAATAGTGCCCACTGCAGAAGGCTAATTTGGTTAATCTGGTCACATGTCAACTCCTTAGTATGGGATAAATATATTACAGAGTAAAACCCAGGTTAAATTGCTCCATGACAATCTTGTCACAGCATCTTGAGCCTACATGTATAGCAACCAGGAGATTGGAATGATTTAAAAAAATCAGAGAGACAGAGGCTGGCTAATAAATAGCATTCGGTTTATGCCCATTAATACAATATTTTAAAGGTTTAATTGAAAAAGAACTTGAACATTAACAGAATTCTGCAGCTTCTAGCTTCTATTGTAATACTATGCCTTTTAACCTTACCTAATGTGCTGGCTTAAAGAACAGGGACTGCCTTCTCTTGAATTTCCCAGGTTTTGGCATTTTTGTCCAGAGGTAGGAAATACAGAAATCTATGAAAATGAATCACCTGCTACTTTTCTGTTTCAGCGCCAAGACAATGATACCTCCTGGGGAATGCCTATATGCTGGGAGAAAAAGGAGGAAACCCATTCAGAAACAGTTAAGTATCATAGTCATTATGATTGGATTTTTGCATTTTATTACATGTGAATGTGCTGGAGGAGGGGAGAGGTGGGGTGGGGCACAGAGAACTCATCTTCCCACTATGCTCCCACACAGGAGAGACTTTAGTTTGTCTTTATGAAGTCTGAAGCATGGAAAGAGAGAGAGAGAAATCTGCCTTCAGTTCCAAATGGTGCCAGAAGGGATATTCTTGCAGGACTGGGGCTATAGTTCCAACCTCATGACCCAGGCTGGCTAACATAACCTATAACATACAGCGGCAGGTTCTCCCTAAGCTCAGGGGACACTATACCCAAAGATCAGTGTTCTCTGATAACAAAGTGCTAGAACTTCCTTTCCAAACCACCTTGTCATGTCCTTATAGAAGACATAAGTGACCCAAAATGTGTTGAATATTAATTTTAAAAGTGCATTAATTAATCTGAAATGTGTCACTTTTTGCATTCTTTAGAATGAGTCATTTTCAGATATTTATTTTGTGCGGGCCGGGAGCGACCCGAGCCCTTTTCCGTGCTGCACGCGGGCTGTGGCCAGCAGCCCGGGCACTCTGGATCGGAGAGGGAGGGTGACGAGCTGGAATTAGGCACAAACGCTTAGCGGTAGTTTTAAAGATTGTTTACTTACACCAAAAGATGGTCGTGGTGTAGGCTGGAAAACTTGCTTGAGTTGCGGTTATAGACAGGAAAGAAGAGAAGCGGACAAGAGTTCTAAACTCGTGAACTGTAGCCCAATCCGGCTGAGGGCTCTAAACACGCGAGCCCGTCGTGTCAACCGAAGAAAGTACTCATCCGAAAGAGCTCTGAATAAACTCACACAAAGTTTGCTAGGCTCCGTGGGTCCTTCTGCTCACTCATCCACACGAAGTTTGCTAGGCTTCGTGGGTCCAGTTCTTTTGCGCGCAGGAAGGGATACGTCTAGGAATCTATTGGCGACGGGGAGAGGCTAGAGGCTGATCAGACCTCTGTTGCCTGCTTGAAATGCGTTGGGTCCATAAGGATCCGCAGCGCTTAGAGATCTTCACACAGTGTGAAGTCTCCTCCTCCCGGTGTTCGTGGAGTCCTCCAACTTGGGCGGAAACCACTCAAGCCTTTTATACGGCTAGCAAGCCAATCACTAGCCGCCACGTGTGAATAATTTAGAACTGGCCAATAATGGGACTCGAATTAGCATACAAATGGCGGGAACTCTTTGCAACGAGCATCTCTGTGCTGCAACAAAGAAATGCACCCTGCAAAGAAAGCTTCAAATTGGCGGGAAATTCTCCCTTGCACCGGGGTTCTCTTTTGCAGCAGAAAACTCCACCGTGCAAAGAAGCTGTAATTTAGCGGGAACAATTTAGCAGTGCCGAAGCACACACAAACAAAAATCACACCCTTTGGGTTGTGACATATTTCACAGAATCTTTTTCACTGTAAAGAGAGAAATTATTTGTGAAGAAACAATGCAAAAAACAAGCAATTGGAAGGACCAGGATAGCTTGAAATGCAAGAAAAGGAAAGTTTCCATGCCATGGAAACTTACTTATCCGAGTGATAAAAATCCCTGCAGTGAATTGGGTTTTTTTTCTTTATGGTAATGATCCCTGTCTCTTATGTTGTACCATGTCATTGTCAAATCAAAAATATTTTTGGTATTTTTCAGAATTATAATTGAATGTAGTTGAGACCGAGAAGGCACAAATCCTCCTGTTTTTAGTCACTCAAAACTTTAAAAAAATAGTTCATTTGAGTTTAAGTTGTCTATGTTTGCTCTAATCCTAACAGGGAACAGTTGTGAATGTTTGAATAAAATCTGTTGAGCTATTTTGAAATCAGATAAGCTTTTAAAAATAAACTGCTTGCTTCCACTTAGAAAAATTCTTGGAAGCGCTAATACATCATTATGGATAAGATTCTTAATGCACACAAATACTAGAATGAAAAAATATGGCTCCTTCAGTAGCTGTAACTTGGTTCCCATATATTCATTATTGCAAAAACATACATATGTTCTCCGTGTTGCTATGTTGGACTGTGATCCTCCAAACATTGATGCATGTTCTTAACATTACATGCAAGTTGCCCCAGTAAATTCAGTGTGATCGCCCATTTGTGTAGAGTTATGTCTGTGTTTAAGTGTTTGAAGGATCTGGGTCTAGCAGTGGGCATGAAAACAAGTGTTAAAAAGCTAGGCGTCTGTGGCATTGATGCCTACACAGTCAGATGGATTGCAAATTGGCTGAGGGGTCGTACTCAGAGAGTGATGGTGGACGGGTCATTTTCAACCTGGAGAGAAGTGGGCAATTGGGTCCCCCAGGGCTCGGTCCTCGGGCCCGCACTGTTCAATTTCTTTATTAGTGACTTGGACAATGGGGTGAAGAGCAGCCTGTTTAAGTTCGCAGACGACACCAAGATTTGGGGTGAGGTGGGCACGCTAGAAGGGAAGAACAGATTACAGCAGGACCTGGACAGGTTACAGGGGTGGGCGAATGAGAATAAGATGGGATTCAATACTGACAAGTGCAGGGTGCCGCACTTAGGCAGTAAGAATATGAGCAGCGTACCTACAGGCTGGGGAACTCCCTTCTTGAAAGCACGGTGGTAGAAAGAGATCTTGGAGTCATTATTGACTCCAAGATGAACATGGGCTGACAATGCAAGAACACAGTCAGTAGGGCTAACCATACCTTGTTGTGCAACCACAGATGCATCACAAGCAGGGCCATGGAGGTGATCCTCCCCCCCTATGTGACACTGGTCAGGCCACAGCTGGAGTACCGTGTCCAGTTCTGGGCGCCACACTTCAGGAGGGATGTGGACAGCATTGAGAGGGTCCAAGGGAGGGCCACTTGCATGATCCGGGGACAGCAGGGCAGACCCTATGAGGAGAGGCTACGGGACCTTAACCTGTTCAGCCTTCGCAAGAGAAGGCTGAGGTGGGACCTGGTCAGGCACTCTTTGCAGGTGCCTGACAGTACAGAGCTCTGGCTGGTCATCAGTGCCAGGGTGTGCTGCCGTGCACTTCCAGTAGGCCTCCAGAGTACCAGTGGGCCAGACACAAACCTGTGGGAAGGGCATAGCCAGGCCCCAATCCAGCCTCATGTTGGGAAATGGGGCATGACCCAGCCCTGCTGGAAGGGAAGGGGTTGTGGCCTAGCCCTGATCCAGAAGCAGGGGGCCATGGCCAAGTCCTGCAGGGGAAGGGGGCATAGCTTGGCTCCAACCAGCTGCCCAGGGAATGGGATTTGGGGATTACAGCCCTCCGGTGGCCGTATTAATGACCACCACTCCCCTCTGCCAAATTTCCGCATCAGTGGCGAGCCCCATGGGCCAGATGTGATGGTGTCATGGGCTGCAGCAATGTCAGAGTGGCACAAGAATAGGCTTTTCCAATGCAAAGAAAGGGTGGTGTTATAGGTTACCTTTAAACCATTTTAAAGGCACTTAAAAATGGGAGCATCGTGTTAAAGGGTGTTAAGCCTTTTTAAGTGTACTCTAAGCATTTTAAAGTTAAACCACATGAGGTAAGGGTTATCTTTTGAGCTGTTTTACCCAGGTCAAGATAAAGTATTGTTAGTCTGCTCCCCAGAGATCAAGCAATCAATTTGCCGCCTTCTAGCATCCCAAAATGCACAGCTCCCAGCCTTTCCACCCTCCGAACCTCTACTGGTCTCCTGCCTAGTGGTTCCATGCTGAAAGTGGAGCTACCAGGGATTAACTGCATTGAGATTATGGAGCCAGGGAAGCATGCCTCCCCAGGCTCCATGTTGTTGCCCTGTGGCAGCTATGCTTGCTGCTGCTGGGGATTATCTACATTTAAGAAAGCTGAAGTGGGCTGATGCCAAGGGTTTTCCCCCTCTCCTCACTGTACCAGCCTCCTCCCTTTCCTGCTGGCACCACAGCCCATGTCTGCATTCCTATTCCCCCACACCAGCCAGCTAGCCACTCCTCCCTAACCCCCTGCTGGCCAGCCACTTCATCATGCCTCAGTTTCCTTGGCCCCACAAACCCCCTGTTTCTTGGCTCTACCTTGGTATGTGCTCTGTGCCATGCAGCAAGTATGCTGGTTCTCATCCCTGTTCCCTGGCCGTCCCAGCCAGCATGACCCCTACCACCCCTGTCGTGGAAACACACGCAGCATACTTTTGGGTCAGGTCAGCAGAAGCTTTTATTCAAAAGAAACTACAGCTGTAGGGGGGATTCCAAAATGACATGGATTTCCCAAGCACTTGGAAGGGGTCCCCCCCCAAGAGCAAAATCAGGAGGCTTATATACTTTTTAACAGTTGCTTACAACTCACGTGAACATATAGTGAAATTAGCATGAAAAGCGGCTATAATATTACTTCATTATTTCTTTGCTGTAATCAGGATGGGAACTAATGGGGGAGGCGAGGTTAGTTCACAAACCTCCTTCTTGCACCTAGAAATCAGATTTGTACATACTTTTTTGCTATCTTCAAGGCCGCGGTGAGCGAAGCAGTTGCAGAGGAGTTACAAAGAACAAACACTTTCTCTTATCTGTTCTACTATACAGAGCCAGCAATTCTCCACAAAGCGGTTATGTCATCTTATAACTAAAATAGTCAAAGTTTAAGGCATATATTTTTTCTGATTCCACAGTCCCCCCCTTTGAGACTATTTAGTCTCACTTTACCCTTAAATTTTTATTCTCATGAGCCCCTCTATTTCATCGTGCAGCCTTTCATGTTTTCTTTCAATCTGCTCAC
>NW_005841996.1:122866-131135 GCF_000455745.1 Alligator sinensis
ACCCCTCGCCGGGGGGTGGATAGCCCAGCCATGCTGGCTGGCTGCGACCAGACCCCCAGCCACCTGTGCAGGAGCAGGGGGGAAAGCTGGGCAGAACCTGGCTAGGGTCCCATACCCGCCTGGATACAGGGGAGTTGAATCCTACTCCCCTTTACCTGAGGCACTGCCCGGGCCGGTGTCTGGCCTCAGAGACAAGCCTAGCAAGGACTGCTTCCCCTTTCTCCCTCCAGGCACACCCCGCCTGGGGTCCCTGCAGGCCAGGGTGGGGTTTAAACCCCTCCCCAATCATATTTAGCTCCTATCGGTGGCCCGGCCGTGCTCCCTAGTCAGCTTCCCTTCATCTTTGAAGCTGCACTGAAGGGAAGATAGGGCTCGCTTTAGCATTCCCCGGCTTCTGGTCTGAGCCACTGCAGGCATGTGTCTGCATTTCCAGAATCAAAAGTGAATGTCTATTCACTTGCAAATCAGTTAAATCTTTGCAGGTTAGACTAACCTGCAAAGATTGAATCAATTCAGGATCCAGCTTTTTGAATGTCTGTCCCTAGCCTAAGAGAGTTTCATGACTTTTGTCTACCATTTGTAATAGTATATAATAATATACTATTATTATATTATACTATTAATATACTATTATTATATAAATAGTATATAATAGTATATAATAATAAGTATAATATGGGAAGATAGCACTTGGTGATGAATTGCTTTGAAAAGATGATAGGTTTGTTTGTTTTAACATTGGTATGTAACTAAGCATAGTTTGCAAAATAGATGAGGTTCCATGGTTTTGACTCCATTAATGTACCCTAAGGAAATTACTAAGTATTCTGTACTTAGTTGCGGAATGTACTCATGCTGAAAACCACTCATTTGCACAAGTCCAATCTACTACTGCAGAGTAAGTTTTAAATTATTTGTTGCATGGGTACATGCACACACACATATAACATGTGACCAGGTTTCTTCAAACTTTTCAGAAGTCTGCTTAGCCTTTGAAGTGAGTCTGGCCAAATCAGTTTGTTAGGAAAAGTTGAAATATACAAAAAAAAAAGCTTATTTTTGTTGTTTTTCAGACCAACCTAACTTCAGCGGGCCACAGATTTCATAAAAATCTATAGCAGAATACCTAGAATCATAGAAGTAGAACTGGGAAGGACCTCAAGAGGTCTTCTAGTCCAACCCCCCTGCCTGAAGCATATCATGCAGCGATATGAAGATAATACCTATTTATTACATTTGCTATAGGATGACTCAGGCCATTTTATCTATAAGAGAACTCATAGGGGAGTGCTGATTTAATTGTATTAAAATCCCTTGAAACAAATTCCAAATCTTAAATGTTACTTCCTTGTTAAAATGCTTTCTGAGATACTTTAGCAGATTCTCAAATGCTGCATTGAACCCATAAATAAGTATTGGTTTTAATTTCTTTTAATGGATGGAGTTGGATGCAGAATGCCTGATAACACAATTAGATGACACTAAATTGGGATTGTAATCTTCCGTGCTGTTGTGGAAACACACGCAGCATACTTTTGGGTCAGGTCAGCAGAAGCTTTTATTCAAAAGAAACTACAGCTGTAGGGGGGATTCCAAAGTGACATGGATTTCCCAAGCACTTGGAAGGGGTTCCCCCCCAAGAGCAAAATCAGGAGGCTTATATACTTTTTAACAGTTGCTTACAACTCACGTGATCATATAGTGAAATTAGCATGAAAAGCAGCTATAATATTACTTAATTATTTCTTTGCTGTAATCAGGATGGGAACTAATGGGGGAGGCGAGGTTAGTTCACAAACCTCCTTGTTGCACCTGGAAATCAGATTTGTACATACTTTTTTGCTATCTTCAAGGCCACGGTGAGCGAAGCAGTTGCAGAGGAGTTGCAAAGAACAAACACTTTCTCTTATCTGTTCTACTATACAGAGCCAGCAATTCTCCACAAAGCGGTTATGTCATCTTATAACTAAAATAATCAAAGTTTAAGGCATATATTTTTTTCTGATTCCACACCCCTAACCCAACTCTTCCCCCACCCCCATCCCAAACCACTGAGATGCATGCAAGAATTTTGTCCTTTACATTTTTTTAAATTATTTTTTACTCTGCTCTCTGCTTTCACTTCAAACAGTTTTTTTTAAGATTTCTCCCTCCCCCCATCAATGGCTGCAGTTTAGCTCGTGCTGCTACAGAGGGAAGGTTTCTGTCTCCAAGCTACATGCCACCCTCCCCACCACTCCTCTCCCACCCCACAGGCGGGATAGAGTCCTGGCTCCTGTCCATGTCCATGCTTGCCAGACCATCCAAGGGCAAGTCAGGCTTATCATAGAATCTTAGAAAGTTAGGGTTGGAAGAGACTTCAGGAAGTCATCTAGTCCAACCCCGTGCTCAAAGCAGGACCATCCCCAATGAGATCATTCCAGCCAGGGCTTTGTCGAGCTGGGCCTTATAAACTTCCAAGGATGGAAATTCCACCACCTCTCTAGGTAACCTGTTCCAGTGCTTTACTACCTTCCTAGTGAGTAAGTTTTTCCTAATACCTAACCTAACCATGTTGGCTTCATGATAAGAAGCACCATTGCTTCCAGGCTACAAAGCTTACCAATCAGTCTTTCTGATTGTATCGTGTCCCTATGCCTTCCTTTGCATGACCAGCAGCATGGCACCATTATCAATTTGTATGCTCCAACCCTTCTGGCAGACACAGTTGACAAACTTGAGTTCTATACTGACCTCCACAATCTCATTCAGAAAATACTATCCAAAGATAGGATTGTCATTATGTGTGATTTTACCACAAGAGTTGGTGGTGACTATCTAGCATAGAAAGGTATGTTTGGAAGACATGGGAAAGTGTAATGACAATGGATGCTTGCTTCTGGAATTCTGTGTGGAAACACAGATGGCAATAACCAATACCCAATTCCAGCAGAAAAACCATTAAAAGACCACTTGGATGCATCCCCATTCCACCTGATAGATTACATTTTGGTGCGTCAGCGTGATCTTGGGGATGGTCTGCACACTAAAGTCATGCCTAGTGCTGACTGCTGTACTGACCACTGACTCATTTGTTCGAAGTTGTCCTTCCACTTCAAGCCTCAGCCCAAACACAGAGGCACCCTCCCAAAGAAATTTGATGTTTCCAAGCTGCAAAATCAATCTTGCCAACAAAACTTTCAAACACTTCAGTCAAAGCTTGAAAGCCAAGCCCATACTACAGACACTTCACTCAGTGGGCTCTGAGAACACATCAATTCAGTAGTCTTGGAGACCACCAAGGAGATCATTGGGCTAAGTACTAAGAGAAACTGAGACTGGTTTGATGGCACTGACAAAGACATCAAAGCCCTGCTCGCAAAAAAGAGGACCACTCATCAAGCCCTTCTAGTACACCCACTTAGCGAAAAGAGAAAGGCGGCTTACCACCGGGCATGTAACACCCTTCAGTGGAAACTGCGTGACATCTAAAAACGAATGGTGAACTAATCTTACAGAAAGAGTGATCCTGGAGACGCCAGAAGCTTCTAAGAAGCACTGAAATCTGCCTATGGCCCAACCTTCCTGATCCAAAGCTCACTGAGGAGCTGTAACGGCCAAACCCTGTACATTGACAATGACTGTGTCATGGACCGATGGGCTGAGCACTTGCAAACTCTCTTTAACACTGAACGCACTGTACATGAGTCTGCCATGAACTGAGTCAAGCAGCTGCCTGTTAAGGAGGAACTAGATGAGTGTCCTACACTGGAAGAAACCTTCACCACTATCGACCAGATAAAAAGCAACAAAGCCCCTGGAATTGATGGAATTCCACCTGAAGCCCTAAAATACAGCCGTCCCACTCTACACTCCAAGCTCCATGAACTCTTTATAGTCTGCTGGAAGCAAGGGAAAATTCCACAAGAGCTGTGTGATGTTGTAATCATTACCCTGCACAAGAATAAAGGCGACAAGTCAGACTGTTCCATCTACCAAGGGATTGCCCTTCTGTCCATCACCAGGAAGATTCTAGCTAGAATCATCCTCAGCAGGCTGGTGCCTGCCATAGCAGAGGAGGTCCTCCCAGAGAGCCAATGTGGCTTCAGAGCAAACAGAGGCATGATAGATATAGTATTTGTGCTCAGACAAATACAGGAAAAGTGGCAGGAGCAGAACAAGGGGCTGTCCATCATTTTCATCAACCTTACTAAGGCAGTAGACACAGTTTGCCGAAATGGCCTCTGGAAGATTCTCGAGAAGCTTGGATGCCAACCTAAATTCCTCATCAATGGTCAGGCAACTCCATGACAGTCAGCATGGACAAGTCAAGTACAACAGCAACCTCTCAGGTCCCTTCCTGATCTCCAGTGGAGTTAAGCAAGGCTATGTACTCGCCCCTACTTTGTTCACTATTTTCTTTGCCATGATGCTGCAGCAGGCATCGGACAATCTTGGGGAAGGTGAGAAAAGTGTTGATATCTGCTTCTGGGCGGTCAGAAACCTCTTCAACCTCAGATGGCCACCGGCTCACACAAAGACCTTGCAACAGCTCATCCATTATCTTCTGTTTGCAGATGATTGTGCCCTGGTAGCCCACACCTAACACAATCTGCAGCACATGACCACTTGCTTTGTTACTGCAAAACAACTCTTCAGACTTATCATCAGCCTGAGGAAGACTGAAGTTCTTTATCAACCAACTCCACGCCAAGCTTATGTGCCACTGAAGATGACTATCAAAGGAACTGAGCTAAATGCTATCAAGCAGTTCACATACCTAGGGAGTATCATTTTGTATGACGCCATGATTGACAAGGAGGTAGATAACAGACTCTTAAAAGCCAGCAGTGCCTTCAGCAGACTGTGCAAGCGGGTCTGGAATAGTCACTGCCTATGGCCACAGATCAAAGTCAAGGTGTGCCAAGCTGTTGTTATCTTCACCCTACTGTACAGTGCTGAGTCATGGGTCTTATATCGCTGACACGTATACCTCCTTGATTGCTTTCATCAGAACTGCCTCTGCATCATTCTCAAAATCCGTTGACAGGATTATGTCACCAATGTGGAGGTACTACAAAGAGCCAATACCACCACTATTGAGGTGATTCTCCTGTGGACTCAAATGCAGTGGGCAGGCCATGTGGCCCAGATGGATGACAACTGCCTATCAAAGGCTGTGCTGTATAGAGAACTGACGGTGGGGAAATGCAACAGTGGGGCCCCATGCAAGCTCTTCAGGGACACTATGTAGAGGTCCTTTTTGGCCTGTGGTATTGACCACAAACTGTGGGAAACAGGCTGCAGATCACGATGCCTGGCGGCTCCAAATCAAAAAGGCAACAACTTTCTTTGTCAGGACAGAGCTAGCATTGAGGAGAAAAGGAGTAGGAAGAAAGAGACACCCTCATCTAGCACCCATCAGCCATACACATATTACCACTGCAGCAGCGCTTGCCTGTCTGCAGCTGGACTGATTAGTCACCAGCGGTCCTGCAACCGGCACGGGAAGTTACCTTCCTAACATCTTCATCTGTGAAGAACCGCCAAGATGAGTGAAAAAGTTTTTCCTAATATCTAACCTAAACTTCCCGTACTGCAATTTGAGATCATTGTTCCTTATTCTGTCATCTTCTGCCACTGAGAACAGTTTAGCTCCTACTTCTTTGTAACCCCCTTCAGGTAGTTGAAGGCTGCTATTAAATTCATGCTCACTCTTCTCTTCTGCAGACTAAATAAGCCCAGTTCCCTCTGCCTCTCCTCATAAGTCATGTGCCTCAGTCCCCAAACCATTTTTGTTGCCCTCTACTGGAATGTCTCCAATTTGTCCACATTCTTTCTGTAGTGGGGAGGGTCCAAAACTGGACACAGTACTCCAGATGTGGCCTCATCAGTGGAGAATAGAAGGGAATAATTACTTTCCTCGATCTGCTGGCAATGCTCTTACTAACGCAGCCCAACATGCTGTTAGCCTTCTTGGCAACAAGAGCACACTGCTGTCTTATATCCATCTTACTGTCCACTATAATCCCCAGGTCCTTTTCGGCAGAGCTGCTGCTTAGCCAGTTGGTCTCAAGCCTGTAGCAGTCCATGGGATTCTTCCATTCTAAATGCAGGACTTTGTCCTTGTCCTTATTGAACTTCATGAATTTTACTTGTGTCGGTCGGAGATGGCATTAAGTCTTAACCCAGGGGTGGGCAAAATACAGCCCATGGGCTGGATCTGGCCCGCCAGCCCGTTCTATCAAGCCTACAGGGCCCCTAAAGAATTTAGAAAATTAATATTTATCTGCTTCTGGCTGTCTGTCAAAGATGCCAGGGGCAGTAGGACCCAGAGGAAAGCAATAGGACTCGGCAGCCCAGAAGCAAGGCCCGCCCAGCCTGGCCCTGCCCCCAGCCCACTCCTATCCCCGCCCCTGACCCAGAAGCCCTGTGTCCAGCACAGGCTTCTGGCCTGGGCCCCTGGGGCTGTTCCAGCCTCCCTCCCCCAGAGAGGGAAACTCAGATAAGAGTGGGGGGATGGAGGCAGGAGAGGATCATGCGAATCGCTCTGGTCCTCAGAGCCAGGCTGGGCCAGATCCTGCTGAGTTCTGTGGTCCGGTCATGCAGCCAGGAGCCACGTGGTGCTGGAGTGGCCAGTAGGAAAGTAGGGAAATGGCAGCTACAAGTGCAGGGGAGTGGGAGCACATGGCCCCATGGAGTGCAGTGACAGCTGGGCAGGAGTACAGGACCTGCACCAGTGGGGCCCAAAGCAGGGCAGCAGGAGCATGGGGTCCAGCATCAGCTGTGCTGGAGGTGGAGCGCAGGGGTCCTCCGCTGCTGCTGCCCCGCTCTGGGCCGTGTCGGCACTGACCCTGGTATTATATCGCTGACACGTATACCTCCTTGATTGCTTTCATCAGAACTGCCTCTGCATCATTCTCAAAATCCGTTGACAGGATTATGTCACCAATGTGGAGGTACTACAAAGAGCCAATACCACCACTATTGAGGTGATTCTCCTGTGGACTCAAATGCAGTGGGCAGGCCATGTGGCCCAGATGGATGACAACTGCCTATCAAAGGCTGTGCTGTATAGAGAACTGACGGTGGGGAAATGCAACAGTGGGGCCCCATGCAAGCTCTTCAGGGACACTATGTAGAGGTCCTTTTTGGCCTGTGGTATTGACCACAAACTGTGGGAAACAGGCTGCAGATCACGATGCCTGGCGGCTCCAAATCAAAAAGGCAACAACTTTCTTTGTCAGGACAGAGCTAGCATTGAGGAGAAAAGGAGTAGGAAGAAAGAGACACCCTCATCTAGCACCCATCAGCCATACACATATTACCACTGCAGCAGCGCTTGCCTGTCTGCAGCTGGACTGATTAGTCACCAGCGGTCCTGCAACCGGCACGGGAAGTTACCTTCCTAACATCTTCATCTGTGAAGAACCGCCAAGATGAGTGAAAAAGTTTTTCCTAATATCTAACCTAAACTTCCCGTACTGCAATTTGAGATCATTGTTCCTTATTCTGTCATCTTCTGCCACTGAGAACAGTTTAGCTCCTACTTCTTTGTAACCCCCTTCAGGTAGTTGAAGGCTGCTATTAAATTCATGCTCACTCTTCTCTTCTGCAGACTAAATAAGCCCAGTTCCCTCTGCCTCTCCTCATAAGTCATGTGCCTCAGTCCCCAAACCATTTTTGTTGCCCTCTACTGGAATGTCTCCAATTTGTCCACATTCTTTCTGTAGTGGGGAGGGTCCAAAACTGGACACAGTACTCCAGATGTGGCCTCATCAGTGGAGAATAGAAGGGAATAATTACTTTCCTCGATCTGCTGGCAATGCTCTTACTAACGCAGCCCAACATGCTGTTAGCCTTCTTGGCAACAAGAGCACACTGCTGTCTTATATCCATCTTACTGTCCACTATAATCCCCAGGTCCTTTTCGGCAGAGCTGCTGCTTAGCCAGTTGGTCTCAAGCCTGTAGCAGTCCATGGGATTCTTCCATTCTAAATGCAGGACTTTGTCCTTGTCCTTATTGAACTTCATGAATTTTACTTGTGTCGGTCGGAGATGGCATTAAGTCTTAACCCAGGGGTGGGCAAAATACAGCCCATGGGCTGGGTCTGGCCCGCCAGCCCGTTCTATCAAGCCTACAGGGCCCCTAAAGAATTTAGAAAATTAATATTTATCTGCTTCTGGCTGTCTGTCAAAGATGCCAGGGGCAGTAGGACCCAGAGGAAAGCAATAGGACTCGGCAGCCCAGAAGCAAGGCCCGCCCAGCCTGGCCCTGCCCCCAGGCCCC
>NW_005841996.1:131393-147694 GCF_000455745.1 Alligator sinensis
TAGTGGCCAGTAGGAAAGTAGGGAAATGGCAGCTACAAGTGCAGGGGAGTGGGAGCACATGGCCCCATGGAGTGCAGTGACAGCTGGGCAGGAGTACAGGACCTGCACCAGTGGGGCCCAAAGCAGGGCAGCAGGAGCATGGGGTCCAGCATCAGCTGTGCTGGAGGTGGAGCGCAGGGGTCCTCCGCTGCTGCTGCCCCGCTCTGGGCCGTGTCGGCACTGACCCTGGTACACTGGCGCAGGCTCTGTGCTTCCACCCAACTGCTGCTGTGCTCTTGCGCGCCCACTCACTCCTACTCTTCCCCAGCTGGAGCTGATATTTCCCTGCTTTTCTGCTGGCCGCCAGCCACTCCACCACCATGTGGCTCCTGGCTGCATGACCGGACTGTGGGAGCACAGGACCTATACCAGTACCCCGAGGCCAGGAGAGGGAGGGTGTGTGTGTTTTCATAGAGTGAATCCCGCATGCACACCCCACCATACACATGCACCCTCCCCCTCGCACTGCCATACACGCAGACACCCACACCCCATCACACACCCCAGCCACCCTCCCCCTCACACACAGCCCCCCCCACAAACTCCATTCTCATCCACACCCCACATATCGACATACATACCCACATGATTCCACACCCCACGCCCCACATACCCACCCCAATGTCCCTGCCCCCCACCCACAATATATAAGAGTAAAACATTATTTTAAGCTATTTTATAATCACCTCTATGTACACTACACAAATATATGTAAATCAGGACAAAATATTTTTTGAAATCAAATTAATGAATGTTGTAGATGTTTGCTCTTTAGAATATAATTTGTTATTTTTCTGGTTCCGAGATGGCGAAACCCCTTGCTGGAAGGAGTACTTGTGGGGGCAAGGGGAGGGACTTCTGATGGCAAAGGTCAGAGGTTATGGGGCAGGACTTCTGGTCACAAGATGGTGACCAGGGGGCAAGGCACCTGTCATGGGGCAGGGCTACCCATGCGACCCTCGACAGCTTGCCAAAACTTAGTAAGTGGCCCTCAGCTCGAAATAATTGCCAACCCCTGCCTTAACCTGTGACTGCTCTGAAACTGTTCATACTTTAAGACAGTCTGACATTCCACAGATTTAGGATGGTTTAAAGGTAACCCATAAGAGGAACCAAAGTATTGGGAGTGCAGCCAGAGACTGGCCAGGAGAATAATATACTCTTCAGTGAGCTCAAAAACTCTTTAAAAAGATGGAAACCTGGCTCTGTTACCAGGGACGAGGCCAGGAAGGTCAAGTCATGAATTGAGATGCATAGGACAAAAAAAAAGCATTATACAATATTTAAAATAAGAAGAAGACCAAAGATCGTATAGGCCCCTTACTGATCCCTGATACATCCCAAGGAATGATGCAAGAAGGTTGAAGTATTTAATTCCTTTTTTACTTCACCCACCACAAATCAGGTCAGAAGACAGATGAGTGCAGCTGGCAGCATGGATAGGTGACAAGATAACAGGCCCAGAGTAAGTAAAGAACAAGTTGGAGATTATTTAGAAAATCCAGATGTTTCAAGTCAGCAGGACCAGATGAGATTCATCCTAACATACTCAAGAAACTAGCAGAGCCATTGGTTATTCTTTTTTAAGACTCATGGAGGTCAAATGAGGTTCTAGACAATGAAATGTGGGTACTATATTTGCCCATTTCCAGAAAGGGAAGAAGGAAGATACAGGGAATTGCAGACTAATCTGTCTGATTTCAGTATCCAAAAAGATCACGTAACAGGTCATCAAGCAATCTGGAAGCACCCAAAAGAGAACAGGGTGATCAGGAACAGCCAACCTGAATTTATCAGGAGCGTGTAATGTCTGACCAATCAGATTTCCTTCTATGACAAGGTGCCAGACTCTGTGGGTAGGGAAAGAACAGTCCTGGAGTTTGTTGCTTCAAATTAATTGCATGTGTAGACACACCCAGTATGTGATATACTGTAACTTCAGCAAGGTTTCTGACAATGTCTCCAGTTACGTTCTCATTAATATGCTCTTTAATAATACAGTCTAGATCAGTAGTTCTCAACCTTTTTTAGACTCAGGGCAGCCCTTGTTAAACTCATGGCACCCTTCAGAAAATGCCAGCTATTATCTTTCACTTGTTTTCGTATTATGGAAAGATAATAGAGGAATATTTCTGATGCATAAAACTTCAAAAGAGCTTAACAGGTTAGAATATTTTTGATGCTATGGATAGCTATTTGAAATCTCTGGGTTTATCTTGTGAATCATGTAGGTATTGGCCACCTAACCATGCTAGTATTGTACAGCACGCTCCAAAGGGTCTCATGGCAATCTAGTGTGCTGAAGCAGTCTGGTTGAGCATTACTGGTCTAGGTGGATCTACTGTAAGGTGGATACATAATCGGTTGAAACATTGTGCTCAGTGCATACACATTAAGCCACTGATAATTAATCGGGGGGACATACTGAACAGGGTTCTTTAGGCGTTTGTCCTGGATCTGCTAATATTTCGTATCTTTATTACTGATTTGGAGAATGAGGTTGAATGCACAGTTAGCACATTTGCAGATGACACCAGGCTGGGTGGAGATCCAGATACCATGGAGGATCAGATTTAGATTCAGAGCGACCTTGATAAACTGAGAAAATGGTCCAAAATTAGTCAAATGAAGAACACTTATGACAATTCTTGCATTTAGGATGAAATAATTTCATACACTGCAAGCAGGTTGGGGTATCTGCTGCCATGCAGATAGGCATTGCCTCCTTAGGAGTCATTCATACATGCAAAACAGTAGACCTTAAGTAGACGTGTAGGCCTGCAGCCTCCCTGCCAAGTGTTATTTCCTTGGGAGCCCCTCAGCCACAGCACAAAACAACACTCCTTGGTCCAAGCAAACAAACAAATGAGTAAACACTAACTTTCAGTCTTTCTTCAAGCAGGAAGTCCTTTAGCCCTGGCCTTTCTTATAGGAAAACTCTGATTTCAGCCCACCTCCTGTCTACAAACTACATCTTTCCCCAGTTTGACTTCTCCCTACTTGGGCTTTTAACTACCATCTAATCGCTCACAGCTGGAGCCCTACCCCAGGGCTGGCTGCCGCACGTAAAGGGCCAGACCAACCAGCTACATGTACAAACTATGGATTTAGGAATGACTGGCCAGGTTGCAGTACTGCAGAACAGTGCCTAGAAATTGTAGTGGAAAAGACAGACATTTGCATGTCTCGGGAGAATGGTCTTATTCCTATAACTGGGGCATTTGGAGCCTGATTCGACTTCACCTATTAGGCATGTAAATGCACATAGGTGCCTAAGTGCAATTCAGTTCTGTCCTATTCAAGACCCTGAAAAACTCTTTATGAAAAAGGTGCCTGGGTTCTCTCCCACTGTTATTTTTGTGGCTCAGTCTTAAGGGGTGGATGACAGTGTATTATAAAAGTATGGGTGTCTATACACGTGCTCTGGGGTGGTGGTGGGGAGGGCGTTTTAATTAGAGCGGCTCTCAGGAGCCATTCTAATTAAAACACCTGCAGCGTTTCGTGTATTCAGCATCCTATGCTTCAAAATAGTGGCAGGGACACTTTAACTAAAGCTTGTACAATGAGCTTTAGTTAAAGCGCCCCACGGCTATTTTGAAATGTGGGGACTTTGAATACATGTGATGGCGAGGCTGGTGGAGCATTCTAATTAGATTAATCAAGTCTGCTTTGATGCATTCTAATTAAAATACATCCGAGCAGGTATCTCGCCCATGTACAAACACCCTGTATGACTTATAGATTTTTTGAGACTTGAGCAGGTTGAAATAGAACCACACTTAGGTACCTAACTGGTGGAATAGAATCTAAATTGTAGTGCCCAGAGTGGGTAATAGAGTTTCTGCTACATGTTAGTTGGGTAACTTAGTCACAAGCTGTACTTTAGTCAACTGCTTGGGGAAATAGAATTTTTATCCAATCTTCTGCCAGACACACAAGAAATTAGGCTGCCATACTTGGTTGTGTCCCAGATAACATGTGAGATTCAGTTCATCTCCCAGCTGTGATCAGTTACATACTTCAGCTATTCCTTCTTTTTTGCCACAAAGAGCTGTCAAACAAGCCATATTAAAAATAGGTCTACAATAACAAGTGTTGGCACTTACTTTGCCAATTCAAACACATGGGAGTGAGCTGGTTGAAAATTTTCCATCAGACCTGTTGCTCAACCAGAAAATGGGGGTTTTTGATTAAAGAAAATATTTTGCACAGCATCTGCCAATTTTTTTTAAAACATTTTAGTAAAATATCAAGTACCTGAAAACCAAAGTTTTTTTCAGCACCCAAACCAAAACAGATTGGCTTAAAGCCATATTTTTTTAATTTAGAAATATCGCTGTGATACTTGATGGGAGTTGTCACACTGTTTTTCTTTACTATGAGCCTGGCATCCTAGCCTGGCACACTTTTAAAAACCTTTGGTCCAGATCCTATGCTGTCTCTAACATGTCTAAGTCTTTGCCTCTCCTAGCCCAGAAATTATGCTTCCATCGTATCAAATTCCAGCTTGTTGAGAGGAGAAAATCATTAGGGCTGTGCGAAGCTTCAATCCCTGATTCAATTCGGTGGAGATGCGGCCCGATTCAGTGGCCAAATCTCCAAATCCGAATCGAATCAGAGGACCCTTTAATCTCTCCAAATTGAATCGTAACCCTCTGAATTGATTCGGAGAGATTTGGAAAGATTCAATGATTCAGACATAGACATGGCTTTATATGTTTTTTCTATGTAACTCTAGGTAGCAGGCTGCTCGTGAATGCTGCAATGCTGGGGCGCATGGAGTGTCCCACCAGAGTGTGGGGGACTCCTCAGTGTGCTCGGCAGCAGACCCGGAAGTAGGCCAGAAGCACTTCCGGTCCACTTCTGGGTCTGCCGGGGAACACACAGGGTGGGGGGACCGCATCCCCTGGCTCAGTGACTGGTGCCTCCTGGGTCTGGGGTGGCATCCGGGGTACTTCTGGTCCACTTCCGGGTTCGCTTGCTGAGCATGCAGGGGGCCCCTCTGCTCTCTTGTGGGACGCTCCATCCACCCCACCATTGCAGCGTTCACAAGCCGCGCCTGGTACCTCGAGGTATGTAGAAAAAACATTTAAAACTGTGTCTATGTCCGAATTAGTGATTCTCCGAATCAGCATTGAATCTTCAGATTCGGATTTGGCCAAATCGAATTGGGGACAATGATCTTAATCAACTAATCGAATCACTGTCCTGATTCAGACCAAATCCGAATCCAAATTAAATAGCTCCCATTTTGCACACCCCTAAAAATCATTACAATATGCTTAGTAAACATTTACATTCAAGACTGAAAATATATAACAAGACTAATAATGACGAGAACATCATTCCCTTTTCTTTTACAGGGAAGATGTTTGTCAAAAATTGTGCATATTTGGGCACCATCAATGTATGAGTTAATTGGAACACCAATCACATTAATATCTCTTTGAAAGCCACTCCTTATGAATGGCCCCAGGATATTCTCACTTAACTTGAATTTAAAAGCCTGAATGATACATTTTCAAGCCATGTGCCTTGACCATTTTTTTCCTTAATTCTCCCCATGGGCAACTAACATTTCAAAGTCTAATCAAAAAGATTAGGGAACTGGAACATTTCCAGTGAATTTATTATGCCACATATTTAATTAATCCATGAATTTGTTCTTAAAGGGTGATACCTCCCTGGAAAACTCAGGAATTGCATACAAATTCTAATTCCTACTTATTGCTAATTCTTACGCAGAACATTTTGTTTAATTCTGGTTGAGGTTATAAATATTTGTCAGTTACTTATAGAAGAGGACTAAAAATGTTATAATTAAAACTCTTTCTCTAACACTGTACATTTTTGATCTTCACAATTTGAGTGACTGAGAAGCAGAGCAAACATAAGTAGTATGATCATTGATAGTATAGCAATAAGATGTTGCAATTAACTTACACTCTACTTTTGTTTCTCTACTACCCAGAACTTCATTTAAAGTAGATATAGGAACAGTCCTTTCTCCACAGCCTTTGATAAGGACCTAGGGACATATAATCATCTATTTTAGTCCTGTGTGTTTGGAGGTAATCATTTATCCAAGGATTCCCCAAAATAACCACTTCAAACCCTTGCACGCAACTACAAGGCACAAAACTGAAAACACCAAGAACACTTTACTACCTGCCATAGGCAAAAACAAGGGAGACAAGGACATTGCTAATGTCCTGCCAAAGCAATAATTGAAAAGTAATTGGTTAATATAGTCTCAGAGACTCCTAATTAGGACCATTGCTGCTGCACTATAAAGGAAGACAAAAGCTGCAGAGTTTATGTGAACCTGAAGTAGGGAAAAAAATCCTTCTTGAACCCAGATCTTGGGATCAACAAGACTCTGAGTAGAAGAGCAAGACTTTTCACCTAGGAACCTCTGAATTTTCTAAGAGCAGACAGGAATATCAGTGCCATTTAGTCAAATCTCCCTCACTTCTTGCCCTAGCCTTTGCTGTGGCCAGTGCCGCAGTACTTCAGAGGAAGGCAAAACTGAAACAGAAAAAACAGGAACATTCATGACAGGAAAAAAATCCTTCCTGGCTTCTACAAATAATCAGAATAAGCCCTGAATCATAGAACTACTAGACACTGACTGCACCAGACCTCTATACCTGCATACAAGGACTGGAAATACTTGATTCCACACATTACAAATGCAGATTATTGAGCTAACAGTTCCTTATCCTATCATGTCACCTCTTCCATAAATTTATCCAGTGATTCAGGTGCTTTGTTCCTACTGCTTTGCTCAGAAGACCATTCCAAGTCTTCCCCACCTCTGATAGCAGTTTTCTAGGTTAACTGCAGACTGTGCAGTCAACACAAAAGAAACTTGTCATACCTATGACTTCCCATTATAAATTATTCTTTCAACTTTTTCTTTCTTTTTTGCAGGCCTCTAGTGTCTGCTACATGCCTTTAACATTCAGCCAAGGAAAATCCCGTAAGCTAGAGAAGCGCCTTTTCTTTGTCCCAGGAAATTCCATTCAGCTTTTTCCACAAATGTAAACCATTACAAGGCACCATTCCCCTTCCTGCATTGGTGTCGCTCAGGAAAATTTTGGCAGCCTAATAAGATAAAAACTGAGCGTGACCATTGTGAGGTTGAGCAATGGTGGCAGCACATACTGTATTGCAGTTTCTGGACACTGGCTCTGACTAGTTGAGCAAGCTACCCAGCACCTGGACTATTCGGCACTCTTGGAATACCATGTGAGGCCAAAGGGCCCCCCTCCCCTCCAGTTTTGAGTGGCAGCCTTTTAAAAGGAGCCTTATTTCATTTGGAATGGCTTTTATTCTTTGCTTGTTTTATTTTTAATTAGTGTAAAAGTTCCCATGTAAAAATAAGCATATTATGGCCTTCACCAGAGGATTTATTTGCTTCTCTAGCAAATAAAGGAGGGAAAGGAAGGAGGTGGCGAATTTTTTGGTAAAGGCATTATGAGTAGGGTGCCTGCAAACCCTGGCCTATAGTCAGACTATGGGTGGGATTGGGCTGGAGGGGAAGTGGCATAAAGAGCTACTGTAATTTTGTGTGGTGTCTTCACAGAGATATCAAGGGCATATAAACTCCCATAGCAGCCTGTAACATGACTTAAAGGATTTGATTATAGCATTTCCACTCACTTCTCTAGCTTCAAGGTTAGTTTTGCTTATTTAAGAATATGCAAAATCTTCTTCTTTGTGATTTGATCCCATTCTTCTATAGTCATACTTCTGGAATTGCCCTGTAGTGAATTCATAGTGTTGTAGCTAAAGTTGCCATATTTTGGCCTGTCTAACCTCTAATTCTTGCTCCATTGAACATCCCCACAACTTCCCATTTGACGTGAAAGGTCTCCAGGTTGATATGATATTTTTGGCACATTTAGAGTAAATTGATCCATCTGTTCTAAGTTTTTTTGGTGCTGAAAAATTCATGCTTTTGATTTTAGGAAATAAATCCATTTTTTTGTGGGACCAATTCAGAAATAAAAAATGGCTTTACCTTTCCCTCTTAATCCATCTTGTGTTGTTGACTCTTTTTTGAAGTTCCTTTCTTCAAGCATTTTTTTAAATGTCAAGGAATGTTAGAGATTAAAAACTTCAAAATGTTGCTTTAGGGATAGTGTTTGGACTGTAGATAGAGCAGCAAAGTAGACACAAACCTGACTGTGACCCTTGTGTCACAGAATGCAAATGCATGTTGTCTGCAGGTACATAAAAGAGTTCTTAGTCCTGGCAAGGAAATAACACCTCATACTATTCCCTGGCCCTTTTGTGTGCACTAATACAAAAAGATCCATTTCTTAGCCATCCCCTGGGCCAAGGAGGGTTCCGTTTGATCCTTAGACTTTGATTCATTATGTTCACTGATTAAATATTTTCCCCCTGCTGCTCTCTCCCGTGCTGACACTATGGGGGCGAGAAACAGAATTTTATGACGTGTTAGGAAGTGGGAATTGCACATCTTTATCCCAATATATTTGTAATGCACTTCTGAGTAGAAGAGATAATCTCTTCACCTATTTCCTACTGTGAGGATGGAGAAAGGGGGACAATGTTTTAATGCCTTCGTACGCTGAAGATGACAAAAAAATCACAATTTTTTTTAAAATAACTATGGTAAAAGACAGATATTTCAGAATTTACCTAGAAGATAATCTATGTGTATCTTTCATCAGATGATAGGATGTAGATGTCATAACACACTACAAGAGGTGTAACAGTAGATAAATAATCATTTTTCCACCCACAGAAGGCCTGCAGTTGGGAGTGAAAAATCTAATCCTTCAAAGAGACATAGGGACCGTCTGAATGCTGAATTAGATCATCTAGCCAGTCTCCTGCCTTTCCCACCTGACATAATATCTAAATTGGACAAACTTTCTGTCTTGCGCCTCAGCGTCAGCTATCTCCGAGTCAAAAGTTTCTTTCAAGGTATGTCTCTTAAATATATACTGTCAATTAAAGGTCATACATATCTGACTACCAAACATTATTACTGCATTTACTCACATACTATATGCACTTTTCCCCTCAAAAATCAGCCCTCCAAAATCAGGGTGTGTGTTTTAAGTAAGGAAGCTGATATATGCACCAAAATGGAGGCATGGGGATTCTGGAAGGGCTGTTGGGTCCTGTTCTTCCTTTCCAGCTGCATGAAGGAGGAGGGGCCAAGTTCAGTTCTCACCATCACTCGCCTGCTCCCTTCCGCTCCTAAACTCAAACTTTAAACCTGTCACAGCTGCTGTCAAATTGGCACCAGCCTTTGAGCATTCAGCCCTGGTGCGCCCATGCTGTAGCAGGGAGGACTGGCATGTGGTATGCAAGAAAATACCGTATAAGTAACACATACAGAAGGGGTCAGCAACCTTTTGTTGCCATGGACCAGAGCTTGTGACTCAGTTCCCTGGTATAGACCAGAAACCTTTGTATCCATGAGCACCCAAGGGCACTTGTACACATGATGCCATTACCATGTACACATGACAAAAATGTCACTTTGTATGGCTTAATGGCATCAAACTGTACATGTGCAAGAGTTTTGGGGGTTTAAATGAATTTGCATCGTTGCAAACTAACCTACATCTCGATGTAGGTTAGTTTGCAACATTGCAAACTGCAATGCTGCAGCTATTGGCTCACCCTCTGGCCACAGGAGAGTCAGGCAGGTTCTGCAGAAGAAAACGATTGGGCCCCTTGCCACTTCTGCTTTCAGCAGGTTCCTGCAGCTGGTTTGCCCCTGGGGCAGTGGAGGAAGGCGGTAGGAGAGTGAATGGGTTTGCGGGCAGTCGGAGAAGACAGTGGAGATGGTGCACAGGGCACTGAAAGCCCAGTTCAGCTCAGGGAAGCGTTGGATCGGGTGGTTCTGCCTCCGAGCTAGGTTAGCACCCAGCCAGCCAGCAGCCAGCCTAGGCTTCCACCATTCCTGCCTCCTTACCCAGCTGCCCTCCTGCTGCCTTCCTACACTGCCCCAGGAGCCTACGGAAGTGGAGAGGGACCTGATCCTATTTTTTATTTGTTTTTGGGTGGGGCCTTCCTGCCTCTCCTACAGCTGGGGATGGGAGGAGGGGCAAATTGCTGGCGAGCCGAGTGGCCCCTGAGCTGCTGTTTCCAGGTTCAGCTCCGCTTAAATCCTCGTTAGAGGACTACGACAATTCGTTCTTTGCCCCGGAGTTATTGAAGCTCCACGGGTTCGGTAGTTTCTTTGCCCCGGAGTTATTGAAGCTCCGCGGGTTTAGTAGTTTCTTGTACAGGAAGGGATACATCTAGGAATTTATTGGCGACGGGGAGAGGCTAGAGGCTGTTCGTTCTTTTCCCCGGAGTTGTTGAAGCTCCGCGGGTTTGGTAATCAGGCCTCTATTGCCTTTTAAGAAAAGTGTTGGGTCCGTAAGGATCTGCAGCGCTTAGAGATCTTCACGCTCTCCCTCTCGAACTCCAATTGCTCTCTCTCCAACTTGGGCGTAAACCACCCAAGCTCTTTATACAGCTAGCAAGCCAATCGCTAGCCGCCACGTGTGCATGTATTAGAATCAGCCAATAATGTGGCACGAATCTTCATACAAATGGCGGGAACTCCTTTGCACCGTGCATTTCCTGGATACAAAAGAAATGCACCATGCAAAAAAAGCTACAAATTTGGCGGGAATACTCCGTTGCACCGGGGTTCTTCTCTGCAGCAGAAAACCCCACCATGCAAAGAAGCTGCAATTTAGCAGAAAAATAATTTAGCAGTGCCGAAGCACACACAAACAAAAAAATCACAACTTTGGGTTGTGACAGCAGCAACCCCAGGGCCACCCAGGCTGGCTGCTAGTGAGCCAGGTGCTGCCCCAGCTTGCGGTTGGGGAACAGTTGAATTGGGCCAGGTGCTGCCTCCAAACTGGGGCAGCACCTGACCATCCAGCAGCCTGCCCAGGCGGCCCCACTGCCACAGAGAGAAGGACCAGGATCCCTCACAGCTCAGGGGCCGCTCGGCCCACTGGCAGCTCACCTTCTGGCTATGGGCAGGCACCGACTCTAACAGAAAAAAAAAGATAGGATCAGGCCCCTCACTGTAATGTGACAGAAAAACTGAAATGGTTTTCAATTCAAAACCTACCGTTTCAATTTAGAGGGCATAGAGTAAAACCCTGAGTACTAAACCCCATCATGTGTACAAGCGCCCTAAGTCACTTGTGCTTACCCCTTGCCTCCAATCCCTGGTTCTGCTGCAGCAAGGGTGAGTGAAGGCTCAAAAAAGCAGCAGAGAAGGCTGCAGAGGGAGGTACAGTGGGAAGGAACAGGCAGCACAGAACAGCTATGTACCACCCAATTTCCCATGCTACCCCATCTCATGTCAGACCTTTGTGCTCTCAGGCCATAGGTTGTTGACTCCTGATCTAGAGTTATTATAACTGAAACATTTTTAAATTATATAATTTTCTCTGTTTTACAATTTATTTACTTTGTGTGTGGCATACTGCTTTGGGTATCATTGGTTTTCTTTATGCTGCTTACAGGCAACCCCCGCTTACTACTGTTTCACTTAGCGCTATTTTGCTATAACGCTCATTGGAAATTGATACCCTATTTCACTTAGTAGTCGGCGTGTTTCGTTATAACACTCATGGTCACCATCTTGGGTCACTAAAAACAATTGTGGTCGCCATCTTGGGTTGTCAAATACTTTTGGTTTCGCTTAATGCTCGTTTCACTTAACACTCAGTTTTTCAGGAACCATTTAAGAGTGCTAAGTGGAGGTTGCCTGTATTGTTTTTTCTTGCAATGAGGGGATGAAAACACATTTTGGAAAGGAGAAAAATGTCATTGTAAAACCATATGAAATTAGGAGAGGAACTTGGGGGATATGTAATATCTGCAACTACTTTTAACACACTTTTTGCAACTGACTAGATTTGAAGTGGATAGTATTCCCTTA
Source organism: Alligator sinensis (assembly GCF_000455745.1). Taxonomy (NCBI): domain Eukaryota; kingdom Metazoa; phylum Chordata; order Crocodylia; family Alligatoridae; genus Alligator; species Alligator sinensis. The sequence continues at coordinate 143,374 of NW_005841996.1, forward strand.
AGTATGCAGTAATAGTAAAGCAGTAGGGTGATATTACCCACATTTACTGTATACCCAACAGAGAATAGGCTTTCATGAAAAGCCAAAGGGATCACTTTCGTTCAGGATAAGTGAAATCCAAAGTATCAAGTGTTATTAAATCTATAATGGTCTACTCTTTGTTTTTGTAGCTGTCTGGCATACTGTGTGATCAAAACCAAATGTGCATGTGCTGATGTATATAATAAGAATTCTTCCAAATTTTCAGACTGTTCTAGTTTCTTTTAATAATGAAGTGTTTGGGTATTCCACCATCAGAAATTATTACCTACAGAAGATGGAATATAACACTGTTAGGTTGCCAAGAAATGTTAATCTTAAAAACCAAGGAAATAAAGCATGTGCATCATGCTGCTATTCATCAGATCCTCTTGAATGCCTACAGTATGTCAATAATGAACAAACTGAAACATGAGGAATCAGTGACTGCTTTAACTGACTCTTTCTATTTACTACTACAAGCTAGCAGACAATTGCTATCTCGTTCATTGTTGTCACTGTAGCCTGACAGACCTTTTTCTGGGAAACTAAGGTGCCTGACAGGACCCAAGTTAATATAGTTGTTATAGTAAAATGAGAGTAGTTTATGGCAGGCACCTTATGGTCATGAGAAAGACAATGCTCCAGATTGTCATCCCTGGTGTCTACAAATGAATGTCCCAGCACACCCTTTTTGGGTGGAAACGAGTTTTAGGGGAACTTCTTTTTGGATCCAGCCCACTATGGGCCCTGTGATATGCAAGTAAGAGAGATGAAGCAGGACAGTAGAAGGCATATATGAACTACATGTACAGTAGGGATATACTCCCTTTTCCTCCAGCCAATCTATTACAGCACCAAGCCATATTACCTTTTCTAAAGAGCCTTTTCACCAAAGGTCTCAAAGCGGAGTTGGAGGTCTCAGAGCCAATGCAGAGGTACAGGGCCTTTCTCTTGATCTGCCAAATTTAGGAGCAACATAGGTTCCTAGTCCCAAATGAGCTCTTGCTTCCAAATAGTAAAGCCTTCCCATGGTTCAGACAAGGGAATGATCTGGGACATTACGGTATTTTGTCCTTGGTGGAAAACCATAAGCGATCATTGAGAACAGCCTTTTCAGAAATCTACAAGTAAAGTAAATAGCCCATAATTATTTAATTGCTTTGTATCTACTTGTAGCAGCTCTACTTGTACCAACATAGTCAAAAATCATGATTACACAGACTAGGACTCATGTTGATAGCATATTATTGTTCTCTAGAGCTCTCCTTAGAACTGTCTCCTAAACTCTATGAAACCCTAAGAACTGGATGGGTAAGCAATGTTGAAAATGATCTTTTGGGTTAACTTTTTTGTTAAAAATGGTAATTTTAGAAAACTCAGTCTACCTTTGCTGATACTATCAGCAAACTCAAATGTCTATTACCTAAGAATACTTAGATATACAGTGAATCAAAAGGAGACAAGCAGTTATATAAAAAAGTTAAAGCAACTGGGTTCTAAACCCCTTAAGATATTGCAGGTTAGCGTCATCAATGAATTACAACTGCATACCTGTAGGAATCCAGCACACATGCCAAATCACTAGTCTAATGGTCTCCATAGATTAACTTTTAGGAACTGGAGTATGAGCTGTTAGACAGCATCACTTGCGGGGTGGTCTCAACATGAAGCCCTATGTAAAGTATATTATACCAGACTAGTCTGTAATTGATAAGGAATGGATAGCTATTGAAAAGCTCATGATAGAGAGGAAGTCATCCCCATCACAGTGGGGGTAGAAGCAAGTGTTCTTGACCATGGCTACAACTAGAGGCATAAAGGATCCAACATTTCTAGTTTGTGCACACATGTTACAGATGATGGTTGCACTCCTTCATTGTGGAAGCATGATAAAATGTGCATCAGTCCTCCAGGTGCTTTTCTCAGCTGACTAATATAAAAAGTCTACTCCAGGAGTTGGGAATCTATAGCTCACAGGCCACATTTGGCCTGCAGAGCCATTGGATCCAGCTCACAGGTGTAGGGCTTCAGTGGTGTTCAGTGGCAAGCGTTTCACCCTTGCCATGGCAGGGAGAAGTCCTGGAAGTAGGCATTTTTCTCATGCCAATGGGGAGAAGTGGTGGTAGTCAGGCATAGCACCTGCACATCTGCCTTCCTCTGAACTGAGCTAAGTCATTCTGGCCTGCATCTAGAAAAGATTGCCAACAACTGGTCTATTCTAAATGTGGTTTCAGGCAGCCAGTTCTGTTCCGTGCTTCATGTTTCAATAGACATTAGTTTATTTGTTCCTCTCTTCCAACTGGTTTAAACAAGAGGGATATGTAGGCCGAGTCATTCCTGGCTAGAGGGTCTTGCTCTTCCTTTCAGGATCATATCACTCACTAAATTTGGTCAGGAAGGTATTTTCCCCATGGTCAGACTATCAAGGACTGTGAGATTTTTTGCCTCCTCTATAACATGGGACAAGAACCTTTTTCTAGGATATTACAAGTATATGTGAATAAACTACTTCCCTATCATTGCTGTGGCAGGATATTGAAAATGCTTTCATCTCCCCTGCTTTTTACCTGTGACATGTTTTAAGCCAGGGACCAGCAACTTATGGCCCATGGGTTGGATCAGAGCCGTTAAATGGTTGAACCAGGTCAATGGTGGCATATGAGATGGCAGCACACAGCTCAGCCTGGCATGTCCCCCTTCTTTGCCCTGCAGTGTGGCACTGAATTTGTCCCTGCCCACTGCCATTGGGGAGGTAGTGGTGTCTGGCAGAAGCAGCAGCAGGTGGCCTGGGGACTGAAGAGGGAGACACTGTAGAGGGGAGCAGTGACCCACAGTGGGGGAAGAGATCAGCAACTCACAGTTGCAAGCAACAGCCCACCACTGTAAAATGCTATCAATCCCTGTTGTCATGGGTTGTTGGTGTTTCAGGTATTGTGCCTGGTAGTTCTGTGTGAGGATTTGAAGTGAAAATCTTTGAGATTCCATGAACAAATGGTTGCCTGTGAAAGCAGGGAACTGAACTTGATCACCCAAGAGGCCCTTTGCAGTCTTGTGTTCATAGACTTGGCTGTCACCAGCAAATTGAATATATTGAAGCCCATGGGGCAGGACAAAAAATCACCCTCTAGGATCTTTCAAAATGGTCAGAGTGGGTACACTCAAGGAGTTCTATCCATCGCTCTTCAGGGCTGCACATGAATCAACAAAACCTCACAAATAACTATTAAAAACAGTGTACAAATAGAAAAGAGTCAGGATGACCACACTGAACCAGATTCTATTCCACCTATAAGGCACAGATACACCTATAAGTGGGTTTAGGCACTTAAGTGATTCTGTTCAGCTCAGATGCATTCATTGCTGCTCTATGTGACCCCACCCAAATATGCAGGGAAGACATGTTGCAGCCCTCTGGACATTTTATAACCTGGACTAAGATTGTGGCCCTCCATTTTTAGAAAACAGAGAAATATTTAAACAGCCTAATTCTGAAAATCTGGGTCAGGTTGTGCTTTCTATATGCTAATATGGGGCAGGTACTATTCCACTTCTTAGGTGGGGAAATGGACATAGGTAGCTAAGCGCAATTCTTTTCCACCCTTCTCCAGTCCCTGAAGAACCATTCATACAAAAGTTTGATGGGTCTTCCTCCTTTCCACTATTTTTGCAAATGAATCCTAAAAGTCAGATGATAGTGTATCACAAAAGTTAATGCATTAAGAGATTTACAGGAACATGAACAGGGTGATATAAACTCACATTTTGGCACTTTAGTCCATTTAGATGCCCAATAAGTGGAATGGAATCTGGCCTCTTGTCTTTGTCCATTGCTATAAACACAGGCAGAGACTGTTACTTATGCATACACGCAGCATGTCACACAGTGTAGTGGGCAAAAATCAGAATAAAAATGAAAACAGCAGTAATTTTCTATCCTGTATCTTGGCTCCATAATGGATTTCTGAGAACCACCAAGATGCTGTGGCTTCTTTCACCATATGGAAAGTATTGACAGTCCTCACTAATGTTGGACCCAATATTGTGCTTGTTGGCCCTCAACAGCCAAAATAGACAATGTTCAGACTCAGAGGTTATAAGATGAAGACATTCTTACAAATTGATTTAAATTGATTGAAATTCTTTCAGAGAGGTCTCATTAATTACCCCATTGAGGCACTATTTTGTTTCCATGGGAATTAACAGCTGGATCCAAATTGGAATGATTTATTTTTTAAAGTAACATGCAAATTCTTCACGCAGAGACAATCTTTACTCTCTAGCTGATTGGAAGCAGCAGGAA
>NW_005841996.1:147725-149056 GCF_000455745.1 Alligator sinensis
TTACAATGATTCTGCTATGCCAAACTTTTCAAGTGCAATCGCAGAGGTGTCTTGTGCAGAGCCATGGCATCTCTATTTTGTAGAGAGTCAAAATCAGCACAAAACCAAGGCCACCATTATGGTTTTTTTCCTTCATATTTAATCTGCTGTGGGTTATCTTTGAATCATGCTGACCTGTTATTACAAAGATGATAGAGGGCAGTGGTTCTCAACCTTTTTAGATTCAAGGCACCCTTCCATAACTTTTCTGAATTTGGCGGCACCCCAGTTGAGAACCACTGTTGCACTGCCTCAGTTTACCTCAATGGTTCTTGGGTACTGTACTGCTGCCACCACCACTTTTGGGTGGAATCACCCCACTCCAGATTGGGAAGTGGCTTTGGCAGGAGAGGAAGTTCTTGGATTAGGATAAACCAGTCTAGTCCTGCAAGGCATCTCCTAGAAACACAGGTGCACAGGACAATTCCCCCTGGTGTGGTGGTAGCAGCTTGGAGAAAGACAGGAAATGCACTGATAAATCTCCAGGCTGATGCTCCACCACCTCCAGGTAGAACTGCCCCATGCACTTCTGTTTCTGGGAGACACTGTCTCTCCTGACCAGAAGGGGGCAGGGCCTTGGGAAGCATATTAGAAAGGATTTACCTTAGAAAACTATTAATGTAATGAATTTAAGGTAAAGGAAGGAATGTCACATCCTTTTAAGTTGCAGGGATAGTTCGGAGGTTTTGTGCATGTGTCCCCCAAATTGGGATCTTTGTGTCCAAGAAGATGTCTGCTAGGTTAAGAATAGACTCTGTTATGCATTTGAGAAGAAGGAAGGGAATTCAGAAGGCTGGTGATGTAGGAAGGCTGTTGCAATATGGCTGATGGAGGCTTGGAATACTCATTGGGTGAGAACAGGGATTGTCTCTAGCATTTTATCATGTTCTAGTTCCTTGCAGTTTTTTGAACACTAAGGAAATAGGTAAGAGTTTGAATTCTTAAGTAAATAATACAGTAACAAGCCCTCTTGTTCCACCCTGGAATCCCAGAACAAAAGCATCTGCATTTGGGCAGGCAACTGACATGATAAAAGAAACTAAAAAAGTTGTTGTATGGTGCATTAAATTGAAGGATGATATTGAGTTGGGGAGATGTTCAAACATCCACACGTCCAGATATAATGAAAAAAGACATAGAGATATTACAAATACAGTCTAATAAAATAGTCCGAGCAGCCAACGTAGAAAATGCACACTAATTCACCTGGGGAAAATTAATCCAAAGAAGTGAGGTTGAGTAGGAGGGAGGAACCTCACAAACAGCAATAAAGGCAGTGAACCAGGGGAAAG
>NW_005841996.1:149087-156020 GCF_000455745.1 Alligator sinensis
CAAACTGGTACTTTGCTTGTAATGTGATTCTTTGACAGAAGCACGAAAAAGCCACATGTGAATTTTGGCCTGTATAAAAAGAGGTACTTTGTCACAAAACAGGAAGGTTATAATCCCTTTCTGCATAGATCCAGCATGACTACATCTGGCGTACAGTATTCTATTTTGGGCACATGCTGATCACAAAAATGTTAGTACATATGAGAGGTTTTTTGTGTGTAAAACAGACACGCAAAAAACAATTATAGGGCTGGAAGGAAGAAGAATAATCAAACCTACACAGTTTGGATGTGACAAGTATGTACATACCATGAAAAAAGGATGGAATTCTTTAAGATGTTCCACTTTAGCAGTTGGACCAATGGGAAGAAATTAAACAAAATAAAATTTAGGCTGAATACCAAGTAACACCTTCCACTAGTGAGCCCTGCTCCCCTGTAACTGACATATTGGGTAGTAGATGCACTTAAATCTATCATATATCACACATGTACACGCACACATACCTCTTGTCCTGCACTTTACTTAAAATATTCTGGATTCCTTTTGCCTTTAATTTAAAAAAATGGTACATTTGCAAATTATAACCTGTTGCCACAGTTTCCAAATGTGTACTGTTTGTCAGTAATATAAAGCTTACTGTGCAGCTGTAACAGGGCAAGAGGTAGATATTCACACGTGTGGTTCATAAGCCACAGCAGTCTTCTTCAAACTTATGAAGACTGGGCAGTCCTTTTTGCAGCATTAGTCTTCCATGAGACTTAAACACCTCTCAGTTGCCACCCCTTGCCTAGATGCTCCTTTCCTTACAGGGAGCAGAACTGAACCCACATCCCAACATGGGAGTTCCTGTCTTTCCCATTGCTGTACTGCAGTTGAGCTTCCTACTTAATTCACTTCTTACACAGCCTCAGGAAAGAACCAAAAGTAAGCAGTTTCAAATTCTTACAGGAGCCTTCCCCCAGGCTGCACTAGTGGAGCTGTATCAGAAGGTATCATAGGGTTGTTACCTCCATGATACATGGGCAGATCAGGGCAAGACAACACATCACTGCTGTGCCCCTACTGCAGGAAGGAAATATGCAACTGCTGCTCTAGTGATTGTGAATATGGCTGGGAAGAAAGGAACAAAGGACTTTGACTGGATAATGGGGGTAGAAGGTCAGGGGCCCAGTAACGAAGAGACACAGGAAAGAGGGCTGTGGAAAGAGGGTTTAGTGCTCAGTGAACACTTCACAGACAGCATCAGGACAGGTGATGGAAGAGAAGCCAAGAGAGGAGGAATTGAGGAGAGGCTGATCAATTCACTTGGACAAACACCAGAGATAGAGGAAGAGGAGCAGCTTGTAGCCTTGTTGACACAGCCCCATGCTTTAGCTGAGCAGCTGAGTAAAGGAGCCTATGGCTGCTCTTTTCAAAAAAAGAAGAGAGAGGGGAAGAGAAGGCAGGAGCTGCAGTAGCAGTATGTTGCCTGTCTTCCTTCTGCTGTAGTGCATTCCTGTGATTCCCTATGATCAGGCACATGGACAAGAGAAAGCGGTGGGGGAGTCACAACCATAGGGAGTCAGGCAAAGAAGCAGAGGAGAAAAGGCAGCAAGGAAGGACTGGACCTACCCAGCTCTCTAAGATGGTTTCAGTGATGGAGGCTTAACTGGGAAGCTCTGCTCCCTGGACACATGGGACAGTGGCATCTGCCAGTAGTGGTGGCACTATCGGCCAACAACTGCAGCAGAGGCTATTTTCATACTTTCCCCCCACCCAGTGTCAGCACCAGGGGCTGCTGCCCTGGTCACCACCTGCTTAGTTATACTGCTGTTCAGTGGTGTCCTTAGGGACACTACAGGTCTAAGGTGGGGATGGAGAAGCATCTGGCTGAGGGTAGCCTATCAGGGAATCTAGCATTGCAGCCTATAAAAAGGACTTGTTTGACAGCCATGAATGGAGGCCATGGAGATGCAGCACTAGAGGGTCCTCCAGATGGCTGGTCCTACACTGCAACAGTATGAGACAGACATCAAGCAAATGAGGAGCAAGGTGGTGATAGGTCCAATGGAACTGTATAGGATAGAAAAGATGAATTGAGGAAGGAGCACGGGATGGCTTGAGGCTAGTGTTAGAGGGAAAATATTGTGGTGAGACTGCTGTATGCAGCAGTGACCATCCCACGCTGGAGTGAGATGGATTGGTAAGTGAATTAGTGATGAAGGTCATAAAATTTTATCCCAAGGACCGTGCAGCAATGATTCAATTGTCTGAGTCTTGAGAGATCAGTTTGTTTCCAGATAATTGATTTAATTAACACATTTTGGAGGATCTATACAAGGGTCAAAGACAGAGAGACTTGGGAAGGTTTGGTAGCAATTCTGTTCCAATCAAAAAAGAACCTGCTTTGCTCAAATGATTGAGACTCCATGCCATAGTATTAACCTGTGGTGAAAAGGTATTTAGCTGGCTGGGTGTATTTAGCAATTGGTATGCCTTTGTAGTATGCTTGACTAAATCCTGGGCAAAGCCAGAGCTTGCTCTATGGTTGCATCTACACAAGATGCTAACTGCTCAGTAGCCTAATTACACTGCGCAGTAGCATGCTGGGCAAAACCTGTACTAATACACTACTGTGCAGTAGTATTAAGCTACTGCACAGTTAGCATCTGCAAAAACCTGTGCACCAGTGCTACTGTGCAGTAGCTCCAGTTACTGCACATTGATTTAGGACTTGGTTATCCAAGTATTAAACTTAATGTGCAATAACTACAGCACATTAATGAACATGTAGACTCACCCACTTTGTCTTGTTCTTTCATGAAAGAGGCTGTGCATCATCTATTGGACACTGAAGATTTGATAATTCTGAGGCACCAAATCATGTTGTGCTGTCATCCCTTTTCCTTTAGTCTCATAGATGCATCTAACTAGGATGCTTGATGCCTGGATGCACACATTATGTATGGTTGTCAAGTGTGGGCTCTGTGAGCATTGGAAAGAGAAGTGCACAAGGATGAAGGGTCTGTTGTCAGAGACCAGGAAGGATGGGGAGAGTGAACAGGTATTCAAAGAGTGTGGGAGATGAGGAGAGGAGAATAGAAATTCAAGACAGGATATGCATCCAATAAAATCAAGCAAGATGGAGGTGGAGAAAGAGAGCAGGGCCAAGTAGAAGGAATGAAGAGGACTGGTGTTGAGTTGGCATGCCTCAGTGTTAGAAGGCAGCATTAAACAAGGAAGTGCAGGACATTAAAAGGAGAAAGAAGGTGCTGGTTTAGCAACCTAAAAGCAGTGTTAGTGAGCAGGGAATAGCGAGAGCAAGCTTAGAAGCTGGTCTTCGCAGCATTATGCCTGCAGAAAACACAGGAGAGATGAGAATAGCAGGGGTATTGATAAATAACAGTGGCTCTTGTTAACCCTTTGCTTTTAGTGTCCCCCTCCCTTCTTTATGTCCTGAGGAAATCAGTTCTCCCTTCTTTTTGGAAAGATAAATGGAGACACAAGAGGAGGCATTTCAAGCAGAAAGAGAAGGTGGGAATGGCACTCTTGACCAGTCAGATTTGGAGATCAGGAATATTATAAATAGTAAACAGAGGCCATGGTCAAATCTAGGATTTTGAAAAGGAGAGTGCAGGTGGTGAGGTGCATCATCACATATAACACAATGCATATTTTTCCTCAGTTGAAAAGCTTTACTGGAAGCTTTATTAATATGATAGAGGCCTAGAGCTATATGTTTCAGTTTAAGATCGAAGCAAAAAAAATACAACTTGAATGGAATGTGCATTTATTTGCTATATTATATACCGAGCATAAAAACTGCAACAATATAGGCCAATAATAATCAAAAGATGTTGTTTAATTAATCCTGTTGTCATTAGAATTACATGTACGTCTCTTATTCAGATTCATAAAACAAAATCTAACTTCCTTGTGCATCCTGACAGTGCATCCAATGCTTTGTTGACTGTTCTTTCCACAACTGAGTTAACGTTCCACGTAGCCTGTCCATTGAGATGCTCTTCACTCACTGCTGAATGAAGCCAGGATTTAATTTTCTGAAAAGTAGAAAAACTTATTTCTGCTTTATTTGTAGATACAAGAAATGTGCACAGTAAAACCTCCATCACTAATGTGAATGTTTGGGTATCATTTCTTGTCACTGTCTGCTAAAGTATTAGTGGCTGTGTTCAGCATTTCTCTTTTTTTCCATGCTCTCCCACTTTTTTGTCCACATTTGAAATTCTGCCCAAATTACATTTTGGTACCTGATTAGTCTTGATCATACACCTCTAAAACACAGCTAAGTTTTTCAGATGGATATTGACTTGAAAAATGAGGTACTAGAATGCCTAGGTGTTATTGTCTTGCCATGCAATGTAAATCTGTGTCAGTTCTTCAATCGTGAAGTCCAGAAATGGGATACAGGTGTTAATTGAAAAGTAATCCTCAACATTGCCACATAGCAATTGCATCTCTGTTGCTGGTGTTATACAAGTCAAGGTCATTTTACTTCCATGTGACTGACTAAGGATTATTAAATATTTCTGTAAGTTCATCTCTAGAGTTAGACCTTTTGTCTTTAAACATCCAAACTGCTATTTTCACTTGGTTATAACATTGTACAATGTCAGCATTCACCTTCTGAAGTTTCTGGGATAATGGAAGAGGTATGCCTAAGAGTGATTCAGTGACCATCAAGTTGATAATAAATTCAAAATTGTATATTTTTAATGCAAATTTGCTTTATCTCTGAAAGCTGTGTTGTGGTCAGTCTGCACTTCTTCAAGTGCTGCAAAAATATCATCATATAGCTTAGCAAAACTGGCCTTGCAGCACACAGGCTGAAATAATCTTTTGGGGCAGGCAGTGCTTGCTAGCATCCAGGCACCACACCAGTGTCCTCCACTATTCCTAATAAGACCACATGTGTAGATGCTGAAACACTTACCGCGGAGTTAATTAAGCAGTTCCGCAGTAAGCTCTTGCGTAAACATGCCTACAGAGTAGCAGTTTGAAAGATTGTGTCAGAGAGATGGAAGGGCATCATTTTCTCTTGTTTGCAGGACAAGATTTGTTGGCAATGGGTTTAAACTGAAAAAAAAGTTAATTTGAATCAAATCTCAGGAAAAACTTAACTGTAAACACAATAGGACACAGGGAAAGCTTCTGTGGAAAGTTATGGAAACTTATTTCATAACAGTTTTAAAGATGAGGTTGCATAGGCATTTATCTGGGATGGTTTAGGGATAGCAGTATTAGGAATGGGTTCCAGGAATTAAAGAAACCTGTTACAGTCAAGGAGTGACACATTTTTTCCTCTTATGTAAGATGCAGTCCCAAATAGCTTTTCACATGTGTCTTGAAATAGTTCCATAAATGCTTCCACATCCTGTTCCTTAGCTCTCAAATCCAGTCAACCTCCTTAACTAATTTCCTTAATTTCTCAAAAGTAGCACTTCTGAAGCTTTGTTAACCTGTTCTTGTCCCTGCTTCCATTTAGTCTAAATTGAATCAGTTCATGATCGCTGATCCTAGATTATTTCCCCAAAGAGTTCTATAAGAACTGTATCTACAAATGCAGTAGCCAGAACTAGGTCTAAGGTAGCTTTGCCTCTCAAGCTAGGGACAGAAATTACATGTAAACTGGTATAAGGGGTGAGAAACTGGTTCAAATCTGTTACATAACAGAAGTTCAGGGCCCATAAACTTCTTTCAAATGGCCAAAACTGGTTTAAGATAAACCTGGATGGATGTAATATAAGACTTAGAAAACTGGCTGGAGCAACGGATTTAGAGGGTAGTAATTAATGGCTCAATGTCTAGTTGGCAGCCGGTATCAAGTGGAGTGCCCCAGGTGTTGGTCCCGGAGCTGGTTTTGTTCAATGTCTTCATCAGTGACCTGGAATATGGAATATGGCAACTACCTGAAGAGGGTTTTGAAAGGATAGCCTTCAACTACCTGAAGAGGATGGAGGTAGACTATTCTCAGTGGTGGTAGATGACAGAACAAGGAGCAATGGTCTCAAGTTGCAGCAAGGGAAGTTTAGGTTAGATATTAGAAATAATTTTCTCACTAGGAGGGTAGAAAAACACTGAAACAGGTTGCCCAGAGACGTAGTGGAAGCTCCATCCTTGGAGGTTTTCAAGACTCAGCTTGACAAAGCTTTGGCTGGCATGATCTGGCTGGGGATGGTCCTATTTTGAGCAGGGGGTTGGATTAGATGACCTCCTGAGGTCCTTTCCAACCCTAGTTTTCTGTGATTTCTATGGTTTAAGTGATTTAGATTAAATCAGTTTATTGAACTTCTGTCCCAGATCCCCTCCAGATTCAAGTTAACTCACAGTCCCCCAGCATCTCAGGATGCTTCGTACCTCCTCCCATGAGCCTCCTCTCACAGGGTGGGCGGGCTAGTCTTGGCCCAAGCTGTCTGCTCCAGCTCAGCAGGGAGGGATGTTCTAGCACCCCCTGGCTTCTGGCCTGGGCCACTGCAAGCATGTGGCTGCATTTCCAGAATCAAAAGTGAATGTCTGTTCACTTGCTAATCAGTTCAATCTATGCAGCCTAGACTAACCTGCAAAAATTGAATTGATTCAGCTATGGGCTTTTTTACTTTCCATACTTAGCCTCATAAGCACAGTAACCACTTGACAGAGAAACTTATTGGCTAACTCATCCAGAAATATCCGAATCCTTCTGTTAAGTATAGAATTTGTTACTCAGGGCAGTTGGAGACTCCCATGATTATGCAATTTCTAATGTTACTGAAATCTTCCAAGACTTTGTAGAGACCCCTATCATTTTCCAAATCTGAACTTGGGTGTCAGTAACAAACACCCAATGCAATCTCTCTAATATTGTTATTATTATTTCATTATAATTTCTTCCTTAACATAATTTTCATGTAGATAAAATATTATCTATGCTATCACATTTTATTTCCCTAC
>NW_005841996.1:156051-175712 GCF_000455745.1 Alligator sinensis
ATTGTAATGTATAATGCTATCTCACTGCCTATGTTTTTCTTTCTGTCTATCCTAAATACTTTGTACATTTCAACATCTGTGTTCCAGACATGGGCACTGTTCCATGGTCTCCTACAATATCCAGTATAGTGTTATACATCAGGACTTTTAATTTCTCAATTTTATAACATAACACTTTTCCTTTATATCTAATGTGGCAATAATAGATAACTCAGTGCTTTGACTGCTTACCTCTATGTCATATTAAATTATTTTAGGGCACAGTTGGGCATAGTTTGTTTATAGCAGCAAATTATCTTGATTACAACTTTTGGTGCAATCCTGTCTACTCATGCAACTAACATTTTCTTAAGTCTAGGCATCTATAGTGGTATATAAATGAAAAAGGAATATAAAGCACTACACTAAGTAAAATAACTAATTATGAGCTTACAATAAGACCTTAAAGTTTATTCAAAGCAAAATGGTAACATCTTTTATAAAAGTCAGATTGCCAACAGTATTCTTATCAAATATGGAATTGTTTATTCTCTAAAATTTTACCATGATTCCATCAGTGCTTATACTCTAACTCTTCCTTTTAATCTGCATCAAATATATCATATTGATAAGCCATCAATGACTGCATTGCTTATCCACTGTTTACAAAATTAAATTAAAAATCCAACCATTTGCCTAAATAGGAAACCATTCCCTCTTAAAAGTGATACATCTCTTTACATCTAAAGTTAACTAACAGAAATCATTGCTTTCTGTTGTTCCACCCCTGCAAAGACTTTTACACACATTTAATGTTACTAGGACTATTTATTAGGGCTGTGTGAAATTTCGACAGGTGTTTCATTTTGAAGCTGTTTCGATGCGTTTCAAACTTGAAAAAACTCAATTGAAACAAAGCAAAAGGCTATGAAACAGCTTTGAAATGAAATGAGGGCACTCGAAACATTTCAAAAGTTTCTAAAAGTTTTGAGTTTCAACGCCAGGCATGCTGGAGAATTGATCAGAGAGCTGGGGGAAGCAAAAGAATCAAACCAGGAGCTGGGGAATGAAACTGGAAGTTGGGGATATGTTCAGATCCCTGAACATTCCCCCAGTTCTCGGTTGGATTCCCCAACTCCCCGATCTTCCCCCAGCTCCAAGTGGCTCTGCCAGTCCCATGGAGCTCAGCCTGGCAGGAGGCGGCAGGAGAGCCAACGGCGGCCCTGGACCCCGAGCAGCACCACCACTGGCTCTCCCGCCACCTCCTGCCGGGCTGAGCAGCATGGGACTGGCGGAGCCACTTGCAGTGCAGCCCTGGCTCTGAGCACAGCCCTGGCAAGCACAGCCCAGTGTCTGGAGGCTATGCAGGAGTTGAGCCTGGTGGCAGGGGGCAGTGGAGAGCCAGTGGCAGAGCCACTCAGAGTGCAACCCTGGCTCTGAACGCAGCCCTGGCCAGTGGCTCTCCCTCACCTCCTGCTGCCAGGCTCAGCTCCGTGGGGCTGGTGGAGCTGCTCGGTGTGCAGCCCGGCGGCAGGAGGTAGGGAGAGCCAGGGCTGCGCTCCATGTGGCTCCGCCAGCCCCATGTAGTTCAGCCTGCCCTCCCAGTGCTGCCACCAAGCACTGGAAAGAGCCCAGTGCTGCCCCTGCTGCAGCCCTGGGAGCAGTGAATGCCGCCTGCCTTCAGCCACTGGGCTGCATTGTTCCACAAGCCCCCAGTGCAGCGCAGCCCAGCAGCTGCAGGCAGGCACCAGGTTCTCCCTGGTGCTTGGGGCAGGCCGCAGCAATGGAAGGAGGGCTGCTGCCACCCCAAAATTTGCTGTAGCTTCCCCCACCTGCCCTCCCAGTGCTGCCACTGAGGGTGGGCCTCCTGGGGGGTGGGGCACGGGCCCCCAGATCTGCATGCAGGATAACAGGAGGTTGCCTGGGGCATGTGGCAGCAGCAGTCTTCTCGGCATAGCTGCCTTCTGTCCCGCAGCCCTCCCGGGGGTCCGGGCCCCCAGATCTGCACACGGGATGACAGGAGGCTGCCGGCAAGTGATGCAAGTTTTGCTTTCAACTGTTTGAGGTGCAGTTTCACAAAAACCTTGCACATATCTCCTTGAAACTTGGTAGACTTCATGCCCTCAGAAGGGGCTACCTTTCTTGCAGTTTTCATCCGAAGCAGGTAATAAATCACAAAGTTATAGGCATTTTCATGATTCCCCATTATAGCCTATGGCCAAAACACCAAAACACATCAAAACAGTGAAACAGTTTTGATGAAACAAAACGGAACAGTGATTCAAAATGAAATGAAGAAATGAAACACTGTCTCTTCAAAAAGACAAAATGGAAGTCGAAACGAAATGGTGCTGTTTTGCACAGCCCATTTATTTATATAAAGTTAAGCAAATGCAAATGTCTCTATCAATTGGGATCCACATTTCCAGTAACCACTACACTTCTCTTGAAGTTAGTTCTAATATCAGGAGTCTTTAATTATTTAATCTTTTTGGGGTACTTTATCTATGTTTCAGATTACATATGTTTCCTAAATATTTCTTTTGCTTAATTTTATAAGCAAGCTGTTCCAATTCATGCTAGCCATATTAACCATTAACTTATTTTCTATTTCCATCTATTCAGACTAATTTTAATTTGTATTTGTATTTATTACTGAAAAAATGTCTCTGTTCACTTTATGTTGTGATAGAGTTCAGGTGATGTAGCCATGATGGTCCAAAAAAAATATGAGCGGCAAGGATTTTTGTGGGTAATAGCTTTTTATTGAACCATCTGTATAGTTGGGAAGCTTATAGACATGCTTTCCAGTATGAAGTACCCTTCCTTAGGTCTCAGAATATACGATCACAGAAAAAAAACAATTAAATACATGTTTATGTGTATGTGTACATACATATGTGCACACACATACACCCATGTACATACATAAATACATTGGTACATATAGATTTTTAAAAATAAAAATATAAAAATATATTTGCAATATGTAGTAATATAAGTACTGGCTCTTCATATTTGGCCCTCAGAATGTTTCATTATTTAGCTTCCGCTTTATTGAAATCCTGGCAGAGATGGGGTTTGAAGGGGAAGCTTTCATATGAGGAAAGGAGTCAAATCCACATTTAAGAAGTGGCATGAGTTTCTCTGGGCTAGATTTAGATTGGCTCCATAGGCCTAAGTGTTATATGCCTTGCACCAAAGAGGTTAATTCTGTGTAACCACATTAGGTACCTCAGATCCCTGCACTGTCTATGGAGAAACTTTAGAGGTATTGAAAAATGCATCAAGTTTATGTTCACTTCACAGAGAACAGGGAGAGGCAGGCATCTCCAAATGGCAATTCAGAAATCGCAGAGATACCTAGTGATAACCAAGTAGAAATGCTAACCATGTTTGTCTCAACTCCTACCCCTCTCATGAGTCAGTCTGTAAGGTGCACATTTATACTGCCTTCTGCCATCTCAGGAGTTTAGGTACCTAACTTGTCTGTTTAGGCTGTAAACAGACATTGCCTTTCTCCAGGGAGAAAGCCATTTGTTGTGGGATCCTATAGATGTTCATATGCATTGTTCTGTTTCATATATCCATGAAGTATATCAGAGAAAACATGATAACATTTTTCCCTAGGACATCACTTTATGCATCTATAAATTAATTTCAGTCCATTTAACTTAATTGCAAGCCATTCCAGGGATAAACCTGTGAGGCTGTGCTCTCTCCCTGGCCACCTACTGGCAGAGGAGAGGCAATGCAGCTTGGAAGGACCACATGTAAATGGCTGTGCCACTCCCATTTTGATCTGAGTAAAACCCAGCATAATCAGAACCACCTCAAAAGAGGCATATGTTTACAGCCCTAGGCACCTCTCTATACCTGTGATTCATAATACTTGCCTAGTCTCATAGGCAAATCTAAGATTTTGAAAAAGGAATGTGGAAGCTGCAACTGGGATCACAGAGTTGGGTGCAAACCCCCAGTTCCTAGCACCTCTCACCTTGATCCACCCCACAGCTACCTCCAGCTGGAGCTGCTCCACCAGGCACCACATGTTGCTCAGGCTAGAGTTGGAAAATATGCAGGCAATTCCAGTTTTCTGTGACCTCAGATGCCTAGATCTTCTGCAGAGTCCAGGAAGCAGGAACTTGCTTAGCATATGATGATACAGTGATCACAAAGCAAGGAGAAATATATTCACAATTTTATGTCCAAATTTTACAGCCAAATGATTGCCTCAGCTGTAATATTGTGCAGATCTGGCAGAGTTCCATTCAATGCATGGAGAGGACACTCAGAGGTTATGTGATTCAAAGTTTGAAAAGGGAGACCACAGTCACAGTTTGGTGAGCTAGTCCAGCCCTATCGATGTAACAGAAATCCACATCTGCCGTGTCCTGTGCTGATCTGGTTTAGAGAAGACCAAAGATGTCTTGAGAGATCAAAGCCAGCTGGTCTAATGGTGGGATTTTTCATTATAATTTTTGTATTAGGGGGTGAATTGAGCCACTTATGTCCAGACATATTGGATATTAAATGAATCTTGCTCAAGTTGAATTGCTGTCCTCTAAGTGGGATGTCTAGATTTTAATCTTGGATACGGTGGGATCTTCGTGTATAGGCAGCTGCAGGACTGGAGGGCCAGTCTGCCCGGGTCCACCAGATCCAACCATAGATGTACCCGTGCAACCACATGCATGACCCAATCCTGTGCACTGACCCAACCCCACACCTTAAATTCAGCTGTGTGCTGGACTGAACTCATGCACTGACCCAACCCTTGTACCAGATCCAGCCATGGTGTGACCCCATGCACTGACCCCACCCTGCACTGGCATGATGTAGCACAAAAGGCCATCCAACCTGCAGAGTTCCCCACAGGTCCATAAATTTGGCAGCAGGAGAGCATGCCCCAATTGCCACCAGTCCCTTGCTGCCAAATTTCAAGTTTTTCAGTGAGACCCATGGGCTGGATGACATGGCTTAATGGGCCAGATCTGGCCTGTGGGCTGGAGGTTGAACTCTACCCAGACAAACATGATGTGCATATGTGCTTCCAGGCAATGAAAGCCATCTACAGTTTAGCATCCTGCAGTCATACTTTCCTGCAATTACAGAATGGTTCAGCACTCAAAGATGACCAGTCTATCCAAGCTAGATGGAAAAAGTTCTTCAATACGCTAGTGAACACCCCAAAATGAGATCCCTTGCCAACCCTCCTATACTAGAAGTCTGGCACACTACCAAGGAAACCAAGAAAAACAAGACTACTGGACCAGATGCCATACCTAATAAAATATTCCAGGTTGGCAGTAAAGAATAGGTGCTGAAACTCCATTAATTTATTCTTTGAATTTGGAACAATGAAGAGATCCCTGGGGTCCTGAGGAACACCAACATTGTGATTAGTTTCAAGAAAGGAGATAAGTCTGTGTGCAGGAACTATCAAGGTATTACCTTCTGTAACAGGACACTTCAATACTTAACTATTCCACCTGCAGGGAGCCCACCCATGTGGCTTATTTCTTGGGCCAGACTCCAGTGTTTTTGCAGGTGTGGGTTGGGAGAGAAGGCTAAGATGCAGTTAGGGAGAGAACCATAACGCTGAGCCCCTGGAGTCATATGTTCCCACGATGGTACTCCATTGATCCAGGGAACTTCTGCAAAAAAGAAACCACAAAGCTGGGCTCTCATGTTTCCTGTAGAGGAGAACACACAGCTCTGAGTCAGAACGGGTTGCAAAGATCCACATGGAGATGTGAAGAAAACCCTCAGAGAATTGCTGAGCCAAGTTGCTCTAAGAGAGGCGCAGACAGAGACGAACCCAGAGCAACTGAGCAGGAATTAGACCCTTGCACCAGAGAAGTGACGACAATCAAACAGCACCCCCTAACAGCCTCCTTTCCACAGCAGGGAAAATCCTCATTCACATCCTTCTGAACCTTCTTCTACCTCTTGCTAAGGAAATCCTTCTGGAAGTGTGGTTTCAGATCACCTAGTAGGGCAATTGGCATGATCTTTATTGCCTGCCAGGTCCAAGAAAAGCATCAGGAACAACATCAGGACATGTATATGGCCTTCAATGACCTCACTAAAGCCTCTAATTCCATCGGTTGCAAAAACTTGTGGAAAATCCTGGCCAGATTTGGATGCCCTGAACAATACGTCAAGGTCCTGAGGCTTTTCCATGACCAGATGACTGTGAGTGGTCTTTGTAGCAGATTGGTTACTGCGGAGGAAACTTATCTGAAGCCGGAGAGAGGCAGTGGGGCACTGCGCCAGTGGCTGCTGGTGGTAAAAGTGAAACTGCAGCGGCTCCTGCCGCTGCGGTCCAAGATCAAAGGGAAAACCCGTGGTGGAGCCGGGAGGGGCCAGGAATGGCTCCCGTGTCTGTGTGGGCGCGCTTTGTAAAAGCATGCCAGGGGCGACTGGCCAAGTGGCTACCCCGCGCCGAGTGGCCAAGTGGCCACCCTGTGCCGAGATAAAAGCCCCAGCAGGAAAGAAGCCGAGGGGACCAGAAGAGTCGTTCCCACCCAGATCAGAGAGGTCGAAGAGGACCGAGGGGCTGGCAGCAGAGGAGACATGGTGATGCCCCAGAGGGGGAACCATGGGAGAAAAGGCAGGCCAGCTAGGGCCCATGAGTCACCTACAAGGCCAATCGTGGACAGAGGCCAGCAGCAGCGGTGATTGGGACACTGGCGAGGACAATGGAGCCAGAGCCCGGACACGGATAACAGACAAGAGGTACCAAACCCAGGGAGGGGGTAACCCGTCAAGGGGACCTGAAGCTCGGGTGGAGGCTGACATCCTGTGAATCAGGGAACACCAAAGGGTGGTGGTGGACACTTGGTGCCCGTACCATCGATAGCTCACAGCCATAGCCCTTAAGAAATTGAGCGTCATTAAGGGCCAGAACACGGGTCCCAATTGATAACATCGCGGTTGGTGTTAGGCGGGGTGTAGGGGAGGTGGAGCCCCAAAAAACAATAATCATGAGGATGACCGAGGGGGAGTACCAGGGGAGATAGGATTAAACATCTTCCTCCTGCTAAAGAACTAATCATCATCAAAGACGTGGCAGAAGAGACCCCTGGGGAGCTGACCGAAGCCCACTCCCAGTAGCCTGGCTGTGCAACCCAGAAGGTGGTGGCAAGGTTCGAAAGAGATCCAGACGCGTGACGCTTGTGGGGGAGGCACGGAAAGCTACAGTGACAGATCCATGTGTCATCTTAAGTGGCGTCAAACACAAATGTGTCGTCGCCAATTTTGTTCTCTGTTTTTTGACGGTCATCCTGGTTCTTGTTAAGGATCACCTGCCTTCTGGAATTAACATTGAATACTGAATGGATGGAAGGCTCTTCAATCTGGGATGTTTTCACTCAAAGGCCAAAGTACTCAAAA
Source organism: Alligator sinensis (assembly GCF_000455745.1). Classification (NCBI taxonomy): domain Eukaryota; kingdom Metazoa; phylum Chordata; order Crocodylia; family Alligatoridae; genus Alligator; species Alligator sinensis. The sequence continues at coordinate 163,429 of NW_005841996.1, forward strand.
CAACCATCCTTGACCTTCAGTACACTGATGAACATGCCATTCCTTGAGCACACTAAGGAAGACCTCTAGACCATGCTGTTGTTTTGTTTTGGGTTGGGTTTTTTTTTTTGCAGAAACCTTTCAACTTTGGGTTTCTCTCTCAACATTGAGAAGACTAAAATGCTCTATCAGCCTACTGCAGCCTGACCTCCCCACCCTACCTTCAATTACTATTGAGAGAAAGACCTTGGAGGTATTTGAGCACTACTCCTAGAGAACAAATATTGATGAGATTGAGCATAGGATCTGGTGTGCAAGTGCTTCCTTCAGGAAATTGCTTTGGCATGTTTTTACTGATCATGATCTCTGAAAAGACGTGGAGATACAGGTCTACAATGCAGTCATCATCCCCATCCTCCTCTACAGGTGTCGTCTCAAGAGCCTGTAGAGGTATCACCACCGATGCCTCCAGAAAATCTTCCACATCTAATGGAAGATTGCTGCACAAATGTCAGTATCCTTGCCGAAGCCAATGTTACCAGCATTGAGCTGGTGATCTTCAAGCACCAACTTCACTGGTCTGAACATTGTGTGCAGATGTCTGACTCTCAATTCCCAAATGAAATGCTTTACTTCCAGCTTAATAGTAGCCTGAGATCCCATGGCAGCCAGAGGAAACACTACAGGGACACATTGAAGGCATACCTCAAGAATACAGATGCCAACATCAGGAGCTTATAGTAGCTGGCTGCCGACCGATTCCAGTGGCACAACAGTGTCAACCAAGCAGCAGCCCGCTTTGAGATAAAGTATCTTTCCTTCAAAGCAGAGAAGAAAGAGCAGAGAAAGGGAAAGGAGGGAAATACTAGGCTACAGCTTAGTAGAAAACCCACAAGTTCTGTGGATGGATCTGTGACTCAAGGGTTTGGACTTTAAGTCACCTCAAGACCCATCAATGAGTCATGGTACAGATCATCCTCGAATCGAGGGATTACCATTGATGAGACAGAACAGAGGAGTCTGTGAGTCTCTGAGCAAGATGATTAAGGGCTTGTGGTGCAGCTGGTGTTCTTATTGACACTCTTCATCAAGGTAATGGCCCAGACTTGCCTAGCAGCAGGCATTAGTGATGCATAGGGTGTGCACCCCCTGAGATTGGCTGTACACCCCCTGGAAATGCCAGCAGGAAAACTGGAAGTGCCAGCGGAAGTGTACTTCCAGTTTCACCACTGGTGATTTTGGGTTCGGCAATTGGCCACTGGGGGGACACCCCCCTAAGCCCCCCCGGGTCAATGATCTGGTGCCCCACCCCGACTCGGAAGGCACCAGTCGCCCATGTGGTTATTTTTACCCCTTCATCACCATAGCAGCATGCTATAATGAGGGAGCGCACTGCTAAGGCAATGTAGGTGTGGCATCATGGTTTGTGCTTGCCAATGCTTTGTCATTGCAATGTGTTGCTATGTTGAATTAGTGTCACATGTAGATGTACCCACTGTGCAGTAGCGCTCATGCAGACATTGACCGGGAGAAACCTAGGAGCTGAGCAGTGCCAGAACTGGGCCCCCTGTTAATGTGTCTGACCAGGAGAAAATTTGCTCCCGATCAGCCACATTAGCAGGAGGCCGTCCTGACACTGCTCAGCTGCCAGTTGCCTCACAGGAGCCAGGAGCCAATTAGCGCTGGGATGGGGTCAGTCTCTGCCTCCCCCTGTCCTGGCACTTTGCAGATTCTGGGTCCCCACAGGAGCTGAGCAGCACCGGGACTGGGGAGCTCTCTGCTTCCTTGCTGAGCTGGCTGTACCACTTGTCTTAATTAAGTCTAAGTATCAACCTAATTTCCTCTATTGAGGTGGCGAGTAAACTTATCATAGAAGGAAATGAGGTTGATCTGGCACAACCTGCCCATGAAGCCATGTTGGCTATTCTTCAGAATACTGCTTTAGTTAGCCTGTGTGTGATGGTTTCTTTGATTTTCTCCAGGATTTTACCTGGAATTAAGGTCAAACTGATTGTCCTGTAGTTTCCTGGGTCCTCCCTTCTCCCTTTCTTAAAGATAGGTACCACATTGGCTTTTTTCCAGTCTTCTGGGACCTCTCCCAAGTGCCATGAGTTCTCATATAACTTTGCCATCGGTCACGCAATGACGTTGGCCAGTTCTTTTAGCACTCTTGGGTGTAGTTCTTCTGGTCCGGCTTATTTATATTTAGCCTTTGTAGGTGCTTCCCCACAAGATCTGCATCAACTATGGGAGGGTGGTCACCCCCACCATGGTCGTCCTATTAGCCTGTTTAACAGGCTACACCTTTGGACTGGTGGAATACTGACATGAAGTATTTGTTCAGGAGTTCAGTTTTGTCCTGGATGTCGCTTAACAGCCATCCCATTTAGTTTATCAGGGGCCCTGTGCTTCTCTTGTTCCGTTTGTGACTTCTTATGTATCTAAGGACTTCAGGCTGAGAAGAGAAGGCTTCTGCAGCAGTTAGGCCAGTCTGGGAGCCTAATAGACGACACCTGCAGCTGGCCAAAGCTAGGCACATGACTCCCAGAAGAGAGCTTCTAAGCAGAGACACTGCAGAGTACTGCCAGGTTGACACCTGAGCTGACATGGGGTACTGCAAGTGAGGCATAGATGGCTTGCAGGGGAAAATGATCAGGGTAAGGGCAGGTTTGGGTTGCACTGCCAAGGAGCTGAGATTTGTGTTTGGACCCAGTGTGGGGCATTTTGTATTACAGCCAATGGACTTATTCTTTTGTTTATAGTTTATACTGGTGGTTTGGGCGAGGTCTGTCAGGGGAGGAAGGAGATCACCATTTCAATGCCTGAGGGCACGAGAACATTTAGAAACTTTGGGAGGCGAATCCCAAGCCCTGAAGGGGTGGATACTGGTCTTGCAAGGTGGTAGCCAGGGCCTAAGAGGGGCAAACCCTGAGCCCATGAAAGGGCCATACCTTGAACAGGGGCAAAGGGCCTGCTGGGACTCTTAAAGACACAGAAGCCTGAAAGGGCCGGATCTTGGATTAGGGCCCAGGGCCCATCTGGACAATTAACTGGTAACACCTGCAAGGCATGGGCATGGCTGTATGAGAGGTAGAAGACCACAAAATTGACCAGTAGGCCCCGTGGTATGCTGGTGCATTGATCAAGAACAGACAAGAAGTTGTTCTGGGGTCCTGGGCAGCCTCTTTTTTTCCCGAAGTTAAACAATTATGGCAAGGTATGGTAGGTGAGAGAGCAGATTGGAGAATAGTGAACCAGAGCAAAGCAGGAATTATATGACCGACAGTGGGAGTTACTGCTGCACCTGGAGACCTAGACCTGCTATAGTCCCACATGGATCTTCTTAAGTAAAGTGGAGAAATGTGAGCTAGACAAATTACTATAAAGTGGGTACATAATTTACTCAATCACAAGCAAATGGATCATTCTCAGAATGGCAGGAGGTTTCAGATGGGGTTTCACAAGGGGTCTGATTCTAGTCCTATTTAACATGTCTTTTAATTACTTAGATGCCAGAATAGAGAATTTCCATGCAGATGATGTGAAACTGGGAAGGACTACAAATTATTTGAACAATAGGACCAGGTTCAGACATTACACTTTTTACGGTATAAGGGCTTGTAAACTGGTCTAAACTCATAACAGTACAGAAGCTTGGCACATGTAAACTGGCCTAAAAGTGGTGGAACCTGATCTAAGATAGACCTAGATCAATGTGCACTCAAACTTAATCAACTTATGTTAGACTGGGGAATTGAACTTCTGTATCAGATCTCCTACAGATGCATGTTAGGTCAATGTTTGCTGGCATCCCGTGTGCCTTTCTGGCCCCTGCTAGCCTCCCCTTGCAGGGAGGTGTGCTACCACTTGCCCTGTGTTCAGCTGCTGCAGCCAAGCACCTAGCCAGCCCTGCCCCTAGGCTCTCACAGAGCTGAGTCAGCACAGTGACTGATGATGATGCAGCAGGACGGGGAGGCAGCCCAGTCAGGATCCCTAGGACTTTGTCCACTCATGGAGGCATAGGGATCCCTGGGTAGATGTGCAAGAGCCTATCTAGGGGCCGTCATGTCCCCGTGAGCAGATGCACCCCTAGGGAACACGACAAGATTGCAGGGGATGGGTGAGATGCCTACAGCTGACATATGCCTGTGGCTGACAGTGACAGGGAAGGGGAGGCATGCTCGCCCGTGCCTGGCAGTCAATCAGGGATTGCTCAGCCACTTGGCTGCACTCGGCAGTCTCTGGCAGCCTGGGGAACCTGCTGGGAGGTGTGCAGGAGTGCCCCCAACCTGCTGGCCTCAGCCAGTACAGGTAGCCTGCATGCCCCCCCCACCAAAGATGAATGTGTGTTCTGTTTGCTTCTGAAGTAACCTACACTGCTTACAGAAACCAACGTAAGTTTAATCTATTTTGCCTAGGGCTTTTTTAATGCCTGTACTTAGCCTAGGAGTTGAATTCAGAAGCGTCTTGATAGATTGAAAAGGTGGACTAGAGCCAACAGTATGAAGTTCAGTGCAGAAAAACATAAGGGGCTATACCTAAGGAAGAGTCTCCAAATGTCCAAGTACAGAATGAGAGAGAACTGACTGGGCAGTATTATTGCTGAGAAGGATTTGGGAGTTTTGATGAATTACAGTTTCAATATAAGTCATCAATATGACACAGCTGCAAAAAGATGTAATTTGAGGCTTCATGAACAGGTATATTAGGTATAAGATATTGGTTAGGCTTCATTGAGTATTGTGTGCAGTTTTGGGCTCCACCTTCTAAGACGGATGCAGTGAAGTTGGAGGGCCAGAGCTTGGTGATAAAAATTATGAAGGGGCTGGAAGGCAATCTCTGTGAGGAAGGTTTGAGAGAATTAGGTGCGTTTATCTTGGAGAAAAAGATATTAAGGGGGGGACAAGACGGCAGTTTTCAAATATTTGAAAGTCTGCCATAAACAAAAAGTAGAATAACTGTTTTCACTTGCCACAGGGGTCAGGATGTGAAGCAATGGCTTTAAACTGCAGCAAAGCAGATTTGGGTTAGATGTGAGGAAGGACAGTAGGACAGTGGAATAGGCCAGGGAAACTGTAGACTCTTCTTCAATACAGGTGTTCAAAAGGAGACTGAACAAGCATTGGTCCAGGGTTGATTTAGGAGGAACATTCCTGCATTTTTGCGGGGGGTTGGACCAAATGACCCTCCAGGTCCCTTCCAACCCTATCATTCTTGAGTGTTGTGGGAAGTGACATATGAAATGGGGCTGCCTGGATGCATCATAGAGCTGATAAGAAAGTGGTATGTTGACTAGCAGGTAAAAATTAGTCTCAGTTGGTTTGGTAAAATGGTTTAAGATCAATTGATTGTGGTGTTTGTTAAGGATGTGTCCTGTCTCTTCAGCTTTTATGCCAAATCAATAATGAAAAAATAACCATAAGATTTTGATGGAAGAATTAAATTTGGAGGATGTTGTATAACCAACTTGTGGTAGGCAGATAATACTATACTTTTACCTGTGGGAGCATGAAAGAACTAAGAATGTTACTCAATCAAGTGAGGGAAGTTAGTGGCAATAAAGGTTACTGCTTAATGTAAGAAGAATAAAGGTAATAGTGTTAATGATGAGTGTGAGCCAAGTAAGATGATGATTTCTATTGGGAAGTTATTGAAGAGATGCCCATTAAGATTACTTAACATGATTTTTGTAACAAAGTAACTGAAATCCTTAAAGCTTGATTCTATTTGCTTACAGTAGTTAGGATTAATTTTAACAAAAGTGAAGCCATTGGGGGATGTCTAAAGTTACTGTATTAACTGATAACAATTTGTAGTTATGTTAATATCAAATAGCTTGGTTGTAAATTATTGTGAGAATGTTGTGACATTGATATAGTTGTAAATCGCATTGTGCAAATTACTGTGTAACTTGTAGGTGAAACAAATTCCACAAAAAATCTTAAGCTGACTTGAGCAGAATCACTAGCTGCATCTCTTCATTTGCATTGAGGGGTTATGTGGCATGCAGTTACATGACCAATTATAAATCTTACTAATGTTACTGTAAGAATTTTTAATGTTCTCTGTGTAAAGTTTATAGTCCCTAGAGGGCTTTTTGTTCTGAAACATGGGCCTGTGTTTAATTCATTCATGCTAATGTTTTTATTTCCATTCTGATGAAATGTACACTCTTAAATGTTCTATCAGCATCTCTTCTAAGCAGAATGATTAAGGTATGTCTGCTGTCTAGGGAATGTGTCTGCCTTTAGTGAACAAAGTAAGAAAAAACAGAAGCCCTTTGGAAAACAGTGCAGGGGAGATAGCCACAGAGCCTGGTGGTATAGCCATACTTGAATGTAATTTGTTTTTAAAGATGCATCAAGGCAATGCTGTAGTACTCTGTTTTTGGTATAACTGGGGAAGGCAAATAGCCTTATTAATTAAATATTTGCTTTAGTTTATATGGTTTATGATGATTAGTCTAGGCCAGTTTTAAAAGAAGACAAAATTACATCTGTTTACTTGCAGAAAAGTAATATTACAGTGTTTTTAATACCATTTCCAAGGAAATTTGCAGTAATGGGGCATGTCTACATGTGCATTTAAGCACACCCAAATTTAGTGTGCTTAGCTCAATGTGCATTAAGCAGGGTTAGGCAGGCATCTACTACATGTGCAGGCAGTAAAGTGCATTAACGCTGTGTGTGTGGACTGACTTGGGACTAAAGTTAGTCCCAAGTCAGTCCACATACACAGTGTTAATGCGCTTTAACATGTCTACACATGTGTTAATACACTTTAACTATTTACACCTAAATTTGATACCTGTAAATGCCCAAAATCACCTTTTTAAAGCACATTAAGGATGTGCGCATGCAGACATGTGCCCTAATATGCCTTAAATTTAGACTAATGCGCCTTAAAGCATCTTGTGTAGATGCACCCACTGTGTATGTAGTACCTATGAAAGAATGAGATAAGACTAATGGCAAAATTTTCAAATGACTGAGGATCCAGTGTCCTATTTTCAAAATTGACTTAGAGCTAAACCTGACCTGGCACATGGATAGCCACAGAACTGCAGTGTTTAGCACTTACAATTTAGGATTCTTTTTTCACCTGTGACAAAATAAGATCACCCTGCATGCTTGTAGTAAAAGGGAAAAGGAGGTTCTCTTGGCTTTTTTAGTTCAGTCACCCAGTGGTTAGGACATCACCCCAGGGAATAGGAAACCCAATTTCTACACCTTCCCATCCAGAGTTGATTTGAACCAATATCACCTGCTCCCTAACATAGTACTTTAGCCACCATGCTATGAACCAGGCATGCTCCAAAGTGCTTTCCAGCTGGCTAACTAAATCAGCCATTTAATTTTCATTGGGATGGTTTCTGCCACATTTGGAGCAGCTGCCACATTTGGAGTAGGGACCTAGCCTAGAAGGGCTCCCTCATTTCCAGGACAGCATCCACCTCACTGGGCCACTTTCCCTCTGGTTTGTTCTATTCCTGGCTGCCAAATTTGTCAGCTTCAAGAGAAGGGTGTTTTGGGTAATGCCAAGTCTGTGGTCTGGTGGTTAAAACACTGGGGATGCTGGAAATGAAGGTTCAAACCACCTCTGAATAGGAGGGGTGAAGAAACTGGGTTTCCCATTCCCTTGGCAGGAGACACTAGTGTTTTCTGCTTTGTGTACAGTTGCCCTAACCACTTGGGCTTGTGTGTAGACAAAATGAGGGGCGTGTGTTTACAACACTTTAAAGTGGACTAAATGCTTTTGCACCACTTTAATGGTGTCGGTGTTTGCTCACCTTGGCGGTGTATTGCACATTAATTCCAGCTGCTGTAGGAAATTCGGCAGCATAATGCGCCTCAAATGACTTGGGGCACAGCCAATTAAAACTCTTTTCAGGAGTTTTAGTTTGCTGCTGCTACAGCCGCGGAACAAAGCACTGGGCTCTGTGCAGCTCCATGGCTCTGCAGGAAGCCCTGCAGGCAGCCTGACAGCAGCCCAGGGAAAGCAGCTTTGCCCAAGAAAAGTGGCAAGCCTGATCTCCCCTCTTCCCCCCCGCCCCGAGCCTGGCTGCCTGAGCTACATGGGGGCCCGGCGCTTCCCTCCATGGCTGCAGTGCCCCCTGGGACTGCCTGTGCCGGGTTCCTGCAGGCGGGTGCCACCTGGGGGAGGCCACAGCTACCATGAAGGGAAGCACCAGACCCCCACACTCTCTGCAGCCCAGGAACTGCTCCACCCACTGGCAGCTCACCCTCCCTAAATTGAAGCGGTGTTTTTTAAAACTTCAATTTAGGGCCCCTGTTTTGTCACACGCCCCTGGACTAAAAGGCAGGAAGGCCCTTCAGCCTCAAGCAGTTACTAGCCATGAATTTTCTGTAACTAAAGTTTTGGGACTAGCCCAAACTTATGTGTGCGCCTGGGTGATGCTACATCAGCAGAGTACAACCTCCAGGGTAAGTGTAGTAAGAAAGTATGGGGCAAGCACAGCTATGTAGAACCCCAAAGAATTTATAAGTGCTAAAAGCTTATCCATTAAGCGCATGAAGGGGAAATAGAATCTGCCCCATAGAGATATTTATGAAATTATAGGTGTGTCTAACACTGCAAGTGAAGGTATGACTGTAGCACAAGTAGGCTTACCCACACTAGTTTCACACTAGCTAGTCTGGATAACGATACAGTACAGACACTGTGGCAGAGGCTTAGCAGGGCAGTTCAGTGTTCAACCACCATACTGATTGCAGTGACATGATCATCCACCATTGCAGTGATGACTATTTTTGCACTTCCCCTATGAAGGCAGTGCTTGGGGCTGCTACCCTGGTTGCCCCCACTTAGTTGTGCTACTGCACTGTGGCACTGTTTTAATGTAGGTTAGCTGACCAAGTACATAACCTGATTTCTCCAGTAGGCTTATACAACTGATGCTGAAGTCCAGGCCTCCACATTTTCACTTGTGTTGGTATCCATGAGCTAGCATGAGCATGCCTACCTATGCTGCAGTCACACCTCAAAATTAATAGGGATGTATTCTAAATGGGACTGGCTACCTTAAATGTTTAATATTCTGTTTGGATATAGGTCAGGCTCTAAAGTCATGTAGAAACTTTGGAAATGTTTTATACTAAATGAGTATAGCTAAGAATCCATAATGGAACAATACCAGTTGTCTTTGTAGTGTTGCCATCATATAATCATATTATGGAAATAGACCAAAGAAACCTAATCAATCTATTAAAATTAACTTACGTTAGTGAAGAGGTCATTAACTTTTTCTTGAAATTTGCTTCACTTTAGTGCCTTCCTCCCAGTTACTACCTAACAGATTATTACATACTAATTTGGGAAGCAGTCTATCAATTTAAAGAAAGGAATTTTGAGTGCTATTTAAGCAGTTCATAATTATTGCCTTATTTTTTGGAACAAACTTTTAACAGAAACTTCATTTAGTAGCCTTACATATCTGCAGCATTGCTATTTATAAGAGTGTAACAGTAACAAACATTGATATCAAAGCTTTGGAGCAATCTTATCTAAAATTTATTGTCTAATGTTATTTCAGCATTTAATGTGAACTTTAATTATCTTAATAGGCACATCTTGTAATAACACATACTGGATAGACATGAACTGTCTTTTTTAAACATAAACCAGCAGAAAAAGATTTGAAAAAGGCATCAGCATACTTTTTAAGAGCATTAAAGAATTATTTATCTTGGGAAAGGTATAATTTATCCTACTGTTGACACATCATTATAACTAGACAAAACTACAAACTATCATAATTTGCTTCTGCTGAATAGTTAAACTAAGCAGCCCCTTGCAGAAACTTCAAGTGACTTAATACATGTTCCTCACATCTCGTTCAGTAAAAGGATGCATTATCTCGTTAAAAAGCATTTATGAACCTGCATTGTTATCATAAACTCTAGTAGACAAGGGCTTGCGTGACTGTAGCAAACTCAGTTGTGACCTCAGAAAAGTGGTTATGAAAGTGATCTCTTGATCTGAGGAATAGAGGCTGCTTCGTGGTAGACCAGCAATGCATAAATGAGCCTCCTTCCTGCAGTTCTGCCGTGCTAAGAGAAAATGTCTTTGCTTTGTACTCATACATCTCCTTTAGACTTCAAAAATATTTTGCTCTGAAACACCCCTGTTTCTATATGGTGGATTTTCTTTAATCCCTGCCCCCAGTTCTTTAAGAACATTTGCTTGAAACATGTTATTTTGCTGCTTCTGTCTATAAGCTTCTGGTGCTTAGCTTGTACCCACAGTATATCTTTCTTAATCCATACCTAGAAACCATGGCCCAGGACCTAATTCTGATTAGTGCGAGGAGTAAGCACACTGAAATCAATAGTGCTGTGCTGATGCAGAAACAGGGTAAATGGAAGCTTGAGATAATGAAAATGGAATTGCAGCTGGCAAAACAATATGCAACAAAAGTCTGGCTTTCCTGCAAAGGACACTAAAAGAATAAAGGCCGACACAAAAAAATTCTGTATAAATCAAAATTATCTCTATGCAAAATATGGGAGGTTAGTGGCTGTCATTGAAAGAAAGAAGTGCCAAATCCTGCAGTATGTTATATATATATATATATATGGGAGGGGTCAGATTTTGCTGCCCCTCTTATACACAAAGTAAGTCAGGGACCAGAATTTGGCCCCAGAGAAGGCATGTATTTCCCACCGAAGTCAGTGGGACTCTCAGGGGAGTTGTAGTTTCTTTTAAGTGAAAGAGACTATTTAAAAGGACTCTGATGCTTGATTTCAGCATATTACTCCTCCACCTGTTTCTCAACCTGTCTTCTACCTATCTCTCTACCTGTGTGATGGGCCTGACAGTAGATACAGTGTTTTTTGAATTTTATGTCTGTATTTCAGTACATTTTTCCGTTTTTCAAAAACCGAAAAGGAAAGGCAGGGCTACAGCTTAGGTGCAGTGTATGTGCACTTTTCAGAAACAACTTATCTAGGTATTCTTTAAGAAAAATACTTTTAAATTTGATTTTAATGGTTTTTTTGAGAAATACTGAAGGCCCTAGTCCTGCCATTTAGCACCAAGATTGTAATTTTTTTCCCCCACTTAATTTCCTCAGTACTAGTGTGGAGACAGTATTCCAGACCACTCTCTGCCTGCTTAGTGTCACAGGGCACCTCGGTGCTCCTGCTCCTAGAGAGGGGAAAGCTGCCAGAGGAGAAGCTCTGATAGTACATAAGGAGCCCCAGCGGAGATAATGAGCACAGCTGCAGGTTGCCAGGGCAACTGATAAGAATCAGCTGGCCAGAAGGGGGCAGGGCCTGGCCTTTATAAAGGCCAGGGCTGAGGCCAGGCTGGCACTTCCCTGCCAGCAGCCAGAGAGGCAGGAGCTAAGATGTGAGTACTGCTCGAGCAGGCTGAAGGATGGTGGCTCTGTGGCGTAAGAGCTATGTTGTTGCAGCCAGGCAGCCTTAAGTTAAGTTACAGCCAGGAGGCTTGTGTTTTGTTTGGTTAGTGTTTGTATTACAACCAGAGGCTTGGGTGAGGCTGTAGGGGTTGGAGGAGGCCCCAGAGAGGGGGGCCCCAGTGCCCAAGGAGGGCGCAGTGTTCTCATAGGGACCCTGGAGAGGGGGGCCCCAGCGCCTGAGGAGGGCGCAGTGTTTGCATAGGGACCCCAGAGAGTGAGGGGGCCTTAGCGCCAGTGGGGTGCAGTCCAGCGTCAGGAGGGTGCATTATCCTCATAGCACCAGGGTGGGTGCAGCTGGCTGTGAGGAGCGCAACCAGTGGGTCGCGGACGGGGGACACAGACCCCCAGGTTGTGTGCGGGGTATGTAGACCCCAGCCCCAGAGTGGGGTGATTTTATCACGGAGCCCCAGGGTGGGCACGGTGAGCCCCAAAGAGGGGGAGCGCCATACAGGACTGTTGGGAAGCCCAAGGAGGGCACGGTGAGCACCATACTAGGAAGCCCAGGACAGGCACGGCGAGCCCTGAGGAGGGGGAGCGCCATACTAGGAAGCCCAGGACGGGCGCAGCAGACGCCGGCAAGGGCATCACTTACGGGGTGCATAGACCCCAGCTCTAGGGCGGGGCAATATTGAGGAGCTCTAGAGCGGGGCGATTATTGAGGAGCCCAGGATGGGTGTGGTGGACCCGGTGATAGGCCTACGCTGCAGGAAAACCCAGGGGAAGGGCAAGGTGCTGCGGTTGTCCCCGGCAAAAGAGGATAGCCGCGGGGTAACCCCCGGGGCACAGAGGGTAGTAGTGCGGTGGGCCCAAAAGACCGGTGGCCAGAGAGGACGTCCCAGAGGGGACTAGCCTATTGGAGAGAAGG
>NW_005841996.1:175862-186016 GCF_000455745.1 Alligator sinensis
AAGGGGGACAGGTGTCCGGTGTAGCCGTGCCCAGGGAGTCATAGGCAGCCTCCCGAACCTACTGAACATCAAAGACGTGGCGGGCGAGAATAAGAGGGTGCCTTGGGACGGCCTTGACACGGAACGAGGGACCTCGAGGAGCTCACGGCCCTCCTTAAAGGACCCCGTCGTGACACTTAAACCAAGGTTTTTCCATCATGGATGCTGGTCTTCAGGGTAAGGCTCCATGAAATGATCGTAAGTGAAGATTTGAGTAGTTGTGATTCTCGTAGAGAAGGTGAACTGAACATATCACACACATGTATTTAATATTCTCATCTAAGGTTCCTGTGCATCAAAATAGTCTCTGCAGGGGCAGACTGTCATGCCTTCTTGAGGTCCCACTGACCCCAAGTGGGGGATGAGGTCCACCTGTGGGGATTACGTTACAGGATTAGACCCTTAAATACAAACCTTGAAATACTGATTTATAAACTAACCCCTCAAAATGTTTCAAAAGTATAGTGTATCCAATTTTAATGTTCTTTTAATTTTTCGGTTTTAATTAAATAAAATCTATTTTATTGCTTTTCATCATTACTTTTAAAAACAAAAAATTCTTTAAAGGAAATTCCACTCTTTTCTATATTATCACATCAACTCCTCTTTCTTTCTAAATCAGTTCCTCAGAGACTCTTTTGCTATCAGACAGATTTCTTCCAGCTAGCTAGGTTCACTTCTTCTCTCAAGCCAGCTCTTCCCATGACTAGTTGCAGTTTGACAGTCTCACCTAAAAACAGGAAAAAGCAAAATAGATCTTTGCTCCAGAAGCAAAATGCTGCAATAACATCTAATTAATTACTGTACCACCATGTGGTTTGGTACATGTTTGACTGAAGAACAAGATTTCTGCATTTCTTCTTTTTCATTTTTGCTTTCATTTATTTATGCTGGGAAACAATGTGTCTGCATCTTTTGTCTTACAAGTTTCTAGTGGATTTTACAATATTTCAAGGAATTATTTCTGTGGTACTTCTAGATTTTCTGATGAAGCTGGATTCTGGCCATTTTCTGTATAAGCTAAACATGTGTGCTAAAATCTCAGAGTGAATATTTTAGATGCAATGTTTATTTCCTTTAGTCTCTTCGGTGCCTGTGTTGTGGCTATTTTTAAACTGTCTCTTGGGTGATCTACATGAGCTCTTGCAACTTTTTTGATCCATTATCTCTCAAAATTCCTACCTCAGTGGAGTTTATCAGTTATCCTGTGCCCTTTCATGCAGAGAGGAGAAAATGAAATTACAATAATAAAGACAGGAATTTTCTGGAAGCTGTGGAAAGTGAGGAATGGAAACCCAGTACATGATAGCAGACCTAACCCAGAATAGACATAAAAGCTAATGTAAATGACACATCAGTAGATCCTTGAAAGACCGCTTTGACTTCAGCAGTACAACTAACCATCACTGGGAAAGTAAGGCAGGGCATTGCTTTTAACTGCCTCTTTCTTAACTTATTCAGACACTGGGAAGTCAAATGTTTTATTTAATTTGAAATGTATTAAGTATCCTATGGGGTTATTCCAAATCGAGTCACACAGTAAAACAGTGCACTTCCACTGAAGCCAAAAAAGTCAGATTGGGTTATACTAGGACTGAAAAAGATAGGATATGTTCAGAAGAGACCTTTGTATCTACATCCATTATTTTTATCCTACTGAAATGCAAGCGTAAGACTACCTTCTTAAATACTGAAGGATCCAAACAAAGTATTGTGACACTTTTTGATATTTAGCACATCTCAATTTTTTTGTCATACCAAGGAAGCATGATACTGAACTAAAGATTATGTCCATATTTCTTAAAATATTTTAGGAAGGTCAATTTGTTTCAACAGGTTGACCACCACAAACAAAGAGCAGCTTTTTATTTGTATGCAATAATTATTCACATGCTAGGTTTTCATCGTGTACTTAATCAGTCACGCACAGGCTCTGTCATAAGGTTCTGATTTCTGTGTACTCGTGCTTCTGAGATGTATTTTTTCATGTCGCATGCTGCCAGGGTGGATTTGATTTAAATCACTGGTCAGGAGGCCTCGATTTAATGCTTGTTCTCTACAAAAAAGTACATTCTTGTTGTTTGGTATCCTGTATTCATTTAACTTCTTGAAACTTCGCACTTTTAGAGAAAGGTAAATGCTTGACGGTGTGTACACAAACTTGCAAAGAGACAATAGGGCTGATGGGTAGGTAATTGGGTCTGTTATCTCTCATCTCCATATACAGGTTTTCCTCGATTTTATGCGAGTTTGCTCTTATGCGATGAGCATATTTAGACCCATAATTGGTTATATGCAAGGTAAATTTGCTCTTATGCGATTGGCATAAATGCCCCCCCCAGCCCAAGCAAGTAAGTCTGTGGGGGGAGGGGAAAGAGCCGTGGCCCCACTCACCCCAGCCCCCGCTGCAGCAGCCCGAGGAGCGGCTGGCACCAGCTGCCTGCAGCCACTGGGCTGCACCATGCTCTGCCTGTCCCCCTGTACCTAGGCTCACCCCAGCTCCTGGGCTTCACTGTGTCATGGTGCAGGCAGCTGGCGCTGGCTGCTCCTGGGGGGCAGCTGGCGCTGCCTGCTCCTGGGGCTGCTGCACCTGGGGTGGGGTGAGTGCTGCTCTGTTCCTGCTGCTTTGCTGCCTTGTGCAGCCCTGGGAGCAGCACCCCTCCCCCGCCGCTTCCCTAGTCCCAGCCTCACTCCCTCCCTCGCTCACTGCAATGGGAACCTATCCCTGTTTGTTACATTGTAAAGTGGGTTTGCTTTATGTGCATTCAATTTATGCACCATTCCTGTACTGCTGCTAACAATGATGTTGTCTCTGGAGACAAACTCTCCCTATGCCTGAAGAAGGGTGTTTGTGCCCAAAAGCTTGTAAAGAATAATTTTTCCAACTATTTATTTGGCCTAATAAAAGATATCACATCTACCCAAAGAACCTTGTCTGCCTATGATCTCTGGAGACACAAGTTTGAGAACTGAAACTAAGCATCGCAGAGATGCTTAATGGGATCTTCTAGACTGAGCACTGAGTCCCATTGGGTAGAGTGGTTTTCTTTCCTCTTTACTAATCTATAGAGGAGCCTCTGGGAACCCCATAAGATTGGGTCCCTACTGTAGTCCACAGCATGTTGTGGCCTATTTATAAAACTTCTAAAAAGGTTACATGAATATATTGTCTCAAATAGTATATAATTAGAAGTTATAATCCCTATTCCCTGATGATATCTTTAAGCTTTAGCATATCTTAAATTAAAGCTATCTTTATATGTTTATTTTTTAAAGCATCTTAAAAATAAAAAAGCCTGATTAAACTTAAAAAAATCTGATTTAAATAAAAATTCCAATATTTTTTTTTTTTATCCACCCTGCATGCTGCTCTTATTCCTCTACGGGGTATGTATTGCCTGCAACAGTCCAGTGTGCTAGAGGCAATCTTCTTTATCAGACCAACTAGACAGTTGCAAAAAAAAAAAAAAAATCTTTATTTGCAAGGTTTCGGACACATGCTCCTGTCCTCAGGCCTGTAACAGAAATTCAGCGGACAAGATCACAATGTGGCCTGATCATCTAAGTGGTCATTTTTTGGTCATCTGTGTGACATTGTTGGCACTTGCACACAGGTAGTATTCATAGCCCTGTGCACAAAGACTGGACTTGTATACTGGCAACAAAAAAGAGCTCCCATCTTTTGTCCCCCAGTAGCTGAGTGACTACGGCACTTGTTTGGGAAGCTGGAGCACCCAAATGCACATGCTTCGTTCATGCACGTGGCCAGTGTGTAGCCTGCTGCACATGCCACTGTCTACATATACATAACTGTCTATGTACTTGGGGCTATGTGGCCAAGAATAGAATGTGTAAATGCCAAAAAATGTCACATAAGAGACCAGAAAATGGCCACTTAGATGACCAAGAAGGAAAAGAATATTGTCCAAAGTGGCTAGCCTGGATTTAGACCCTTGCCAGAGGAAGCTGCCCATTACAGGTAGTGAAGTCCCTTGGTTTGTCTTAAAGGAGTGCATTTACCCTGAAGGGTAAATAGCAACCCCTTTCAGGGGTTCAGAAGGTTATTTTACCCCTTCTTTAAATTTCAGATGCTCTTAATTTGCTTGCTAGTCTTATTTCTTCACTTCACACAGTAACACAGAGTGTTTCCACAAGATTATCACAAAGGTGAGAGTTCAGTCAAACATAATGACAGCAGAGTCCTCCTTTTTATTCAGGAGCCTCTGCTGACCAATTCACTGTCAGGTTTGTATTTACTTTTTGGAAACTGAGTAGGGCTGTTCCCCCAAACATGTACTCATTCACATAACCGCTGACAGAAAATGAGAGATGGCAGCACATCTGCAATAAAACAAAGATGGAAATACAGTTTCAACTTCTGCTTTGTTCCATGGAAACTTTAATTTCCGTGGTGGTTCTTATTTGTTACCTTTAGCTAGGTTTGGCTGAAACTTGTAACATATGCAGGATGTGTTCTACAGACTTTACAGAGAGAGAATTAATGAACTAACAAGGGCAAATTCAAAACTTGTCTAAATGTAGGCAAAGGCTGCCTTTACATTTTATCAAAATGAATTCTACCCATGATTAAAATATCCTCAGGCCCAACTGAAATGTGAGCCTTTATTCCTACATCAGAAATAGCTGTTCACAATAAATTGATAAGCTAAAAAAAATAGTTCTGAACTTTACCCACTGCATTTGCCATTTCCCCCAAATACCTCTCTTGTAAGAAGGATATGAGGGAGATATTCTTCTACAGTCCTCCAGTCCTAGAGCCCTCACATTGCTTCCTTAATAGTTCCTCCTTCATCTCGCATACTTACCATGGCTATTAGCTCCTTTTATTGCCCGTTCTAGCTTCATGGCATTTCCCTCTTGATGCCCCAAGTTCAGCAGTCATACTCTCACTGCCTGACTTAACTCCCTTCCTGTTGGCTCCAATCTCAAGAGTGAAGTCAAGCAAAAGTAGGTAGCAGAATGATAAACAGAAGAGTAAGTTGTTTTAGAGGGCCAGACTGAAAAATAGGGAGGATTTCTTCTGGGGATTGTGGTGGAGGTCATATCGGGACTTGCCCCAGACAAGAAACTATCCCTGTTCTATCTCTCCCCATGGTCTGGCCTTTTACATTAACATCCTGACCAGTTTGCACAGTCTCTAGGACTTGCTAGCTCCCTCTTCTTTGATACTACTAGAAGGGGTGCAGGAACATGTACTTTGCCCCTTTTGATACATTTTCTGGGTGTCTTCAAAAGTTCTCTGTGGACCTATACAGCTGTGAAATCAGACTACAGGTTTGTTTTAAAAACTATTTATAAAACAAACAAAAAAATGGAATGCAACTGAACAGTCATGTTGATGGTCTTTCCTGAGCTTTTCCCTTCTGGTTATACAAAGGAATTTACTTGAGAAAAATATCTTCCCCTGTTTAGCTTGCCAATTTCCCCCCTTTCCCTAATACATGAAAGTAATTTAATTCTTTTTTTCCCTTTAAGCTCTGTTGCTTTTTAAGGTAATTTCCAGATATCAGATATAATATATAATAACGAATTAGGTTCCATGACATGAAGCCTTAACCTTCACAAAAAGCATTCAGAGCTTGCCAGGAGTCATCAATATTTAACAGCTGTTGTTATTATGAAATACTTCAGAGGGTAATGTGGCTTTGCTGCTTGCACGCAATGGTTTGAACTAGAGCCAGAGCTCTGTCAGATGCAAAGAAAGATTGACAGCCGGTTAGATTGCGTGACAGAGAAGCTCTGGTTACTCAGCAGTCTGCTCCTACCAAAAGGCCCATTCTCCCCCCTGGTGTTTCTCTCCAAAGGAATTCCTCTGCTGTGGAGGGGAGAGAAGGGTGGAGTTTCAAGTGAGTAGGTGGCTCTGTGCCCAGCTCCTGCCCACATACAGGGAAGCTATCTGTGAGTTCTAATCACGCAAAGCTGTCAGGCAAGAATATACCATAAAATGCCTAGAAGAGAATAGAAGGCAAAAGATGGCATCTTTTTGTACATGGAAAACAAAAATCTCTTGATAAAGAATAAGGCAAATAATTGTGAAAGAAAAAAAGAAGGGATGAGATTTAGACGGAAAAGAAAAGAGTTCATTTGACCGAGTTTTATGCTTTAAATAAATGCCATGCTGCACTTAAGAAACAT
This sequence comes from Alligator sinensis, assembly GCF_000455745.1. Lineage (NCBI taxonomy): Eukaryota > Metazoa > Chordata > Crocodylia > Alligatoridae > Alligator > Alligator sinensis. The sequence goes on from NW_005841996.1 coordinate 182,058, forward strand.
CAAAGGGCAGACAGATTTCAAAGCATCTTTAACAGGAAGCAGACTGAGAGAACCACGAAGTAGGAAAGGAAAATTTTGCCGTATTGCTAGCATTGTTTCATCTGGCACTCTGTTGGACCCAAGTACTGAATTCTGCTATACTGAACTCCATACAGATGCGTTTGGAGAATGGATTTTGTGTTGATTTCATGCCTGAACAGGCATTTTCAGACTGAAAACATAGTATTTTACAGTAGTTTATAATAGTTTGTCTTTACTGTTGTATGTAACTTGATTTTTAACCAGCGTTCTAAGGATTTTTGTTCCTAGACAATATCTATAATGAAAGGAAATAGGCTCTTTATAATTTACAGCTATTCCCCACTTTAGGAGAATTTCACGTGTAGGGGTTTTCCACTATTCGGAGGAATACACATATTGTATTTCTCTTGGGTCCAAAAAGATTTCCTTGTGTGTTGGAATCACAATGCGTGCAAGAGAACAACTGCCTGCATAACTGCAATTCCTTTTTAGAGTAGCAGCGTTTGAAAAAGGAGGCCTATATTTATAAAACTGTACCTTTGAAACGGCAGATTAGATGATGAATTTATGATCTGTTCATGTGAAAGGGCAGTGCTACTTGAGAAGCATCTCAGGACAGAGGTGGTCTTCTAACTACTCCTAGGGGAGGGATTAACCTGTGTAAGTGGTGTAGCTGTATCACCTGGAGCTTTGGTGGGGTGAAACGAAGGCCGAACCTTCCTATACCTCCCATACAGCTGCGGAGAGAGGAAGCAGTGTCTCCTGAGGGCACTCTTCCACTTCTACACTGCTACCTGTGGTGTGGGTAGCATGTAAAGCCTGCGCAGAACTGTTTTCCAGCTGCTTTCCCATCCTGCTTTCCTGTGTGTTTTTTTTTTTTTTTTTTCTCTTACATTTTATCCTGGTCCTACTCACAGCAACTTAAATCCTGTTTTATTGTACACCAGGGATGGATTTTTAAACAATTAAACAACTCTGTTCCCACGAGCCATTTTTTTTTTTCCAACCCAGCCCTGCCTGCAACAAAATGCATTTCTTTTTTATATACTAGCATGCCCAGGGGTTCCATGCATTCTAGTCGTATCCTGCGCCCTTTGCAGAGTTCTGCAGTGGGGTGTTTTGTGCTCCCTGGTGGTACCATGTAATTTAATAATTTGGCCCAACAGTTATATTCTACAAATCTTAACATGTCTTCACTGTTTGCTAAATAGCATTCCATTTGTGCAGGACAAGTTGTTGAGTTGTTTTAGAGAGGGTGATGTCATTGGTCTAAAGGAGCATGTTTCAACAAGATTGCTGAACTGTATGTAAATGCAAACTAAACAGTAAATGTAAAATTAAATATTAACAACAATTAGGCACTGTTAAAATAATAGGAAATTTAATTCTGCTGCTGCACTTGTAGAGGCGTGAAGGCTAACTGTTCTCCATTATTTATTCACGGAGTCGTAAGGATTTGCCTTCTGTTTCATAGCCTCTATATTAGGGGTTGGCAGTGTTTTTGAGCAGAGTGCCAAAAAAACCTCCAACCTTGACTTGTTAAATGTTGGCATGCCAGGGGCAGATGGCAGGGGAGCTACAAGGGGCTCAATCCTTGTAGCAGGGCAGCCCCGGCCACTTCCCTGCTGTCTGCCCAAGGCGTGTATGCCAAGCAAAATGCCTTTGCATGCCACACTCTGGCATGCATGCATGCTGGGGATTGCCTATTCCTGCTCTATGTGATCCAGAAGCCCATTTAATGGTAGATGATATAATCAACTCTGTTTTCTTGTTATCCTCAAGACTTCATTCAGATTTGAAATCATCATACTTTTGCTGGTTCGGCTTCATATCTGTCCTGACAGACGCATCTGATTTTTCAAACATTTTTGAAAGCCAATATGTATGGTGCATGTGTGGCGGGGAAAAAAGCAAATGTGATCCATGTTTTTTTTTCCCACCAAGTCTTTGGTACTACCAGAAAAAAATTGTAATTTTAATCTATAAATTGGTGTGTTTCACAGTTTCTATATCATAAATATCCTGTCTTAAATATCCTAATTTCTGTGTTTACAAACTTTGAACTTGCTTTTGGAAAAAAATATTTAAAGTGTATATACTTAATCCTTAACCAGTTTTAAATTATAGAAGTAAATATCATAATGTAAATCTAAAAACAAAGGAGGTCTTGAAAATAAGGAAATGTATTCATTCCTCTCTTTTCTGAATGTGTTTTGCTATTTGTTCAAATGTTCATAGCATGTATTGTTTAGTTAAAAATGCAGCTTTGTCATGTCTTTCCTTTGCTGTTTTCCTATGGGTTTTTTTGTTATTGTTTTTGTATGTAGAGTATAATAATGGAAAAAATTTGTTCAGCAACAATTATGTGATAGGTATAATGACAAGTGAAAAGAACTTTATATTAAAACCAGCTGGGCTGTGTTTCTCTCTGTCACACACTAACAGAACATTTTCGGTAACTAAGGGCAGTATCCTTAGGGATCCTATGACCCCAGCTGACTTCCTGCCCTTTGGGCGGGGGGCTGGACTCGATGATCTTCCAAGGTCCCTTCCAGCCCTGATGTCTATGAAATCCTTAGAAGTATATAGGTGCCAAGTTCTTATTGAAATCAGTAGGAAGTGAATGTCTAAATAACTTTAAAAGCCCTGGTATCTACTATATATAGGTTGTTAATATTTTTTTCCCATCAGCTATTCAAGAAAACCACTTCAAGAAGCATTGTGATCAAATAAGCAAAGACAACATATCCAGCAAACCTAGTATACAAGAAGGTAGACTTCTGCTAGAAGTGAGTAATACAAGCTATCAACTTTTGTTCTGAATATTGTATGCAACTTAGTGGCTATTTTAGTTGGGCTAATGTAGCTTTTAAGAAAATATTGAATAAAGAATTCTGCACTGGTCTATTCCACATCATACCCAACAACCAACACAATCTAAATAGCATAGTTTGACTCTAATCTCTTATCTTCTGAATATTCTTCACCTGAGTAGTTCATGGAAAGGCTAGGCTGTTTATATTTTGATTGACAGCTCTTTTGGCTCCTTTTCTCTGAGTGGAGTGGCCTGGCTCTGTATACAGATGTGTCATGCAGGATGAAGTAAGATAACTACTCTTACCACCACTGCTGATATGTAATTATTTCATATTTGCCTCTACAGGCCTTGTGCAGTGCTGCCAGTTTGAGATGTGACTACCTGAGTTTTGAGCCCTTTCAGTTACTTAGATAGCTAACAGTTAATATTTGTGTCTGTCATTTCCTGTCACTGCAGATAGATGGCACCAAAATATGCCTGCAACACTGAGATCTTGCTTGAAAAATCAGGTCCTTAATCTGTTGTCATTTTTTTTAACTCTTTGTCACAGTATTAAATATTTTTTGTGTGTAGGTATTCTGGATCTGGTCTGATTCCCATTGAAAACAATGAGTTTTTATTAGTCTTAATAGGAGTTGGATTGAAACTTTTTAATTGGTAGTTGACACTGGCTGAAGTCAACAGAGCTTTGTGTCTGAGAGAAGATTTCGTGATTTGTGCTGTGTGAATGAAATAAATTATTCAGTTATTTACAAACAGCTGGGCTAGGGACAGACATCACCTAAACTGGTTTAAGTGATCAGAAACTGGTTTAAACCTGTAACAAAACAGATGTTCAGTGCACATAAACCAATTTGAAAATGGCTGAAACTGGTTTGAGATAAACCTGGTTGAATGTAGTACTGGACTTAACTGATTTGGCTTAAGCCAGTTTATGCAATGTCTGTCCCAGGCCCCTTGCTGGTTTAAGATAAACCAGACACCCTCAGCATCCCGGCATGCTCTCTGGGCTGGGCAGGGCTCTCTGCTCCACAGCAGAGCTGGCCCCTCCCCTCTCCTCCCTGGCTGGAGCTCAGCAGAGACTTGCAGGCACAGCAGGGTCTGCCTGGCTTTCCCCTGC
>NW_005841996.1:186596-189981 GCF_000455745.1 Alligator sinensis
CCCCCCCAGCTTCTATCCTGAGCCACTGCAAGTATATGCCTGAATTTCCTCAGTCCAGAGAGAATGTCTGTCTGGTTAGAAACTGGTTCAGCCTAGCCAAGTTAGACTAACCTGCAAAGATCGACTCAATTCAGGCTCAGGCTTTTTGAGTGTCTGTCCCTAGCCCTATACATAATGGGATTTCTGCAGCCCATAGTGAAGAAAGATGTATGTGATCATATGGTGACACCTATAAACACATTCTCACATGGCCTTTTACTAATACAGGCTCAACTTGAGTTCACATATGTTCATGTTTCATTCCAAGATAAGTTGGAAAATGATAGCATAGAAAACATTCCATTGGCGTTATTCTGCTCACTGCATAACCAAATAACACAAGACACTTTTTAATACTGTGTTTCTTGTATTTTTAAAAGAGAACTTGTTAGTACAATTTCATTTTCCTCCTCCCAAACCTTATGTAATCAATACTTTAATAATACTCTCATCTTGAAAAAAATCTAGTTTGAACTTTAGTCTAAATGCAAGAAATTTTAATCTTACTAGTTTTATTTTAATGAAAATACAAAACTTGAAATAAAGAGCAATTTAGAGACTGGGTACTGTGAAAAGTTGTTACATAAGGTTTATGGTTAGGATAGGAGTTTGGCACATAAGGATAGGAGTTTAAGAGTTTTTTTTAGACTCCTTTTGCATAAGTTGTACCATACGTTAAATCTCTTTATAGCTCATACCACTTTAGACAGTCTTAAAAGAGCATGCTACTTTAGAACAAGTCTTTATTGAGCTAAATGTCATGATGTCAGCATTGTATTTTATTGTTTTAAAGTGTGGTTACAGTAATATGTTCAAAATACTGGTAATAATTTCTTATAAGCTGTCAGAGGGTGATGTCACACGTTCAACTTAACACTTACTAAGTGCAGTTAAAACATGAGCAAATGCACATTCAAGCAGTTTAGTACATGTTAAGTGCTATTGTGGTATTGCATAGTTGCTACCTTTTAAAATAGGATGTATTACCTCATACAATCTGCATGTTGGACCTTTCTACAGAGAGAGTACGAGGTCCCCCAGCATCCCAGAATGTACTGCTCCATGACCCCAAACTCTCCTACCATGGGGCAATCTAATCCCCACCCAAGTTCTTCTGCCCATGTCCAGGGTATGATGCTTGGTACACTGGCGACACTGTAACCTACCCTGCCATGCTGGATTCGGAAAGCAAAAAGTCTCCAAAAGCAGAATCAACGTGCTGCCATCCAAGACTCCAAATCAGAAGATGGGCAGGGCTGTTGTGGAAAGGGGAGGGGGAGAAAGAAACATCTCCCAGCAAGGCATACTGGGATGCCAGCTCACAAGCCGTCTAATGGCAGAGCAGAATCCGTGCATGTTTGGGCATGAATGTGCATCTACCCCTGGCACATACTAACTTTACTATGTTATAACATTCCAATAATTTGTAAACATTGAAAGGGAATGTGTGATTACAGCCTAAATCTAAGGTAGTTGTTTTTTAAATTAACCTGGCTACATGTCCTCCTGGGGTACATGCAGCCACCTCCCCATGCCCCCTGGACAAGCCGTGGCTCTGTCCCATGCCCCACTCCGCCCCAGCTAGGCAGCACTTGCTCCAGCCTCTGCCCCAGCCCCACTCCCTCCCTCACCACAGGGGCCTTGATCTGGCCCCGCACCCCCACTCCCCTTCCCCATCTCCTTCCACCGCAACAGACTGCTCTTCAAGCTGCTAGGCTGCATATCAGAAATTGGATCGGTATCAGCCAATATGACTCCTTAAAAATCAGCTATTGGTATCGGCCCCAGAAATCTCTATCAGTGCACCTCTAAAATCAGTACATCTCTTCAGAAAATTGTATTCTTATTTTTCAAAACTATGCTTCACCAGCAGCTCATGGTTTTCCAAGATCAAGTAATGTTCCCTGGTTCCTCTCCTTCCATTGCCTCCAGATTGTAAGCCCCTGGGTTGTAGCAAAATGTCTAATATTAATCCCTGAGGGACTATTTTTTTCCTTCATGTACCTAAGTGAAGGATATATAGCAACAGCAAATTTTGGTGCACTAACACACTTTGGGATTCAGTGATGCCCATCCTAGCCTCCTGAGCATGCTGAGTTGACTGCATTCAATATGGACAACTGCCAGGGAAGATAGAATTACACAGGGATTCATATAACACCAGGTAAATCCCAAAACTTCAGTTGCAGGACTGAAAAGAAGGAGGAGGCCCCTCTCACCTTTTAGCTTAATAGACTAGTCACTAGTGGTTCAGGCACTTGCCCAGGGAACAGGGGACCCAAGTTCTTAGCCTTCTCATCAGCCAAGAGAAGGAGACATGGTGTCAGAAGGAAAAAAACAAGCCAGAGGGTGTGTGGCTCAGTGTGGATGCTGCCCTGGAAGAGAAGAGGCCCTTGCCTCCTTTTCCTTGCCCAATGCAGCAGAAACTGTCATAGTGTGTTCTGTTCATCCACTTTGTTCAATGAATAATAAAGCCAAGGTACAGTGGGCTAGCATCAAGGGGAAGGCTGGGAAGGCCCAGTGGCCTGATGGCTAGAGCACTGAGCTAAGAAGCAAGAGGTGCAGGTTGGAGAGGCTTCCTCCTCCATTTTATTTCTGATAGGTTCACAAGTAGAGTGATCCTATTTCCTCACAAGTGGAAATAGACTCCCAAACTCAGTGTAAATGGAAAAAGCTGTAGTTCCCCAGCTACAAATGTGCCACTTGGGCATATGAAAGGTAAATTGATGAACAAAGGTGAAATAGAATTTGGCCCTAAATGCATTACTTTGCATTATTTTTTTTTATACCACTTCTGTTGCTCCACTCATTCTTCCTGTATAATAATCTGATCTCCCTACAGGCTTGTGTCATAAGCAGATTCTGTAAACAAACATCTAGTTCTTATAACAAGGTTACTGAAGAAAATGTTAAGCAGGATGGCTCCCAAGACAAACTCCTGAAGAATTAGTCACATTTTTCCAATCTGTTAAGTCCCCTTTGAAACCATTAGAATGTCCTTATTATTCAGAAACTACCCACCTCGCAGTTTTGGTATTAAACTCCATTGTCTCCAGTTTAGTTAATAATCTCCTATGAAGAATACTGCTAAATATTTTGTTAAAACCTAGATAGATTAAGTCCACTGCATTGCCCTTGTCTAAGATATCAGCTCTACTGTCATAGAAGAATACAGGTTTCCTTTGCCAACCACAGTTTTGAGTATCCACAGTTAATATTCTGTATACCATTTCGGCTACCATGGTATCAGGTTTTGAGTAACGACGGTTTGCTGTGGCCTCACATCAGCCCGGCAACCCCTTGACCCTGCTTGTTCCTCCCCCCCCCACCCCCGCCCCTGCTCCCC
>NW_005841996.1:190009-231084 GCF_000455745.1 Alligator sinensis
AGGTGCGCACAGTGGCAGGGAACAGCAGGCCTGCTTGCCACTGTTCCCTGCTGCCCTGATTCCCTCTCCCATGACCCAGCATGGCAGGGAGCAGAGAAGCTGCGCAGGGATCTCCTCGCCCACCGCTGCTTGTCCTGCACTGCCCCGGCGATGCACCTCCTGTGTCTACTGCTGGCTGGAGGGGCACAGCCCAGCACCACTGTCCTCAGTGCAGCCCCACATGTAGGAAGCATATTGCCAGGGCCCCACTGTCCGCTCCAAGGCGCGCCTGCACGCACCTGTACAGAGCTGATGACTGGGCTCCGGAGCCCGGCACAGCTGTTTGCAGCCCCTGGCTACAGCTGCCCAGAGCCCAGGAACCTTATTCCTGAGCTTATTTGGTCAGTTCCAGTCCCAAAGCTGCTGGGCTCACAGCTGTGAGGCTGGGGCAGGGGCATGGTTTCAAGGTTTTGAGCAGCTTGGCCACTCCAGAGATCCAGATCCGGCCCCTCCAAAGAACCGTGGAGTGCTGGGAGCTGGATCTGAGGTGATCTGGCCTCTGGACATCATGTTTGGAAGGAATGAGCTTCCCTCCTCTGGACCTGAGCTCTCAGGGATGTTGGGCAGAGCCACATGGCTGCTGCTCGCGGGACGATGCAGCCTGGGGCTGTTCCAGTCTCCTACTGGGACCCCAGACCAGTGGCCCCAGCTCTGCCACTGCTGTCCTGCATAGCCATGGGCAAGTCCCCCAGTCCCCCGTGCCTCTGTGCATTGCAGCTTAAGTAAGGGGGGGATTTGTTCCCTGGAGCCAGGGTCTGGGGGGGTCATGCCCCAGGAGCCCATGAGGAGGCTCTGGCTTAGTGCCTCAGTCCCTTCAGGGTGCAAGGACAGACTCCCCTGGCTCCAACCCAGCTCTCCCCTCCCCTGCTGCACTGGCCTGACCCCAGTTCAAACCCAGACTTAGTAGGGCTCACAGAAACCTGGTGGGATTCATCCCACGACTGGGCGGTCAACATTAGGGGCTATAGGCTATACAGGTGGGATAGAACAGGGAGGAAAGGCAGGGGTGTGGCGCTCTACATCAAAGAGCAATACACATCCTCAACCAGCAGGATGGGGTCTGAGGAGGGGCAGGCTGAAGTGCTCTGGGTCAGGATACAGGGGGTTGTGGGGAAAGGGACTTAACGGTGGGGGTCTACTACAGACCTCCCAACCAAGGGGAAGAGCTGGACTGTGAATTCTTGGGTCAGCTTGTGGAGGCACTTAAGGCAAGCGAAGTAGTTGTCATGGGTGATCTAAATTACCCAGACATCTGCTGAGAGGAGCAGTCAGCCAGGTCGGACTGCTCACAGAGATTCCTTGCCGAAATACAGGACCTCCACCTAACCCAGGAGGTGCACAGTCCCACCAGGGGGAATGCCCTGCTGGACCTGGTCCTGGCCACAGGCGACGACCTGGTGAGGGGACTCCAGGTCCTCGACCACCTGGGCGATAGCAATCATTGCTTGCTGGAATTCACCATCCAGCACAGGGTGTCAAGGGCCTGCAGCAAGGCAGTAGCCTTAGACTTTAAGGCCAACTTCAATGAGCTGAGGAAATTAGTGGGGGAGGCACTAGGGTCCTGGAGAGTAGAGGAACTGGGTTTCCAAGATGAGTGGTTGTTCCTTAAGGAGATGATACTCAGACCCCAAGGGGTGACAATCCCAACAAGAAGGAAGGGGGGCAAGAGTGCCCAAAAGCCCCCCTGGCTCACCAAGGGCATTCATGAATGCCTGATTGCCAAAAAGGAGGCGTACACCCAGTGGAAGGGAGGGGCTATCACCAAAGAGGAGTATACCTCCACCGCTCGGGTCTGTAGGGGGGCTGTTAGGAAAGCTAAGGCAGATACGGAACTAGGGCTAGCATCAAGGATAACAAAAAGTCCTTTTTTAAATACATAGGGAGAATGAAGAAGGCCCCGGGTACTATGGGTCCCCTGCAGGATATGCTTGGCAATCTGGTGGTTGCACCAGAGGAGAAAGCAGACCTCTTTAACAATTTCTTCACCTCTATTTTCTTGTGCAGGGACCGAGACTCCGCTACTGAGATTCAGGACAGATTCAGGAGGAACTCCGCCAAGCCTAGGGTCAGGGAGGACCGAGTTAGAGAACTTCTGAAGGGGCTGGACGTGTTCAAATCAGCAGGTCCAGATGCTCTCCACCCCAGGGTGTTAAGAGAATTGGCAGGGGTTATCATAGGGCCCCTGGCACGGCTTTACGAGCACTTGGTGCTCTGGAAAGGTGTCAGACGACTGGAAGAGGGCCAATGTGGTCCCCATCTTTAAAAAAGGGAAGAGGGAGGACCCTGGCAACTATAGGCCCGTTAGTCTTACTTCAGTCCTAGGGAAGGTCTTTGAGAAAATTATCAAGGAGCACATCTGTGATGGGCCAGGAGCGGAGATGATGCTCAAGGGCAACCAGCATGGTTTCATTAGGGGCAGGTCCTGTCAGACCAACCTGATTGCCTTCTACAGTCAGGTCACAAAATCATTGGACACAGGTGTGGCAGTGGGTGTAGTCTTTCTGGACTTCAGGAAGGCCTTTGACACTGTCTCCCACCCCATTCTCATTAAAAAGCTAGGCGACTGTGGCACTGATGCCTACACAGTCAGATGGATTGCAAATCAGCTCAGGGGTTGTACTCAGAGAGTGGTGGTGGACAGGTCATATTCGACCTGGGGGGAAGTGGGCAGTGGGGTCCCCCAGGGCTCGGTCCTCGGGCCCGCACTGTTCAATTTCTTTATCAGCGACTTGGATGATGGGGTGAAGAGCAGCCTGTTTAAATTCACAGATGACACCAAGATTTGGGGTGAGGTGGGCACGCTAGAAGGGAAGGAAAGATTACAGCAGGACCTGGACAGGTTACAGGGGTGGGAGAATGAAAATAGGACGGGATTTAACACTGACAAGTGCAGGGTAATGCACTTGGGCAGTAGGAACCAGCAGCATACCTATAGGCTGGGGAACTCCCTTCTCGAAAGCACAGTAGCAGAAAGAGATCTTGGAGTCATTATCAATTCCAAAATGAACATGGGCTGACAATGCAAGGACACGATCAGTAGGGCTAACCATACCTTGTCCTGCATCCACAGATGCATCACAAGCAGGGCCAAGGAGGTGATCCTCCCCCTCGATGTGATACTGGTCAGGCCGCAGCTGGAGTGCTACGTCCAGTTCTGGGCGCTGCACTTCAGGAGGAATGTGGCCAGCATTGAGAGGGTCCAGAGGAGGGCCACTCGCATGATCCGGGGACAGCAGGGCAGACCCTATGAGGAGAGGCTACGGGACCTTAACCTGTTCAGCCTTCACAAAATAAGGCTGAGGGGGGATCTGGTGGCCATCCATAAACTTACTAGGGGGGACCAGCGGGGTTTGGCAGAGACCTTGTTCCCCTGAGCGCCTCCCAGAGTAACAAGGAATAAAGGCCATAAATTGCTAGAGAGTAGGTTTAGACTAGACATTAGAAGGCACTACTTCACTGTCAGGGCGGCTAGGATCTGGAACCAACTTCCAAGGGAAGTGGTGCTGGCTCCTACCCTGAGGGTCTTTAAGAGGGGGCTCGACGTTTACCTGGCTGGGGTCATTTGAGCCCAGTTTTCTCTCCTGCCCAGGGCAGGGGGTCGGACTAGAAGATCTACAAGGTCCCTTCTGACCCTACATCTATCTATCTATCTATCTATCTATCCATCCCTTCCTGGCTTCCATTTTCATTGTCAGTTCAATCCAGATGCCCTTCCAGATGGTACTGGTACATTCAGTACCATCTACCTTATATTTAGATAGCAAAATGAGTCAACTGCCTCATTGTGTGAACTCAGATTTGACTTCTGGTGTTGGGTTGTTTTATTTAAACTGGTCATGAGTTACAGTTCTCGTCTAAATTATGGCTGGCACATTAAAAAAGCCTCATGCACTTGATTTTTCTCAAACTCCATGAGAAGAGAAACTTTGTGTTAAAAAAATCATGCTTTAGAATATGCAGTGTTGAATGTTATGCAGAATGTAGAGTAGGGTTTTGTTTTGTCTAAAAAAGCACTTTACAAAAAAGGCTTACAGCCTATAAGTCTTTTGATCTCCAGATATATACTGGAGCAGATCATCAAGTGACTTATTTGTAAGCTCTGAAGCAGAATTCCAGTTCATTTTATGCACCCAGATAGCAGTTTTGTAGCTATAAGTGACATTCTTAGCACGTAGGTTTAGCTTGTGATTCTTTTATCTGTACAGCATGGTTGTGTAAGCATCCATATAGCTGCTGAACATGTGCAATAGACTACACACTGGCCTGGTTGGGCAGGTACTCATCTACTTCTGTGACTCTGCTGGACATATATAAGTCCATCATATATATATATTAGTCCAGGACCCCTAGGGAGGGCCCTGCTATGTTTTAGGCAAAGTAGTTAAGTAGTTAGAGTACTTGCTCAGGAAGTAAGAAACCCAGTTTCTAAACTACTCTTCCCCAGAGGAGGGTTTCAGCCTTCATCTTATCAACTTCCTAGCGAAGTACTCTAGCCACCAGACAACAGGTTAAGGATTATTCAGTCTCCTCTCCAGGCTTCCTTTTGAAATTGGCCTGCTGAGCAGCCAAGAGAGAAAAATGTTTGGGCTCAGAAGGAAAAGCTAGAAGGTGTGTGATTCAGTGAGATGGAGGCTTCTCCAGAAGTGACCAGGACCTTGATTCTAGCCTCGGGCCTTGTTCTCAATGGGGAAAAAAAAGTTCTGTACTGTGCTGCACTTCTCTCCATCCATTTTATCCAATGACATTAAATGCAAGGGGCAGTGCCTCAACTTTAAAAGGTGTGCTGCCAAACACCCTGGATAATGCCTGATGGTTTGAGCCCTGTGCTAGGAAGTTAGAGAGAGGTAGGTTTAACAATTCTCTGGTGAAAGGGTCCTTGAAACCAGGCCTCTGAATTCATGGGAAAGTGCCTGAACCCCACAGCTTTTTGGGCTAAAATGTGGGAGGGCTGCCCTCCTGTTTCTTTCAAGATTTACACTCAGGTATATCTGCCTGGCCAGTGTGTTGCCTACCGCACATGTTCAGTAGCTATGTGGACGCTTACATATCCACACTACATGAGTAACAGAATCATGAATCATGATTAAGTGACAAAAATGCCACTTGGAGCCAGACAACTGATCTGGGTACATAAAGTGAAATAGAATTCTGCCCCTAAAGTATAATGAGGTATTAAATAGCAGCCAACATTGGTTTGTCAAAAACAAATTGCATGTAACCTGATTTCCTGCTATGACAAGGTGATGGGTTTTGTGGATGGCAGGGAAGCAGTGAATGTGATGTACCTTATTTTTATCAAGGTTTTCAATGCTTTCTCTCCTGACTGTCACATAAGCAAGCTAAGGAGGTACAGTCGGATTAATTTCTTGTAAGGTAAGGCACGAGTGGTTGCATTGTCACCCTCAAAGAGTAATCATCAACAGTTCAATGTGAAACTCAGAGGAAGTGTCAAGTGAGGTTTCCTAGGAGGTCTGTTTTGGGTCTAGTACTGTTCAGTATGGATGGATGATGGACATAAGTGTATACTTAGTAAACTGGAGTTGCTACCAAGCTCGGTGGGATAGGATGAAAAAAGGAGGAAAATAAATACAGACAAGTGCAAAAATACAAATACTATAATACAAAATGGGGAATGACTAGCTAGGCTGCAGCACTGCAGGAAAGAGTAATAATGGAACACAAGTTGAATATGAGTCAGCAGGGAAATATGTATGTTAAAAAGCTAATAGCACACTGAAATGTGTCAACAGGGATGTCACATGCAAGTCACAAGAAGTGATTCATCTACTCTCATCATAATCAGCACTGGTGAGACCTCACCTGGAATACTGTTTCCATTTTAAAGCGTAGCACTTCAAGAAAGATGTAGACCAGGAGTGCTAAACCTCCAGCCTGTGGGCCAAGCCATTGCATCTGGCTCATGGGGCTCCTCATGGGTCAGGACATTTGGTGGTGGGGGAGCAGTGGTCATTAATATGGCCACCCTCCCTCCTGCCAAATTCCCAAACCTGAAGCCCTGTGTGGCAACCTGGGTCCAGGCCATGACCCCTCCTCACCCTCCCAGCCCTGCAGTTGGATCAGGGCTGGACCACATGTTCCTCCCACAGCTGGATAGGGTTCAAGCCACACCCCTTTTTCCCCATGGCTGGATCATGGCTGGGCCATGCCCTCTCCCTTTCAGGGCTGGGTTGGGCCTGGCCAACCCCTCCCCTCAGTGGAGCTGGGGTGGGGCCAGATCAAGCCCCACTCCCCCATGGGGCAAAGCTGCCCTCCTGTACCTCCCGCTATGCAGCTGGATGAGTCCCACCACACCTGGATCAGGACCACCAGCCAGATCCAGCCTGCAGACAGACCAGGTACTGCCTATCCAGCCCACTGTCCAAAAAGGCTGAGTACCACTGACACAGACAAATTTGAAAGCATCCAGCAGAGCAACAAGAGAAGACAGAGAGCTAGAAGACATGATAGGTTATATTTGAGGGTGTGTGGTATGCCAGAAAATAAGATACTCGCCTTGTTTTTGCAATGCGAAATGAAGAGGAAAAGATTTTTCCAGAGTCATGCCTGAATTATGACTGGAGGAGATCCTGACTTTCTTGGATGAATCCTAACCAGCACTGCTCCAGCAAAAGCTAAATAAAGTGTTAATCTTCTCACAACCATGGGTAAATTGGCAGGAGCTGTCGGCTGCCCTGCCCAAAGCTACTGTCAATTCTGAAGTATCTGTGAAAGGGTTATCACTGTAGCTCAGACCCTGACAGTGCAGCTTGCATGCTGCAGGTAGTGCATGCCCCATGTGTGCTGTGTGCACAGCGAGCCCTGGGGCCGCCCCCAGGTTCCTGCCCAGCTACTGCACCCCTGCTCCCCAGCTGCATTAGCAACCAGTCTTCAGACTTCTCTCCTCCAATTGCCACTTTCTGCCCCTATCCCAGAGGGCAGGGCAGGGCAGTGCAGGCACCTAAGGGTGAGGCTGGGAAGGCACAGTGCAATGGGCACAGACACAGAGAAGTGGTATGGGGGTGTCTGCAGTCTGGGGGGGGCATGCCTCACCTTGGTGCAGCTCTCATGGCATGCAGCCCCTCCTGGTGCAGCACATGGGGCATACAGTCCCTAGCTACTTAGATGTTGGATAGCCCTGCCTTACACCATCAACAATATTTTGCAGTCATTTATTTGTAAAGGTTAAAAAGCAATGTTGCTTGTCATTGCAACTGCAATGTTATTATAAAATCTTAATATCAGTATCTCTGGGCTTTAAATTTTGCTCATGAATGTGTACAGAGAGCAACCCTACCCCTTCTGTTACCTAATCTGTTTTCTTGGAAGTTTATAGCTAGGCTCGCATGGCCCATTAATTTATACTTCACCACATTTCCAAAATGCCAGTTATGTCTACTCCCTCTTGACAAGCTATTATATTCCAGGTCTCTCATTAGAATAAGGAAATACACATATCAGTATGAACAAGTGATTCTCAGTCAAGGTGCCATACCACACCAGGGTGCTGAGACAACCTTTTAAGGGTTACATGGAATATTAGCATTGCTAGGTGTTCAAATTCACAAAATAAACTCAAAGATTGCAAATAGGAATCCACAGTGTCAAAAACATGCTGACCTGTTGTGGTCTTTCTGAGTGTTTTTCGGGACAAGAATTGCACTCTTACTTTCCTATAATCAAAAAATGAGCAAAAGCCAAGAGCTAGCATTTTCTGAAGTCTGCATTGAATCTAAGGGTGTCTTGAATCTGACTAGGGGTGTCTTGAGTCTAAAACTTTGAGAACCATTGTCATAAATACTTTTGAAACTGATCTGATTCCTTTCCTGAAACATTTCACAAGCTGCATTGTTTGTGGCCTCCCTCTCTTTTAGATGACAGAAATTTTCCACTCAAAATAAATGCGGGGTCCTGGGTCCAAACTCCTCCCTAGTGTGTTAGTGCCAGACGTGTTTGATGGTTCAGCTTTGACTGACCTTGCTCTGTGTAGAACTGAGTAGATTGTGTCCTCTGAGCTTCTGTGTTCCGCAATGGTCCTTGAGGACCTGTGAAGTAATACTGACACTGAGTCAGAGGGGAAAGCATGAGAACATATCTGGGGAGAGAAGAGGAAGTGTGGATGGGAGGAGAACAGTGACCAGACATACATACATACATAATTTTTGTGTACGCTGAAAACCAACATTTGCAGGACTAACTGCTCCCTTAAAAGTTTTCCCTGCTCAAAAGCATTGGGTATGTAAGTGTTTGCCTGTGAGAGACAGTTAGAGCCAACATTTTCCCTGTGAAATGCATGTCCATATGAAGAATCCCTGATCTGAAGAATTTAACCCATAAACTTCCATGTGCGAAAAGCTGAGACATAGAAAAACACGACAACAAAATCATTATCCATAGCTACTTTGTTTCCGTTGGCTACAGAGTAGGACATTTATACCTGCTATTTTTAAAGAATGTTATATTTTTGTTTCCTTTTCTTGAAAACTTAGCATGTATACAAAACTTTGATAGAAACTGCTAAGTACATGCTTCTGCAGCTCCTCACATTGAGTAGTGCTTTCTTATACAAATAAGTTCTTTTTAGTTGCTTCCTAGATATGTGTAAATATAAATCATTGGTGAGCTATGAAATATGTTTGGCAAAGGGCATAGTTTGATTAAACTAAGTACAATAGAGCATCTTAATTTCAAGGCTTGATTTTTCTTTTAAAATTGTAAAGAGCATCTCAGCTAGAGATTATAAAAGGATTTTTGCATGGGGTAATTGTGATTCTTAGAAATACCAGCAAAAGGAAATAGGCATGAAGGAGTCCACTTTAGCTGGCTGTATTTTCCAGTAGTAGTCTTCAATAGGCATCGGTATGGAAGAAAGTCAGGGGTAAGCGTACCATGTGGAGGGGCTTTAAATATCTAGTTATTCAGAGCACCAGAGTATGACCCCACCTGATACGGGATGCAAAAACATCATCATGCTGTTAAACAAAAGTATTCTGGATAAACTGAAAACCGCCAGATGACCCTGGAAATTTAGTACCCAAATTGCGTGACTTGAAAATCTGGTCAAAGCAAACATGGCTGCAGGCCTTAAGTGTTGTACTTTAGTAACCATAGCAGTGTGGTCCCTGGAGGTCATAATGCTAGTGAATTTTCCTTTACTTCAAGGAAGAGTAATAAAAAATGTGGCTTGGAACTGTTCTTTTTTTCTTATTTTTACTATGCCATGACCTTGACCAAAATATCTTTGAAGTGTTTGCTGGCAGATTTTCTGCTGTGGGATCAGAAAAATATCAGGATATATAAAGGATGTTGCCAAAGGAAGTCCTATCTTCCTCAAAATATTTGTCTTCATTCCCAGAGAGAACCTCTTTATTAATAAATATTTCTAAAACCTCTTAATGGAGAAGACAGATAACTTTCATCTCACAGCTACTGTAGACGGCAGTGTAATAGTGAATTGGCTTTGAACTGACAGTTCAATTGTTTATTTTTCTGAGTAGCAGGTGCAGTGTTTCGTGAGTACATAATTGGATATAAACGTTCTGAAAAAAGACCAGAGCCCAAAACCTTATGCCAAGGCCTTTTTCCATTTAGAAAAAAAGTGATTCCATTTTTCATGTACAATGTAAGAAACTCATGGAAGTGTTTTTTTTAAAGAAGACCAAACACAAACAAACAAATGTTCACAGTGCATGTTTAAGTCTGCCTCACATGTTTCAACTTTTATCCTGGATTAGAAATTCCATTTGTCATTGAATCCATATGGTTTAACCAAATGGTATTTTACAATAATTTGTTTTTCAGATTAAGAGCTAAGGTTGTTCTTAGTTGTTATTGCTTTAATGGCCGCTATAACTTCTTTAAAAAGATAATATACTCAAGGTTTGAAAATTGTTTTGGTAGTCACTTGGAGCCAGATTCTGTATCACGTATTGAGCATCTAAAAGAATTAGGTGCCTACGTGTAATTCTGTTCCATGCAGCTCAAGTCCTGAAAATGCATTAATGCATCTACACACGCAGTCACGCACACTGTCTTCTGATCCTTCAGTGACAAAAAAGCTTCACGGAGGAGAAAGACCTACCCATCTTTTGCATTAACAGTATTTCATGGACTCAAACTGTGAGCAGTAGAATTATACTTGGTTACCTAAGTCTGGTTGCACATCTAATAGATGAAATAGGATCTAGCCCTATAAGTATACAGAAAGCACAACTTGCACACATGCTTGCAGAATTAAACTGTTTAAACATGTCTTTGTTTTTTAAAATCTTAAAATGCTAGTCCTTTTTGAACTTCCATGCATGGGAGTCGGTTGTTGTAACATGCTGTGTTTCTCTCCTATGCACACTCCCCATTCCATAAGTAACAGCATGAGGGCCAGTACAGTGTCTGCGGGGCTACTACATTCCCTTCCCTGCACATTTGGGTGGGTGCAGGTACAGAACAGCAAGAAATGGATGCCAGTTCATCTACTGAATTAAGTATAGGGCGCAGAGAATTTCACTCTACCTCCCACCCCTAGAGCAAGGGGTTAATAGGGACAAATTCCTGACATTCAAGGATGGGGGAGGAAGGAACAGTATAGTAATGTATTGCACTGTATACTAAACCTGTAGGAAAGCCTAAAATGTTCTTTTAAAAATTGGAGTTGAGAACCGTTCCATTGGTGAAAGGTGTGATAACGTAAACCTGTGCCTAACTGTTCTATTAACTCTGCATCCAGAAAATCTGAAACGATAATATCAAGACAGATGTGGTAGGCACATAGTCTTGTTGTAGCTGTGATGCTTCAGGGAATATGGGAGAAATGAGGTTTGTTTGGTAATATCTAACCAACTATACTGTACTATATAGCTAAGAGAGGTGTTAGACAAGCTTTCAGGCATAAAATGCCATTCTGGGAAAGGTCTGAAAAAGAAGTAGATGTGGCCTAAGCTAACTGTGAGGTAAAACTCCATTATGTAAATGATAATAGTCACTTAAAAGAGGGCAAGAGGGCAGCAAAGAGGACTTATCAGAAGTAGCTATAAAGCAAGTGAAGGGCTGCTGAAATATATACACCTAATGATGTAAAACATAAGACCATTCAAAAGGGAAGAGAGTTACTATTACCTGTGGAGCACAGACAGTTTAGCAAAGAGCAGGTAAACTGTAATAAGCCAGAAAAATCATTGTTTGTGTTTAGTCCATGATTTTCAGTGTCTAATAAAGTTACAAACTTCTGTTCCCAGGCCTGTCTTCTGAAGGTATTTCATTTCCCGTCAGGACTTTGAGATCATTGATGGAGTGACTTTTCTCTGAAAAATGTTCTCCCACTGGTGGTTAGATGTTTCTGTCCTTTTCTCATTCTTCTGTGAGAGTTCATTTGGAGTGCAGTGATTGTTTAGTTTCACCTATATAATTTCCACGAGGGCATTTGGGGTGACCGTTTATTGTTTCCTGGTCATCTGAGTGGCTACTTTTGGTCACAGAGAATCATAGAAAGTTAGGGTTGGAAAGGACCTCAGGAGGTCATCTAGTCCAACCCCCAGCTCAAATCAGGACCATCCCCAACTAGATCATCCCAGCTAAGACTTTGGGCGCCTATATACAATCAGCGAGGCTGCTCCAGTGTGCTGTAACTACAGTGCATTGGAACAGACTTGATTAATCAAGTCTGCTGCAGCATAGTAATTACCGCGCTGCAGCAGCCTCCAGCGTCTCATGTAACAATGTCCCCGCACTTCAGAATAGCGGGGTAACTTTATCTAAAACTTGTTCAACAAGCTTTAGATAAAGCACTCCCACTGCCATTTTGAATTGTGGGGTCACTGATGCATGAGATGCACCAGACACTTTAATTCCAGCAGCTCTCAGAGCTGCTTAATTAAAGCAATGCTCCTCCCCAATCCTGGAACACATGTGTAATACCCTTTGTCTAGCTAGTTCTTAAAAACCTCCAAGGATGGAGATTTCACCATCTCTTTGGGTAACCTGTTCCGGTGTTTTATTACCATCCTTGTCAGAGAGTTTTTCCTAATATCTAACCCAATCTTCCCTTGCTGCAACTTGAAACCATTGCTCCTTGCTCTGTCATCTGCCACCACTGAGAATAGTTTAGCTCCATCCTCTTTCGAACCCTGCTTCAGGAAGTTGAAGGCTGCTATTAAGTCCCCTCTCAGTTTTCTCTTCTCCATACTAAATAAACCCAGTTCCCTCAGCCTAACCCAAGTCCCCCCAGCCTCTCCTCATACTTCAGATGCCCTATCCCCGTAACCATTTTTGCTGCCCTCCACTGGATTCTCACCAATTTGTCCACATCCTTTCTGTAGTGGTAAGTCCAAAACTGGATGCAGTACTCCAGAGGTGGCCTCACCAATGCTGAATAGAGAGCAATAATCAGTTCCCTCTATCTGCTGGAAACACTCCTCCTAATGCAGCCCAATATGCCATTAGCTTTCTTTGCAACAAGGGCACACTGTTGGCTCATTCAGCTTATTGTCCACTATAACCCCGATACTTTTCTGCAGAGCCGCTCTAGCCAGTCGCTCCCCTACCTGTACAGGTTTCCCTCGCTTTATGCTGCACATGCGTTCCTGAAAAATGGTGCAAAACTCAAATGTGCATAAAGGGAGTCCACTTTGCAATGTAATAAATAGGGATGCATTCCAAGACCTCGACTGTATTGGCCCTAGACCCATTTCTATCACTTTTATAAGACAATTTTGGTACTCACCAACAGCAGACAATACACACAAGCACAGGACACGATCATAATGGGGATGGCAACTTCACAAACACGTGTTACAGACAACAAGCAAGGAGCACAGATCCACACAGGAGACTATATTTTGGTGCACGTCACTCCCACAATGCACCACACAAAGCAGCTGAGTGCAGGCTTCCACCACACCCATCGCGTAACAGTGAATTTACCTCTCATATAGCAAATTTTTGGTATAAAAAGGGTCACTGCATAAGAGTGAATTTGCACATACAGAACCTGCATAAAGCGAGAGAAACCTGTACTGGTGCACGGGATTCTTCTGTCCTAAGTGTAGGACTTTGCACTTGTCTTTATTGAACCTCATGAGATTTCTTTTGCTCCAGTCCTTCAATTTGTCAAGGTCTTTCTGAATCCTAGCCCTACGCTCTAGTGTATGCACTACGCTCCCTGGCTTGGTGTCATCTTCAGACTTGCTGAGGATCCACTCTGTCCCATCTTCCAAGTTGTTGATAAAGACATTGAACAAAACTGGCCCCAGGACTGACCCCTGGGGCACTGCACTTGATACTGACTGCTAACTAGACATTGAGCCAGTGATTGCTAGCCTCTGAGCCTGACAATCCAACCAATTTTCTATCCACCTTACAGTCCCTTCATTCAAACCATACTTCCTTAGCTTGTTTGCAAGAATGTTGTGGGGGGGGGGGGGGGGGTAACAAAACAATTATCTGGAGGGGGGGGGGGGCGTACCAAAAGCATTGCTAAAGTCAAGGTATGTCATATTCACTGCTCTCTCCTTATCCACAGAATACCAGCTTGGCTTAGCAGGGAACTCTTCCATGAGCTAAAACACAAAAAGGAAGCTTACAAGAAGTGGAAACTTGAACAAATGACTAGGAGGGAGTATAAGAATAGAGAATGTATTTTCCATGTATAGTATCTCATTTTGGAGGGTTTTCTTAATTTAATTTCTCCTCACTACTGCAGCAAGGCAAGCAGTGTCAGGGAGCAGGCAGCATGGGTGCCAGTGGCGGCAGAAGAGTCAAGTGGCTGAGAGTCAATTCAGGTTTTGCATTGGTATTTAAGCAGGGTTTTATTCCATTTGGTGTTTGTTGATCAGCGGGGAGTTTGCTTCTGATGATGAATTGAATGAGGCTGGGAAGTTGTTCAAAAGGCAGGAGTAGAGGAGGGTTGGGAATATCTTCTTCAAATAAAGCCTGTCACTCTTTGATGATCTTTCTGGCAGATTTTAGTGTGAGTTGGTATGTGACGATAAAGGGCTTGCTTTCTTTATTATAGTAGGCTTGTGCAGGGTACTTGGGTGGATTGTTCAAAGGTGCAATCTCTGCTGGAGCGTCCTTGCTGGGTAAAAGATGTTTTCAGGTTGATGACATGGCTGTTATGGGTATTCTCCTCCAAATTAAATTTAAAAAAAAACATTTTTTTTTTACCTGGTATTTAGTTTAGGCTGTGTCTGCTTCATTTCTAGACCTGAGGAGACACATGTGCATGGAAACTTGTCTAACATTTCATCCTGTGAACATTCATCATGATAGAGTAACTTCTAAAACTAACTGTCCTGGCCAGTGTACCCGTGTGTTCAAGGAAATGCAGGGGAAGGACCTTACTGCCCCCCACTAACAAAACTCTTATGAACTTGATCAGAAACATGGAAGCTCTCTGCCTAGAATGAAAATTTTGTAGAGAATAGTGAATACAGAACCCCATAGGAAAAGCAGGGAGAACTGGACTGGTTTAAGAAGCCAAATGTTGTCCTTTGCCCAGTAAGTTTACTAACGTAATTGTTGTTGCTTTCTTCTTGTCCCTAAATCTGGCAGATCCCTCTCTGCTTTATCCCAGCTGTGTCAAATAAAAGAGGAAGACTATATCTATCAGGCTAGCTATAATATCCTGCATACTCTTTGCAATAGATAATTATCGGGCCTCTCATTAAGTTTTGAAACAACATTAATAAATACAGAAAACCGTAAAGTCAAGGCCAAGAAATGTTAGTGTTGAGGTTTTGTTCTCTATCCAGCTCTACTTCTCTGTATCTAGCTTGTTTTACCTAGCAGAATGTCCCACCAAAGCCAGCTAACTACCACCCAGAATTGCTGAACAGCTTCCACCTTTGTAGAAGCCAAGGAGCGCTGGATATTAGGGATGGTCATCAGCCTGCAGTGTCCAATCTTATGATGATTTCATGTGCTTTTAAGGTATCACCTGTGTGTTCCCAGATGTGGGTTGGTTTATCCATTTGTTTTTCTTGTGACACATTCTCTGTTTTTCATTGCCTCAGCTAATGTGTAGGGGAAAGCTGTAGGCTTTCTTGAACACACATGAAGAGCATAAAGGAAGTCACAAGCTCCTCAGTTAGTTTCTGCGGAGATTTCCAGTCCACCCCAATTAAAAGGCTGACAGCTGTTTAAAATTTAAGAAAATTCCTAGCATCATATCATTGTTGGTTTTATTGCTGCAAAAAAGAGTCCAAAAAGACAAGATGCCAAAAATGCTTTCTTGTCCATATGTTGAAATATTTTATTTGATATTGTTAATGGATAAGACAGACACCAACCATAGAGATTCCTCTCAGCATGGTGAAAGGCATAGATGGGAAGAAGTAAACCTCCTGGTACTGTTTTTTTAATTCATGTGATAGTGGTAGAGGACCATCTATGGCCATGTTTCCACTTAAAAACCACATTTCAGCAATTGGTTTTGCTGGAAGAGCAAATAGGGGAAACTAATTATTAGCACAATTTCATCTAGTGAAGGTTGACATCTGTTAGCAGAGCCATTGCCAGTATGGGAAACTAGTGCCAATCATAGTTTACCCTTCTCTTCCTTACAGAAAACCCATGAGCAGCAGCAGTTCAGCTAAACCAGTTGCATAAACTAGGGGTAGCCCACCTGCCACATGGGTGCTACAGGTGGCACTGGCAACCTCTATGTGGTGTATGCAGCAGATTGAGGAAGGGAAAGGGAGAACAGAAGGCAAATAGGGAAGCAGAAGGCAGAGCAGCATATTGGGCAAGGGGCAAAGGGCTGGGAGCAGAAAACAGAGCAACAGATCAGGCAGTGGAAGGGGATTGGAGTGGCACTTGGGGAGATCATGGGGGTAATTTGTGGCACACCTGCCAAAAAGGTTGGCCCTCATTGGCATGAACAATGAGAATTTCTAATGCTGGCAGGTCCTTGAAGTCTTTCTCATGGGCTTTTCTGGTCTTCTACTTCACATTCCATGGGGCATAGCACACCCTGTGGTGTCTGAGCACACAGAGCCATACTTTCAAAGGTGCTCAGTACCTATAACAGGGCCAGATTCCTGCCTTCTGTCTGACTTTGTACTAACACAGCTAACCACC
The DNA here is from genome assembly GCF_000455745.1 of Alligator sinensis. Classification (NCBI taxonomy): domain Eukaryota; kingdom Metazoa; phylum Chordata; order Crocodylia; family Alligatoridae; genus Alligator; species Alligator sinensis. The sequence goes on from NW_005841996.1 coordinate 206,117, forward strand.
TCTTTGTATAAGGAAGGAGGAATTCAATCTGCAATTGCCAGCTCTTGTTTCATTGTCACCTAAGTGGCACTTTCATACCTGTAAACACAATTTCAGGGACTTGTGCACATTTAGAGATTCAGTGTAGCTACACTTGCACTATGCTTCTTTCCTTCACTTGTCAAGTAGGCATATGCATGTGGAGATGCGTGGAAGGAATAGGATTGTCAGGCAAGTTTTGAAATTGTGCGTAAGTTCCAGTTACACAGCTACAGACCTGACATTTAGGTATGTGAAAAGGAAATAGAATTTAATCCAATATATAGGAGAAGCTAAATCAACATGCTGTAGATCCTGCCTCATATCTTCAGGGCAATAGCACTCTATTTTAGAAGATCTAAATAATATAAATATCTGTTCAGGAAAGCACTTTATGTTCCATCTTCCTACTGTGTAGTTAGTCCATATAGGACAGCTAGGAAAGAACAGATTAGAAAATGTGATACTAAATTTTACTTCTTATATGGGAGCAAAGTAGTTTTTTGCTGATTTTTTAAATTCTTTATTTTATCTCCCTTCTCTAGTCACTGAATGGTTTTGCACTGGTGGTGAGTGCAGATGGAATGATATTTTATGCATCATCAACTATTGTGGATTATCTAGGCTTTCATCAGGTAAACATATACAAATATTTAGACTGCTAGAAGTCATACTATCTTACAGTTTTCCTTGCACTCATTCCTTGGGGTAACCTATCATGTACTATACACTGTTTTGCCACGTGTCTTTACAGTTGACTAAATGTAAACTGTAACTGGATTTTTTTTTACAATGCAACTTCAGACTAGGATCTTTACTGGAGTTTTCCTATTTTGTGAGAAATCGTGTGAACATGTGTTCTTGTTCTTGTTCATGTTGGTTTTAGGAGAAGTTTTGGCTACTCTGTCCTCCTGAAGCTTTGGTTAATGAAGACATGAATTGCTACTAATGTAGAATTTATTGCAGTTTATCCCCTTAGTTTCATAGTCAAAACCTACAATTCAAGTCTGGGAAGCTATTAGTACTAAATGCAGAAAAAACTGTACTAGAAAAACATTTTGGCTGATATTTTACACATACACAAAATCAGGAAATTAAGAGTTAATGCTAAAAAGTAGTTTAAAACAAAAAAAGTAAATATGTGAAAGTCAGGAAATCCAGAAGTATCACTCCTCATGCAGTCTTAGCTCTGACTCCACATCTCCAGCAGCCAGCCTTCTAATAGGGACTCTGGGATAATGGGAACCCCTGATTGAGTATGCTTACAATTTAAATATTTCTTATTGTAATAATTTCAGACAGATGTAATGCACCAAAACATATATGATTACATCCATGTGGATGATCGCCAAGATTTCTGTAGACAACTGCATTGGGCCATGAATCCTCCACAGGTGGAGTCTGGACAACATTTACCAACTGAAACAGGTGAGCATACATAATGTTCACTGGAGATACAGGAATTGTTCTACTGCTTCAGAACAGTGGTCCACCTAGTCTGGTGGACCTTGGTTAGAGCCAGATCCTTAAAAGAAAAGTGCAGAAAAGCTTGTGGTGGACCTGTACAATGTAATCAGCTCTTCAGATCATAAGAGAGTTGTTTTCCTAACTCTGGACCACTAGAAGCTGGCTTATGCTTGAAGCATGAGAGTTTCTACTTCTTTCCTATCTAATGTAGCTAGGGATGTTCTTAGCATCCATATAAATAGTTACCTATGCTTAGCTCTTGTTTTCATTAAGCAAGATATCAGTATTTATCTCAATCCATTCAAAAAATATCTTGTGTAAAATGTTCAGAACGGTACCACCCCAGCAGTATCTCTGTTGCTGTCATCCAGTTTGCTTTCCCATGAGAAGTTAGGACAGGGCACTTTTGGAGGGTAAGGGTTTTTCTACATCATGTAGTTGATAGTTTTGGGGGATTGATGCTTGTGATCCTGCTCCCCCTACCCACTCCCACCTGCCAAACCCAGAAATGTAGTGGCAAAGCTTCTCCAAGGGAGCCCTCTGGAGGTCTCTGTCTTCAATGCACTTGAGAGCAGCTGCAGGGGTTGCCACTGAAGTGGCTTCACTGCTGGACTCCCATGTTTGGCACCTGTGAACACAAACAGGTGAGCAGGGTGTGCTGAAGCCAGTCCTTCCTAAGTCCATCCTAAGTCCATCCTTTGCCAGGGATGTGGCGTAGATGTATTCTATGCGGGCACAGTAGCCCATTAATTCTCAGAGACATGACTACCCCAGCATGATGTGAAGGCACCCTGTCCTTTTTGTCAGATGAGGGATAAAACAGAAATCATGACTGCTTTGGGACATTAAAGTTCCCTGATTCATTCTGTAAGAAGAATACAACAGTGATGTAGATATCCCCCACCAGCCTTGCCTCTTGCAAGGTCCTGGCTGTTAGGTACTTTTAAGGGAGCATGCACAATGAGGAAGCGCACACAGTGGAAGCACCCACAATGAGGTGGAATGACATTTGGAAATCTAACTTGTGGGTCCTTCCTAAAAGTGACCTAGTGATAAGTCTTGTAGGGTTATTCATTGTTTGAAACATATGTTGTCAGCTTCTTTTAGCCTGCTATAGTACAGATAAAATGTATTAGGTGCGTTACACCTTTGTTAACTTTGTAAATAACTGGAATCTGATAAATCACACGTAGGTAGGTAGAAAGAATCTGGCCAGTAACACTAGTCAAGTGGGAGGTCTTGCATGCCCTTTCAAATTCCCCAGAAATTTAAAAAATGTGAATTCAGTTGGTCTTTTAGGAAGCAGGGAAGAAATAAATATTTTTTTTAATGAAACCCAATGAAGTGAATATTTCCTGAACTCTGAAGACTATATGTTGTTTGGATATTTGCAAAGGTATGAACATTTTGAAATTTTGTTCTTGGTTTGTACGAGAGAGAATTTAATTAAATCTCAGAGTTCAGCACTCTGGAGAAATAGTTGCTCTTGAAAAATGCATACAGCAAAAATGGAGCACTTTTGCTTCATAACTGATATATGGTTTATTAAAGAACCAAGGAGACACTGACTGAAATTTGACTGACTGGCACCTATTAGTCTTTCATTTGCATTTCCTCCTCATTTTCTTCCTTTTTTGTCATTTTCAAAGGCAAAAAGCTTTGTTATTCAAGATTGATTTTTTTATGGCTAAAAATCACTAGAAGTTAAGAAAGTTAAAGTTCACCCAGGAAAGTTAATTTAATTGAACAAGCTATATTAGGCAATTACTATAAATAGCTTTGAATATTTACATTTAATATTCTATACAATACATTTTTTTAGTAATTTCACTTACTGTGTGGCCAAATCAGTATATAACATTTTCATTCTCAGTTAAGACTATGCCCTGACATATATTGGCACATTGTTGTTTGTAGGAGAAGATCATATGCTCAGGAAATTGTTTAAAGCACAAGAATCTGATGGTGTGACAACAGACTATTCTTCTTTTTTAACTCGCTGTTTCATCTGTCGAGTTCGCTGCCTGTTGGACAGTACTTCTGGCTTTCTTGTAAGTATAATTTTGTGACGAACTATGATTGAGTAATACTGATTGAAATGACTAAAATGAACCCAAGCGCATGTTTTATGCATTAGGGTGAGAGACAATTTTAGGAGGATCTCTGAGTGACACCATTGGTTTTATTAGTAGTAGTATTAGTAACCGTAAAAGTAATAGTTAACAGATTATGATGACGACATTATTATTTATTATAATAGTAGTAGTAGTAGTGGGCACATCTACACGTGCTTTAATGCACACTAGCCTATTTTAACCCACATTAAAGTGTCACAAAAACTGCTTTTTCATGAATGCACATTAAAATAGGCTAATGCGCATTTTTCTACTGCCTCACAATGGAGGTACTAGATTTAGTGCACATTACCTAAAGCGCATTAATGAACATGTAGACATGCCCAGCAGTAGTAATGCCATTACTAAATGGAACACTGGAACTGTCCTGAATGACAGTCCTGTTATTGGGACAGAAGTAGCATTCCTAAAGTTAAAGACCCATATTACTAACGTTGCATCTTCTACTTTAGGGCATTGTAAATGCTCAGTAAAAACATATAAAATACTTAAAAGACAAGAACATACTGGAAAGTTATGTGATTGTAAGACATAAATAAATCGTATTTTGCATACGAATATATACTGTTACTCTGTAGTTACTATTTTAATTTATAGTCAGTTTAAAAGTCTTTTCTTTGTACATCCTTTCTTTCCCCATCCCAAAAAAAGAAATATCATTATCAAGGATAGCATGATGATGACTCTTCCAAATAGAAAGTAGAGAAGAAAAATGATTGTCTTGCTCAATCTTTTTGGTACCTCAGCCTGGAACCAAATGAGTTCACGCACAAGTTCTATGCTATACCATTTCATCTTTCACATGGAGGGACAGATAAGATGAAAAGAGCTGTGGAGAAAGTGTGGTTTGAGACTTCTGAAGTCTCAGAGCTCACAGTCTCAAAATGGAAAGCATAATCCTATTTGTTAGCACTTCTTTACAAGTCCCCTTGCTCTGAGCAATAAGAACAAAATCTTTCCCAGGAAAGGCATCACAAAAGTGGCCTCTGATCTAGGGAGACTGACATGAATAAAGTTTATGTGTTGATATAGGACAGGAAGAAGAATTCTCTCTGTTGACTATCTAGGTAGCTGAAGTAAGCAGTAAGCAGACTTGCATATAACCTTCTCCCCTCTATACTTAACAGCCTCAATGAATACATGTGATATGGAATGTGTTTGTGAGGAATGGTAGATCTTTTAGGATGAGGCATCTTTTAGTTTTTTATTTGTTAGTTCTTCCCTGCCATAACATTAACAGAATTAGGTTCTAGTTTTGTCATCAATGACTTGGTTCCATTTGTTCTGCATCAGACAAATAACTTTTAAAAAATATTTATTATTTTTTTAAAAGCATTAACATATTCAATTCATATAAAACATAAATAAAAAAATTAAATTCAAATGCTCGGCTCACTTTTAGATTGCCTTTGGGGAAGGACCTGTCATCTACTATATGTTTGTATACTGTCCGGTTTTAGCTTTTAGCTACTACTGTAATATAAATATTAAGTAAAATCAACATGATCATCTCTCACAGATTTGTCAAATGGAAAAATCTTTTGGAATTCTCCTAAAAGACTGTAAATATCTATGGTCTGAATTCAGGTCTCCTGGGTTTCTTCTCAAACCTTAGGAACAGTGTTGTTCTCTGCTTAGTGCCCCACTCCAGGATGAAACAATATGGAAGAAGGCAAACCCAGAAAGAAGCTCCCAACTTGTCTAAATCCCTGCAGTCAGACTGTATGTAGGGCTTGAGGGCTTCATACATGGTCTGAAGACCCCTCTGAGTCATACACACTATCTTGACACATTGAGTTTATATACCATTCTTCCCAGTGCCTAGACTTTATCCTATTGGTGTTTTTTGCAGAGGAAAGACATGTTTTAACACAGTAATTATTAATAGGAAAAGAAAACAAGCATAGAGCATTAAGAAGAAGGAAAACTCAGGAATCTTCATATTGGACAGATTAGAGCATGGAAAAATAATTCCAACTCCAGCTCCAGGCTAAATGATACAGGAAATAGCTACATATGGTGTCATCAGCTACTTGTCTGGGCTAACAATGGAGAACTTTTGCTCTAGTCACACAGGGGGATAAAAGGCAGCTTTAAAAGTCTCACTCTATCATTAATGTTATGTCCAATGACCTTGTTTGGGTTGATTTTTCTGCCAACCACATTTTAAACAGTGTGAAAATAGCGAAAAATTGAGGTCTCTGTCTGAGAATTGACATAACATGAATACGCTCATTATTATTCGAGCATTGCAATCTGTAGAACAAAGTATCAAGTAAAATGTTTTATATGTGGAATACTGACGGGTATTTTCTTGTGTTTGTTTATATAACAGACAATGCAGTTTCAAGGCAAACTTAAGTTTCTTTTTGGACAAAAAAAGAAGTCCCCTTCAGGAGCAATATTACCACCTAAGCTGTCCTTATTCTGCATAGTGGTGCCACTTCTGCTTCCTTCTGTCATGGAGATGAAGATGAAAAGTCTGCTCATGAAAACAAAACAGAAAGCTGAAGAGGCATCCCCAATAGACACAAAGTATTTTTAAATTAACATCTTAATATGTGTCATTACTGGAACTTTATAGTTAAAAAAACTTGTTAAAAACGCAGATTATTCTAAATCATAGTGGCCAGCCTGTGACATGTGCCAAAAGTGGCACAGGCAGCTGCAGCTTGTGACACATGAGCCCTCAGTAATGGGAGGTTGAAGAATGGAGGCAGGAGACTCCAGATTCAGCAGAGCAGGGGAAGGATGCTGCTGAAAGATGTCAGGTGTCACCATCAAGAGCCAAGTTAACCCTTCCCATGCCCTGCATTCAGGGGCTTTGAATACTCACTCGCCATATAAAATTGGTGGTTGCAGGGTATAGCAGGAGCCTTAGTGCTCCTGCTACTTTAAGAGAAGACAGACTGCAGATAGAGCTGTCTACAAGTGCTGCAGGAGGCAATCGGGAATCATTTGACCCCAGAGGGGCTGGGCTTACAGGATATAAGCCCAGAGCCTGAGCTGATACAATAGTCTGATCCTAGTAGCTAAGACTTAAAGAACTGAACAACAGGGCTGCAGCCAGGCTTCTTGCAAATACCTAAGCTGGGGTAAGCAGGAAGATAGTTGTGAGAGCAAGGAGGGTCAGGAACCCATAGCCTGCAAGGGGTGAGAGGCAGAGTCAGCAACTCATAGCTGAGGCGGGGTGGGTAGGGCCAGGGAGCCCAGAGGTCTCAACTGGCCTAGGAGCAGGGTCAGAGCCCAGGAGCTGCCAAAGGTCAAGGAGGGACCACAGCCACAGACTGCTGGGGCCAGGGAGCCTGGAGATCTCAACTGGCCTAGGAGCAGGGCCAGGGCCCTGGAGAGGTCAAAGGTCCAAGAGAGGCCACTGCAGGAAACCAACAGGGTCATGGACCTGTAACTCAGAGAAGGGCAGATTCAGGCCCAGGGGCCCAGTGCCTCATGATAAGTGAGATTAGGGTCAGGGATCCAGGGCCTCACCCAGGAGTAGCCAAGATAGGCAAAGTGCCCAGGTACAGGGAGAGAGAAACAGCTTGATAGCAAATGAGAAAAGCTACGAGACATGGTGTGAAGGACAGTTGGAGCCATGTGATTAGCCCTTAAGGTGCAGAGTGGAGACACCCAAGTTCAAGAGTGTGAGATCTGACTTGGGAAACCCTGGGTCAGCCTCCCTTTTTCTAAAAGACAAATACATCAAGGCACAGCAGGTGGGGAGAAGTAGAGATTGTCCAGAAGAGAGCAAAGTTGATGAGGGCTGAGGAGACTCCAGGGGCATCACAGCCACCCCTGGAGCAGGATCCTGTTACACAGCACCATAATAGAGTTAACTTGGGAAGGATTGTGAGCGCCTTGGAGGATGGGAGCACAATTCAAAAGGATCTTGACAGATTGGAAGCCTGGGCTGGTGTTATCAGGAATAAGTTTAGTGATGACAAATACAAAATGCTGCACCTCAAGAAGAAGAATAAAAAATTACACAGACAAAATGAGTGACACCTGGCTGGATGGCAGCACTATGGAGAGGGATCTAAGAGTCCTGGTGGATCCCAGATCCAGCATGAGACTGCAGTGTGATTTAGCTGCACAAAAGACAAATGCAGTTTGGGAGTGCATCAAGAGGAAGATTAGGAGCAAGACATGGAAGGTGATAGTCCCTGTTTAGTCAGCACTGCTTAGGCCCCATCTGGAGTAGTGTGTTCAGTTTTGGGCTCCACATTTAAAAAAGGACATGGAGAAGGTAAAGAGGGTCCAGAGTTAAGCGACAAAAATAATAAAGGACTTGAAATACAAGCCATACAAGAAGAGGTTTAAGGAAATAGGCATGTTTTAACTTGTGGAAAAGATGCTTAAGTGGGGACATGATAGTAGTCTGAAAATATCCGAAGAGCTGCCATAAAAAGAGAGAACACCTTTTTTTTCCATTGCTTCAGAAAGCTGGACACAGACCAATTGCTTGAAGTTGCAGCAATGTAGGTTTAGAATAGATAACAGGAAAAATGTCTTCACTGTTAGAACCATGAGGTAGATGATAGACTACCAAGGGAAGCTGTGGAATCTCCATCTTTGGAGGTGTTTAAGAAGAGGATGGATAAGCATTGGTCAGGGAGGATATAGAAGCAGCTATGCTTATTATCTACTATGAATATTTCCCACGCTTTTAAGCTTTGCTGGTTACTACATGGGACTAGGAAGGAATTATTTTCCCCTTCCTGTTGCTATATACATCTGGGGTAGAGGGGGAAGGAAGGGGTTCACCTTCCTCAGATGCATTGGTTGTTGGCTGCAGCCAAAGCTTGGGCTTATGACTGGGGTGTGCTAGTACTCCTGCTGCATATTTGTGCAATCCTTGCAGCTGCAAGATACTGGCTGCCATTGCCCCCCTGCATTACCTGTGGCAGGTTAGGGTGCTGTGCCTTGTGGTTTTATGACAGGGTTGATTGTATAGTTTTAGAAATGTGTTAGACAATATTTGTATGGTATGGCTTGGATAGGGATGATCCTGCCTCAGGCAGGAGGGTTGACTAGATGACCTTCAGAAGTCCCTTCCAGCTCTACTACTTTGATTCTATTCATCTGGCTCTTTGCAGTGACACGTCTCTCAAACCTGTGTTCTACCCCCACTCTACTCTGCATGGCTGGAGGATTAGAATCGTAGAAAATTAGGGCTGGAAGGGACCTCAGGAGGTCATCTAGTCCAAAGCAGGACCATCCCCAACTAGATCATTCCAGCCAGGGCTTTGTTGAGCCAGACCTTAAAAACCTCCAAGGATGGAGATTGTACCACCTCTCTACGTAACCTGTTCCAGTGCTTCACCACCCTTCTCATGAGAAGGTTTTCCTAATATCCAACACAAATCTCCCTTGCTGCAACATGAGACCATTGCTCCTTGTTCTGTTATCTGTCGCCGCTGAAAGCAATCTAGCTTCATCCTCTTTGGAACCTCCCTTTAGGTAGTTGAAGGCTGTGCTTCAGGTAGTTAAAGACTGTTTGGCAGTGCATCTTTGAGTGCCTGCCACTTTAAGGGCTGGAGGCAGGTGGCTGGCAGGTGCTTGATTGAAGTGCCCATTTTCAAACTTTGGCAAGCCAGGCAGAGGCAGCAATCTGCTGCCAGCTGCCAAGGCAGTAACATCAGCCAGCTGAGCTATTGCTCCTGGAACATCTTGGAGTTAGGGGCAGGAGCTATGCGGATGGTTGGAGACTCCTGGTCCTGGGCATGACCTAAAACTGCACTCTGCCAGGGAAGGGGGGCCTGGCAGGGCTGTTGGTAGCAGGACAGCCCCTAAGAAATACCAAACCAGGTACCCTCCTTGGGGAAAGGTGGGTAGGGGCACCTTAACCCTGGCCCCCACCATGTGGTGGGTAGTGATGAGAGTAGCAGGAGCAGTGTGGGCCAGGAATGCTAATAATGAGGCACCTGAGCCCAACAGGGGTCTGAGATCCCAGAGGCCCCAGAGGGGTAGCTTGCCATGTGTAGTTTGAGGGCCCACACAGAGTAGGGTGTAACTGGGGCACCTGAAAGACTGTGCTAGTTGGGTGCAGAATGGGGCTGCACAGGGCAGCTTGAAGGACTGCATCAGGGGTTTACTGAGTAGGGCTGTGTGGGTGTCCTGAAGGGTAGTACATGGGTCAGCCCCAAGTGTGTGTGCATGAAACCATTTGCCCAGTGGGGCGGCTTGGGGCAACAGCAGTCCAGTGTCAGCACAAGGCAACGCCATGCAGAGTAGGTGAACTCACGAGATCTGAAGTTGCTGCGTGGTAGTGCCAGAGAGGGAGTAGTCAAGCCCAAAGGGGTTGCTCAAGGGGAGCAAAGGCAGTAGAGAGTGGCCCAGTAATGGTTGGTATGTTAGAGGCCCCTGTGAGAGGGGGCAGCGTGAGTGAGTGTGGGTGAATGAGACCAACAAAGGACTGAGTTTGCTCCGGCCTTAGACCAGGGAGCAACAGTAATAATGTGGATGCCATCTGCAAGGCATAGGCCACGGTGTAGGGAGCATGGTCCATGGTATAGGGAAGGTTTGGAGCCGTGGATAGCACCCCCTGGCATTGGGGTAGTGAATGGGCAGCCTCCTGCTTAATATATCAGAATAACATTCAAGTCATGGCAGGAGAGTCAGGGCAGACTGCCCTAGGCAGGTGGGTGGGCTAACTCATGATTTAGCCCTGGGAAGGCCCCCTGTCACAGGCCGCTATCAAATACCCCTTAAGTTCTCTCTTCCACAGACTAAATCAGCCCAGTTCCCTCAGCTTCTCCTCAGAAGTCATGTGCCCCAGCCCCCTAATAATTTTCATTGCCTTCCATTGGACTGTCTCCAATTTGTCCACATCCTTTCTATAGTGGGGAGCCCAAAACTGAACACAGTATGCCAGATGTGGCCTCACCAGTGCAGAATAAAGGGAAATACTTACTTCCCTCAATCTGCTGGCATTGCTTCTACTGATCCAGCCCAGTATGCTGTTAGCCTTCTTGGCAACAAGGGCACACTGCTGACTCATATCCAGCTTATCGTCCAGTGTAACCCCCAGGTCCTTTTCTGCAGAGCTGCTGCTTAGCCAGTTGGTCCAAAGTCTGTAGTGGAGCATTTTTCGGTCCACTTGTCCTTGCTGAACCTCATGAGATTTCTTTTGCCCAGTCCTCCAATTTGTCTAGGTCACTCTGAATCCTAGTCCTACCTTCTGGTGTATCTTCTACACCCCGCAGCTTGGTGTTAATCACAAACTTGCTTAGGGTGCAATCCATCCCATCTTCCAGGTTGTTGATGAAGATATTAAACAAAACTGGCCCCCGGGACTGACCCCTGGGGCACTCCATTTAATACCAGTTACCAATTAGATCTTGATACCTTGATCCCTGCCTTTTGAGGCCAATGATCCAGTCAGCTTTCTGTCCATCTTACAGTCCATTCATCCAATTCTTCCCTGTTTGTGAGCAGAAAATCAAGAAGAGCATGGCCCCTAGTTGGTCTCTCCAACATCTGCACCAGGAATTTATCTCCAACGCTCTCCAAAAACTTCCTGGATTGCCTGTGCACTGCTGTATTGCCCTCCCGGCAGGTATCAGGGTGATTTAAATCCCTCCATGAGAACCAGGGCCTGTGATCTGGAATCTTCCACTAGTTGTCTGAAGAAAGCCTCATCTACCTCATCATCCTCCTGGTCTGGTAGTCTATAGTAGACACCCACCACAGCATCACCCTTGTTGCTCGCCCTCCTAACCTTAACCCAGAGATTTTTGACAGGCCTCTCTCCAGTTTCATACTGGAGCTCTGAGCAATCATACAGCTCTTTTAGATACAACACAATTCCTCCTCTTTTCTCCCCTGCCTGTCCTGCTTGAATAGTTTGTACCCATTCACCCATTCATGACAGTGCTCCAGTCGTGCAAGCTATCCCAAGTCTCTGTTATTGCAATATCATAGTTTCTTGGCTGTGCAAGGACTTCCAGGTCTTCCTGCTTGTTTCCCAGGCTCTGTGCATTCATGTAAAGACACCTGAGATGACTAGCCGATTGTCCTAGTTTCTCAGGAAGAATGAGGCCTCCCCTTTTGCCCCTTCCTGCTTCTGCTTCTTCCAGGTTCCCCACTTACCTCAGGGCTTCGCTCTATATCCCCCTGCAAACCTAGTTTAAAGCTCTCCTCATTATGTAAGTGAGCCTATGTGCAAAAATGCACTTCTCTCTCTTCGTCAGGTGGATCCCGTCTCTTCCTAGCAATCCTTCTTGGAATGACATCCTGTGGTCAAAGAAGCCAAATCCCTGCTGGTGACACCACCTGGACAGCCATGAATTGATTTGCAGGATGCGTCTGTTCTTGCCAGGGCCTTTTCCCTTGACCAGAAGGATTAAGGAGAAGGCCACCTGTGCCCCTGTCCCCTTCATCCTTGCACCCAGAGCCCTGTAGTCACTCTTGATCTGGTCACAGTCACCCCTGGCAGTATCATTGGTGCCCACATGCATGAGCAGCTTGGGGTAGTCATGAGGTCTCATGAGTCTTGGTAATCCTTCCGTGACATCTAGGATCTGGGCTTCAGGCAAGCAGCATACTTCCCAGAACAACAAGTTAGGCCAGTGGATAGATCCCTCCATCACCTACAGAAGCAGGTCTCCAATTACCACCACCCATCGCTTCCTATTCATGGTAGTGGTCTCAATCCTCCCCACCTTGGGGATTCCTGGCCTTGCCTCTTCCACCAATTCAATGCACTCTTCCTCCTCTGTTGCTAGTGCTCACTATCTGTTCTCCAGGCAAACCACTGCAGATGGGGATGACAACTTCCTTTTGCTGCCAGAGGTCACAAACTTCCACCTTCCTGGGAATCTATGCCCTCTTCCTTCTCTAGCACTACCTGTGGCAGTCCTTCTTCCACAGTCCTAAAGGTTTCCTCCAGCATGGAACTGATGAAGTCCTCATGGCAGAGGATTCTTCGGAGCCTTGCTACCTCCTCCTGTAGCTCTCTTGCCTACTCCCTAAGGGACACCACCAGAAGGCGCCCCTCACGTCACAGGCACTCCCCCACCTGGCTGATACTGGAAGGAACCTGCAAGCCGCAGTCTGCACAGCACCAAACCAGGACCTAGGTGGACGCCTCAACAGTCTGTAGTCCTGCCTGGACAGACACTGCACAGGTGGAAGGAAAGGAAGTTCTGGAAGTGGCAGTAGCTCTGAGATTGTGGTGTCCTCCAGCCATCTCTCTGGGTCTTCTAACCTGCTGCCTCTCTTTTCCAGCAGACCTTCCCTAGCAAACTCCTCTATAATTGGTCTGTTTGCTGTTCCTGGATCCTGAAAGGTTCCCTTTTCTCTACAAACCTCTTTTGTCTCAGCAAGCTTACAGTGAAGGAATATGAAAGAGTTTCCAAGCAAACTCCCTAGCAAACTTCCCCCTGCTCTGGACTCTAGTTAAACATGGGGTTTAAGTCTTGGCTTAGCTGTTGAGTTGTAGCTGCTTAAAATAAAACTATGTCAGTTAGTTTTAATTACATATAAAAAAAAGAATCTTATCTTACAGCCTCCCCTTTAAAGAGAGGGGTGGCAAACTGACCTGCAAACTGCTTGCAAGCTGTCCTGTTTGCTTCTCCCTGTTTGCTGCTCCCCTGGTCACTTGGACTGTCTCCTTAGCTGAGTCTCCTTATCTCTATTCTGGCATCCCAGGAAGAAAACTCTAGCAGGTATGACTCTGGTGGGCAGGGATCAGAGCAGCACTCTGGGAAGGGCCAGGGCTTAACTTGTGGCGTGCATGTCAAAAAGGTTGGCCACTGTTCTTAAATGCATCACTGCTTAAACGTTCTTTCCTAGCAACATTGCTGGCTTATTTGGATATTTCTGTATTTATTTATTTTGTAGAGATCTCAAAATACTAGTTAGCATGATTAGATAACAGAGTAGAAACTAGAAGCATGAACATTCAGTTGGTGGTGTTCTGAATTGCAACAAATTGTATCACAGGTACAATTTAAAGAGCAGGCCCCATTGGCAAACTCTGGTAGGAAACACAGAAGGGGTGGCTTTTGGGCATTAATCCTGTGAGTGTGTTTGACTATGCAAATGAGAGACATGCTATACTCATCAGTGATGGGTCCTGGGGGAGGATGGCCTAACCATACCCCTCCTGTCCAAGTCTGCTGACATGCCCCAGATGTCCTTCAAATAAACAGATTCATCCCTGAAGCTCCTCCAGACTCATTCCCAGTGCCTGCTCTCAGAACTTTGGGACACTGCACGCTTAAAAACAGACACTAGACAAGTCTGAAGCAGCCTTTTGGATCATGTTCCAGCTCTGTAACATGTCAGTGTACTGGTATAGATGGTGCATGTTCAACCTTGTGCTTCCTGGAATGCACCGACATGGTGTAGACCAGTTAGTTTTTACTGAGTCACAGTGGTCCATCATTAGGATGGTTGAGCTTGGCCAAAGGCATTCAGTGCTCATTCCTCCTTAACTTATTATTGTAATCTTTTAGTGATGAAAACTCATATTTAATGTTTTAACACCAGGACTGCAGTCACCCCTACCTTACTCTATGGGCATTTTCCATACTGCCAAAGGGACTGCTTTTGGAGCAAGGCACTGGTGTGAGCGTATGCAACTTACTTCCAACATACTGACTTGGCATTTTGTGTGTTTGTACTGTGTATGTATGTGATATGTTTTGTAGCAAGTTAACCATTTCATGTTATTTTGACAAGAAGGTGGAATTGCTTAAGGAGCTGAGCTTTATAATGTAATGTGGAATCTCTGATCAGTCTCATCAGTCTCAATACAGCCCAGGTCAAAGATAATCAAAAGACATGAACAATCACTAGCTTTTTAATGGCAAATCTGAAATGACTTAGTAATCTCAGATCATTTCCTGGCTGTACTTTAAAGAAGTATTACTGAGAACGCAGGAACAAACCATCCCAATGTGCAGGAAGGCTAGCAGGTATAGTAGAAGACCAGCTTGGCTTAGCAGGGAACTCTTCAGTAAACTATGTCACAAAAAGGAAGCTTGTAAGAAGTGGAAATATGGACATATAAATAGGGAGGAGTATAAGAGCATTGCTTGGGCATGCAGGGATGAAGTCAGGAAGGCCAAAGCGCAACTGGAGTTGCAGCTAGCAAGGGGTGTGAAGGGTAACAAGAAGAGTGTCTATAAGTATGTCAGTAGCAGGAGGAGGATTAGGGAAAGTGTGGGTCCCTTACTGAAAGGGGGAGGCAACCTTGTATCGGAGGATGCAGAAAAGGCTGAAGTACTCAATGCCTTCTTCACCTCAGTCTTCACAGGCTGTTTACTACACCAGGCAGCGCAGTGGTGAAAGAACAGGTTAGGGACTATTTAGAAAAGCTGGACATATACAAGTCCATAGGACTGGACAGGATGCCCCCAAGGGTGCTCAGGGTGTTGGCTAATGAGATCCAGAGCCACTGGCCATCATCTTTGAAAACTCATGGTGATCAGGAGAGGTCCTGGGTGATTGGAAAAGGGCAAATATAGTATCCATATTTAAGAAAGGGAAAGGGCCATTCCTGACCAACCTGATTGCCTTCTATGATGAGGTGATTGGCTCTGTGGATGTGGGGACACCAGTGGATTCGTTGATTTTAGCAAGGCTTTTGATATGGTCTCCCACAACATTTTCGCAAGCAAGCTAAGGAAGTACAGGCTGGATGAATGGATTGTAAGGTAGATAGAAAACTGGCTGGAGCATTGGGCTCAGAGGGTAGTAATCAAATGGCTCAATGTCTAGTTGGCAGCTGGTATCAGGTGGAGTGCCCCAAGGGTCGGTCCTGGGGCTAGTTTTGTTCTATGTCTTCATCAATGACCTGGAAGATGGCATAGAGTGCACCCTCCACAAATTTGCAGATGACACCAAGCTGGGGGGAGTCATAGATATTTTGGAGGGTAGGGCTAGGATTCAGAGTAACAGACAAATTGAAGGATTGGGCCAAAAGACATCTCATGAGGTTCAACAAGGACAAATGCAAAGTTCTGCACTTAGGACAGACAAATCCCATTCATGATGGGGGCTGATTGGCTGGGCAGCAGCTCTGCAGAAAAGGACCTGGGGGTTACAGTAGACACAGTTTGGCTGACTATGAGCCAACAGTACACCCTTGTTCCTAACGGCATACTGGGCTGCATTGGTAGGAGTGTTATCAGTAGGTCAAGGGACATGATTATTCCCCTCCATTCAACACTGGTGAGGCCACATCTGGAGTACTGTGTTCAGTTTTGGCCCCCCCACTACAGAAAGCACGTGGACCAATTGGAGAGGGTCCAGTGGAGGGAAACAAAAATGGTGAGGGGGCTGGGGCACATGACTTACGAGGAGAGGCTGAGGGAACTGGGCTTATTTAGTCTAGAGAAGAGGGGACAGAGAGTGGATTTAATAGTAGCCTTCAAGTAACTGAAGAGGCCTTCACAAGAGGATGGAGCGAGACTATTCTCAGTGGTGGTAGATGACAGAACAAGGAACAACGGTCTCAAGTTGCAGCAAGGGAAGTTTAGATTAGATATTAGGAAGAATTTTCTTACTAGGAGGGTAGTAAAACACCAGAACAGGTTACCCAGAGAGGTAGTGGACTCTCCATCCTTGGAGGTTTTTAAGACCCAGCTAGACAATGCTTTGGCTTGGATGATCTAGTTGGAGATGGTCCTGCCTTGAGCATGGGGTTGGGCTAGATGACCTCCTGAGGTCCCTTCCAACTCTAATTTTCTATGATTTTATGAGAAGAGGTTATTAGGGCACAAACTTAATTGGCATGTACAGTAGAGGGGCCAAAGATTAACTGGATATGAAGACTGGGCTATTCTTAGCTCAGGAGGTCCTTCCAATTCAAGGTTGAAGCACACTGGCTGGGCAGTTTACTCACCCACTACCCATACCCTATCTTTTCTGCTAGTAAAATAGAAGTTTAGAGTCCAGTATTCTGTGTTTAGTCCATTATATGCACCCTAAAATGCATTTAGAAATAAATCCTGGGATTGTTTATAAATCAAAATGTTCTTATCACATGTTGAAGTTAGTTTGCTTTCCATTATTTTTAATGCTAACCTAATACACTGGTGGTAGGTATGATGCAAGAACATAAATGGAATGGAACAGAATGTAAATAATATTAGTGTGTTTCAATCCATCCTTAATGTTATTATCCTAGAAACGGATAAGTGCTCCTCTTTCTTTCCTTCATAATGGGGGCATCTACACATGCATTAAGGTGCTTTTCCTAATGCACATTAAATGTAGTACCTCCATTATGAGGTACTAAATAAATGCACATTAGGCTGTGCTGATGCGCAGTAGAGCAAGCACACACTTTTTAGGTGACATTTAATGTGCAATAGCCTATTCTATTGTGCATTAGTGTATTAGCACAATTTTTACAAGCCACTTTAAAGCACAGTAGAATAGGCTACTGCACATTTAAATGCACATGTAGATGTGCCCAATGTGTATCATATTCTAGTCCTACACGGATCTGAAAATTCACAGGCAAATATTTAACATGAATTGCTATACATTCAAATTATACTTCTTAGGAATTGTTTAGTAGTCATATCTTCCAGTTTGTGAGTTTACCCTTAATTTTACTGACATTCATATTATCTTTCCTCTGCAGCTCAAAAACTAGTTCAGGTCTGTGTGAAACAGAGTCAAATGGAAGAATCAGTTACCATGAAGGTCCAGCTTTCACTAATGTGTTACAAAGTGCTGAAAACCAGACCAAAGGTTGGCTATTTCATAATTCTGCCTTACCTACAATTTATATGAAAATCTTTTTGCCTGTTCCCTACCCACTTTTTCACCTGTAATGCCAATTTCCTAACAGCTTCTATTGTGTTATATATTAGGCAAGAACAAGTAGCTCGGTTAGAGCATGGTGCTAATGTGCTCCTATACATGTGCAGGGAGGCTGCTCTGACCCACTGTAATTCGTCTGCTGGAGCGTGGTAATTACCATTCTCCAGCAGACTCCAGCATCATGTGTATCAGCATCCCTGTGCTGAAAAATGGTGGCAGGGCACTTTAAACTAAAGCTCAGTTGACGAGTTTTAGTTCAAAGCGCCCCACCGCTATTTTTCAGCACAGGGACACTGGTACATATGATGCTCTGGGTGCTTTTAATTAGCGTGGCTTTCAGAGCTGCACTAATTAAAGCGCCCCCCACCTCCTGGAGCATGTCTGTAAATGCCCAATAACACCAGGTTTGCACCATTCAATCCCTGGTTGGACTAGATGAGCTCTTGAGGTTCCTTCCAGCCTTACATCTCTATGAAATGTTTCTGCAGTGTAAAACTGCCTCTTTTCCTCAAGTGGTAGTAATAACCCAGCAGTCTTTTCAGACCCTTGATATATATGTTGCCATATATATCGAGGGTAGAACCAAGGGTGATATTCCATTCCCTTCCTATCCGAGTGCCAAAAATGCCATTTACACCTCAGGTAGGAACACTATTCATGACCACATAGCTTCTGTGCATACATAATCATCTACACTCACAAACTGGATATGGCAGTAGGCTGCACTTTGGCTACATATATATGCATGCCCCTTCTGGACACACAGGGGCCTTTAAACACCCAAAAATGTAGTTGATAAAAAAAACACTGAGTAATAGGAGTCAGCCACTTGGTCAAAGGGTAGGACGGTCCTCTTCTTCCGCTTCCCCCCATCCACCAGTCTAAATGGCTAGGTTTCCCACCCAGGAAACTAGAAGACCTGGGTTCTAAACCCCGCTCTCACAGAGGAGGTTGAATCTGTGCATTCTGTCCTGCTAGCACAGCCCTCTGCCCACCATGGCACAGGTCAGCCATTATACAGGCGCTCTTCTTCAGAAGCTGGCCCCTTAGTGGCCACAGGAGAGAGGTATGTGGGGCCAAGGAGAGGAAAGCAAACCAAAGAGTGTGTAGCTTCTGACATGTCAGGGAAAAGGCCCTGACACAGCTGATGCTTAAGTGTTAACAGTGGAGGGGCACAACTCTATGCTGCCACCACTGCCCCCAGTGCTGCTGGGCACTGGCCATGCTTTTCTAGCCATCCTGCAGCCCTGTGCCATGCCGTCAGCACAGAAATCATGCCGTCGCCACCCCCACTGCTGCCAGGCCCTGGCTGTGGCCAGGCTGCAGACCCACACCCCATTGTCAGCACAGAAATTTTGTGGAGCACATGCCTCTGTGCCTTGGTTTATCACCTGAGTCCCTGTCTCCCAGTGAAGCAGAAGCTTTCCCTTACGTGGCTCTCCATCCACTTTTTCCAAAGATCATATTAAATGCAAAGGGCAGTGATTAGAGCACTGTACTGGGAAGTCAGAGATGCAGGTTCAAACCCTCTCAGAAATTATTGCAGTATGTGCTAAAGACACCTTCCCCCACTCTCCCCAACAAAGATAAAATTATGGAAAAAACATACATACATAATATACATTTGATTGAATACCAGTCAGCTTGTATTATAAAGATTTCAATGATTTTTTCATGCATAAATGTATTAGCTAAGGCACACCTTAATTAATTAAGGCACACCGTAATCTTAATTTCCTTTTCATGTAAAAGATGTATTATACTCTAGAAAATATAGTATTTTAAAATCTCAGGATTTTTTTGCGGCCTGATTTTTTATTTTTTTAATACTGGGATTTGACAATACTGTGAGAATCTAATATATGCTGCAGCTGTCCCTTATAAATTGGCGACTGTTTGGCTTAAAATATAGATTTTACTACCTCCTTTGTAGAATTATGCTAGTGGTTTAATTCCAAGAGTGATTTCTTCTCCATCTTCCTTGGAGATAACTCTACTACTCTATTTGTTGAAGAAGCATTCCACCTTGAAGTCACATATTCTTTAAGACTTCTCCAAATAATAATGTGCTTCCTTCTAGCTTCTCTGCCCATTAGCCTATTTTAATGTGCATTGACTAAATAGAGCCGGTTTTTTGGTGATGCTTTGATGTACATTAAAATAAGCTAATGTATGTTAAAGCGCACATGTAGACACGCCGCTTTAGTCTGTCATTGTTACTGATAGGTAGAATCTGTGCAGTGCTGCAATGACAGTGCTGATATATTTTTCTGATTGCAGTTTAAGGTCTTACAAATTGAGCATCTGAGTGTTTTTCCATTTTGTATTCTTGCCTGTAAATTTAGCTAATTAGTACCATTGTCCATGACAATTTCTACTTGCACGTTTTTATACCATTGGATGATTTCAGCATATTAAGCACACATCATGAGTATATAATAAATGGCTGTTTTAGATTAAACTAATATAATATTTTTAATAGAATATATTTTCTCTTAATTTATATAGCAAAGAATAATGGAGAAAGTGGTATTGCCCTTGTCAAAGTACAAACAAATGAAGATCAGTGGGTCTGGGTACAAGCCAGTACTCAAGTTCTCTACAGAAGTGGCTGTTCAGAATATGTCATTGGTTCACAGCAAACACTAAAGTAAGTATATCTCCTTTTTATGTTTCTGAAAGACAATGCACCATTTTATGGTTGTCAGGATTGTGTAAAGTTCTAAGCCAATCGGGGCGCAGGACTGGGAAACAGCTGCTGAGGGAAGGGACAGTTTCCCAGCCCCGCCCCTGATCTACTGCTCAGGGCTGGGAGGCAGCTGCCCAGGGGAGGGGACAGTTCCTCTACCCCCTGCTGCCTGGGCAAGCTGCTCTGAGCAATTTGCTCCTGGTCAGCTGTCTACACATGTGCAACTGCACAGTAGCTACTGCACGATTAACCTACTATCTGCATCTACAAGTAGTAGCCAGCCACACAGTAGACGAATTCACTGTGCAGTAAATGCTGTCCACGTGTAGACTGTGATGCTTTACTGTGTAGTAGATTAGTCTGCTGTGCAGTAAAGTGTCTTCTGTAGACTTGCCCAAACCAAAATAGGAAGGGAATTTTTTGCTTTCGGTTCACACCCAAACTGAAAATGTTTTGCTTTTCCTGCCAAAACAATCCTTCTCTCCTTAAAAAAAAAAAATTCAGGTTAAATTAAAGATTTTGTTCTACCTAAAATTAAATTAACTTGAATTTAGGTAAATTTAGGTAAACAAAGATGTATTTCAAAATGGAAACTGAAAAGTTAAGTTCTGAAAATGTCTAAACAAAACGGACTGACTTTTTGCAATGCTCTTTCTTGGCTAGAAAGATCTGCTGAATTCAGAATAAATTTGCAAATGTTTTTGACGTGGAATTTTAGGCTAAAGACAGACAATAAGGTGAACCTTGGGTAAAACTGTCATCTTTATTTTAGTTTTTTTTTGTTAATTTAACCCTTAGAGTCCTTTCCTTAGTTACTTTATTCTTCTGTGAGGATTTGCAAGGGCAATAGCAGTTCAAAGACTTTATCTGTGGTTATTGATTAATATTCAGGGGAAAAGGTGTTTCATTTAAAACTGAACCTGAAAATATGGAGTCAACCAGTATGCAGGGTCAAGTTATAACCAGAGCAGTATGGTGTGAAGAAACAAGATCAAAAGTGACTCCTCCTTGGGCATGTCCAGATGAGTGCGCATATGCAGTTTGCAGCACTGCAGACCTATCTGCAGCTCCACAAACTGCATGCATTGCACATGCAGATATTTGCTGCAGTGCTAATTTGCAGTGCAGTGGGGTTTTTTGACACTGGGAGATCCCGGTGTCAAAATAATCTGTGCCAGAAAAAAGGGGCAGAGTACATGGTCGCAGCATGTGCTGCCTGAAACCGGAGCCTGGCTGGCCAGAGCCACACTCTGGCTGCCAGCCAGGCTCTGCATGCTCGGATCACCACTGCTGGAGCCCCCGGAGGCCCCCAGGACTCCAGGTAAGGCTGCTGGGGCCAGCTCAGGTGCTGGCCCCAGCCTCCCCTACCCCACCTGGGGCAACTTGCTGCGTACTAGATTGTGCATTCGGGGACATTTCCCGGGGACAGCTAGCAGTGGCACAAACATGGACCGCTGCTAGTTGTCCTTGGGATACGCACATTCCTACCCGTGGGTATACGCCCCTTTTGTTCAAATCTCTATTTTTTATTTGTTTTCTATAATTTAGCAACCTTTTGATGCAAGTTGGGCTGCATTTTTTAACGCCCAAAAAAGCTTCATTCTTACTCTCATGTAGTCCCTGTGGTCTGTAGCAGATATCCAGAGTTTTGTAATATGTTTACTATTGCTTGCATGTTTATACCATACCTTTCCTTGCTAGTGTACAAGAGGGTGCAAGAAAGTTAAGTTTTCTTGACATAAAATAGTTTCTTTTTCCTGATAATCCCTACTTAAGTACAGGCACTTTAAAATGTTTTTCATAATGTTTCTGAATGGCCCTATTTTCTGCTTTCCTGCTTATGCTGGACGTTAGATATTTTTCCCAATTTTCAGTGGATTCTGTTTTCCCATCAAGTAATCCTTCTTGATACTGAAATCAAAGCTGCTGATATTGTTGCATACATCATTGTTTCTCAGTTTGCCCTTTCTCCTGAGAATTTACTTCTGTAAGAAACACACCTTGGGTCGATTCCATTCAAAGAATTACTAACTATAATAATATTTATTAGGGGGGTACACCACATTAATGCTTTTAGACCAAAACTAATTATATATTTTTCTTTTCTTTAATCAATGTTTGTTGTACAGATCTTTTCTTTATCGTAACAGTGCGAACTCCCTCTACTGGGGATCCTTATACTTGCATGTTGAGGCCATACACTTAAATAGACATTAACAAGTACTGAGCTAATTAACTCATTTTATAACCCAAAGTAATATGTAGTAGTGTTTTAATACAGATAAATAAATGTATAAGGTAGTCACGATAATATTTACTGGTAAAATAATTTTAAGGTAATGGTTAAATGTGTGCAAAAATGGAATAGAAGAAAGCAAGCATACAGTAGTTTCAATGAAATAGCACCACATACAGATGGCATGGCACTTATTCTGTGTGTATATAATATATATAGAATATGTGCTAATAACAAGCTTAATAGTTTGTTTTGAAACATGCAAATTACTTCTAACACATTTCAATGAAATTTTCATCCCATACCCATCCTGTCATGTATTCTGTCTGTATCAGATAATATTTCAGAAGCATTCAGCTAGCTGACTGACTTTTTGTGCTGTTATTGACAGAGAAGAAGATGAGCACCTGAAGATACCAAGCAATGTCACCTGTTTGAAAGGAAACCGGGAAGCTCTTACCTATAATTGTGCCATTGAAGCTGTGGGACAGATGAAGCATATCAATTGGACAACACTAAAAAATGAACAGGATAACATAAAAGTGAAGTTTGAGCCTAGTACAAATGACAAGGGTTTTCTGGAAGAGGACCCTCTGAATGCTAATATGTTACTTTCAGGTGTCCAAAACAACTATAACACAAACAGCGTTTGGACTTTAAGGAACTCATCAAGTTCTTGTTCCATAAATCAGTGCAATTCATGTCCAAACAGAATAGTCAGACCGTTCTATAGCAGAGACCAAAGCTTTTTAAATTTAGCAACAACCTGTCCTTCCCACTGGGGTAGCACAGAAAATTGCCAGTCTTATTCAGGCTTACAGCAGCTAAAAACGGAGAACTACAATACAGAGCATATGAAATTGCAGCATTCATTAATATCCCCAGAAACTCTGTTTGATACAACATTTTCTCCAGAGATACCTATTAAGACTGAATATGATTCTGATTCTGAAAGTGTAGCTGACAACCACACGGCATCACAAAATCGAGTCTGGATGGATGAGAAAGGCACAGTGAGAAAACAGCTGATTAGTTACCCTAACAAGGTGCACCTTAAAACAGAACTAGATCTCAGTGAGCAGCTTTCTCTTTGTCAAAAGCCAAAGCACTATGTTGGCACATCACATAGTTGGCAATGCATTGTAACAAATCATACTAACAATCTCAACATAAACAGGCCTTGTAAAGGGTTTTGTAACAAAGAGGTGATGTCATTTTGCCTCCCGAATTCTGCATGTTTGGAAAGCATGCACGACATGCCATATACAGGATGCTACACACAGTTCTATAGCCCTAGTACAAGAGAAGAAGAAGGACAGAACAACCAGATTTTTAAAATGCAGTGTCATCTTAAAAATCCCTGCTTGGTTCAAAGTATCAAGCGTGAGCCCTTGGATTCTCCATCCTTGTCTGATAATGGCCAGGATGGAGTACAGGTGATCCTCCCTGAAAACACTTTACTAGATCCTGTGTCTCATAAACCAACAGAATGTACATTCTTACAGTAGATTGTATAGTACATGGAATATTTACAACACAAAAAGCAAGAAGAAGTTCTGGTTTCTCTTCCTATTGGATTATGAGAGTCACTAAAATTAAAAACCAAAAGGAAAAGCTTTAAAATTAATATAATCTTTTTAAGGACTCTTGGAAATGAAGTGAAGTAAAACTAGACATTGCAAAGTAATTATCAGCCCTAATGCCAGTGTTTCTGTCAATCTGTCTTATGTTTTCTCTCATTTTCTATATATCTGCAATTGTTTGTAAGGTCTACCTTTTTCTTTGTTTAGGTCACTATGTATCTTGAATCTCAAAATGGGACAGGCTCCCCTCCCTCCTACTCTCCAGCAAGATGTATCCAAGCTCTGGTTTTAACAGAGCAAGTGTGTGAGTTGGGGAGACATGGGGGAAAAGGGGTTGCAGAGTGGAATGCAGTAGTGAGCTGGGTGGCAATGAGGATTGTGAGACACCTGTCCTGAGCATCATAGAGGGTTTTTTTAAATAAGGGGTGTCAAACTCACCTGGCCTGTGGGGCAGGTAGGTGGCACAGAACTGGTGCACAGCCTGAATGAATGGCATGGAGCTAATGCCATGGGCTGGATTGGGCCCAAAGATCCCCCTCTCCCCTGATGCAATGCCTGCTCTGGCCAATCCAGAATATAAATCACATGCAGCACCCACTCCAGCTGGTCTAGGGCAGGTGCCACGTGCAGCACAAGTCATAGAAACACAGAATCGTAGAGAATTAGGGTTGGAAGGGACCTCAAGAGGTCATCTAGTCCAACCCCCTGCTCAAAGCAGGACCATCCCCAACTAGATCATCCCAACCAAAGCTTTTTTTAGCTGAGTCTTAAAAACCTCCAAGGATAGAGATTCCACCACCTCTCTGGGTAACCTGTTCAAGTGTTTTACTATCCTCCTAGTAAGAATGTTTTTCCTAATATCTAACCTAAACTTCCCTTGCTGAAACTTGAGATCATTTCTCCTTGTTCTGTCATCTGCCACCACTGAGAACAGTCTAGCTCCATCCTCTTTTCAACTAAACTTCAGGTAGACAAAAGCTACTATTCAATAAGGGTGATCATGGACATTGACAGAAGTGCAATTCCCTGCTCTAACTCATGGCACTTCATAGAAAGCACCA
>NW_005841996.1:231098-235557 GCF_000455745.1 Alligator sinensis
GCGCCCCCCCCCCCCCCCCCGACCCAATAGATATTTGCTATTGGGTTGGGGGGGTGGAGGATCGAGCTCCACTTCAGAGTCCGTCCCGGAGGAGCTGCCTGTCTGCAGCCTCTCTCCCCTAGCCCCGCCCCCTCCCCTTCCCAACTCTGATGATGTCTGCAGGATGGGGGCAGGGAGAAGGGAAGGGAGGGAGCTCTGGGCTGGGGTTTGCCCAGCTTGAGCTGGAAGGGGTGGTAGGTGAATGAAGATATTGAACAAAACTGGCCCCAGGGCTGACCTCTGGGGCACTCTACTTGATGCTGCCTGCCAACTAGACATCGAGCCATTGATTACTACCCTTTGAGCCCAACAATTCAGCCAGTTTTCTATCCCCCTTAGAGTCCATTCATTCAACCCATACTTCCTTAGCTTGTTTGCAGTAATGTTGTGCGAGACCATATCAAAAGCCTTGCTAAAGTCAAGGTATATCACATCCACTGCTCTCCCCGCATCCATAGAGTGAATCATCTCATCATAGAAGGCAATCAGGTTGGTCAGGTATGGCTTGCCCTTGGTGAATCCACACTGACTGTTCCTAAACATCTTCTCCTTCAAGTGCTTAGAAATGGATTCCTTGAGGATCTGCTCCATGATTTTTCCAGGGACTGAGATGGGGCTGACTGGTCGGTAGTTCCTCGGATCCTCCTTCTTCGCTTTTATAAAGACAGGCACTATATTTTCCCTTTTCCAATTGTCTGGGACCTCTCTCAACTACCACAGGTTTTCAAAAATGAAGGCCATTGGCTCTGCAATCATATCAGGCGACTCCATCAGTACCCTTGCGGGCATTACTTTCAGCCCATTGACTTGTACGTGTCCAGCTTTTCTAAAAAGCCCTTAACCTGTTCTTTTGCCACTGTTGGCTGCCCATCTCCTCCCCAAACCATCCTGCCAGGTGCCATAGTCTGGAATCTGACCTTGCCTGTGAAGACTGAGGTGAAAAAGACATTGAGTACTTTAGCCTTTTCTGCATCATCTGTCACTAAGTTCCCTACCCCACTCAGTAAGGAACCCACACTTTCCCTGACCTTCCTCTTGTTGCTGACCTATTTGTAAACCTTCTTGTTACCCTTCATGTACCTTGCTAGCTGCAGCTCCACTTGCACTTTGGCCTTCTTGACTTCATCCTTGCATGCCCAAGCAATGCTCTTATACTCCTCCCTAGTCATTTATCCAAGTTTCCACTCCTTTTAAGCTTCCTTCTTATGTTTTAGCTCACTGAAGACTTCCCTGCTAAGCCAAGCTGGTCTTCTACCATACTTGCTATTCTTCCTGCAAATTGGAATGTTTTGTCCTTGCACTCTCAGTAAGGTTTTTTTAAAATACAACCAGCTCTCCTGGACTCCTTTATCCTTCAGCCTGACCTCCCAGGGGATCCTGCCCATCAGTTCCCTGAGTGAGTCAAAGGTCTGGACTGGCTGCAGCAGCTGCTGCTTGCAACATAGCCCCAGACCAGCTAGAGCAGGCAATGGACTTGGCATGTGGGAGAGGTCCCAGACTGGCCCCAGAGAGGTGCCATGTGTAGCATGGGTCCCAGAGCGGACGCCATTTGAAATGGGTGTCTCTGGTCCTGTGTGCAAAGCCAGTTCAGCTCCAGTGCAGTGTGTGAGTCAACTCAAGACCCGGGGCCAGCACCAGGTGCCAGAAGAAGTGGCTTTGTGGGCCAAGTCCAGCTTGTGGACTGTATCTTTGACCTGCCTGCTTTAAATGAACACTTATGTCTGGTTTACTGAAACCTCTCCTGCTCCTCTCAGGGGAAGCTTCTGAAAATGGATCTAAAGCATTCATATGAAGAGACCAACAGGATGCCTTGGACAGGTGTTTAAAACAGGATTGTCTCTGTGCAAGTGGGGCATATGGTCACTCTACTTTTGCTGCATATTACATAGATTTATTGGAAGAAATATTGACTTTGTGAAAATCAGTGATAAAACTATTGGTTTAAATGGGACTGAGATTTTAGCTTGCAAATCTTGCATGCTTGTTTTTAGTTGCTTCACTTAAAAGTGTTACTCGGACCTTTGCCTCAAGTAAGGTAATCAGATACTTTTATTTAAGAAGCTCTTGCTTGTATCTAAAGGGATCAACCCCTTAAAATCAAATAACTAAAAAAAAGTAACATATTATTTCAAACACAATGCTATTTCTTTAGTTTCCCTGTCAATGTTTGCTTTACCCACCTTACTTTCCTATTTTTAAAAATATTCATCTCTGTTGCTAATTGAAAT
The DNA here is from genome assembly GCF_000455745.1 of Alligator sinensis. Taxonomy (NCBI): domain Eukaryota; kingdom Metazoa; phylum Chordata; order Crocodylia; family Alligatoridae; genus Alligator; species Alligator sinensis. The sequence goes on from NW_005841996.1 coordinate 233,366, forward strand.
TATCCAATAATACATGGGAGAGACTGACACACAAAACTCTGTTAAGTGCATAAACTAAAAAAGAAAAATATTTTATATTATTTTTTTCTTGGGTACTCATAACAGTTGTAAAAATAGTTTCAGATAGAAATGTTATTTTAATTTAAAGATATTCCTTTAGCTAATAGCAAAACCTTATACAGCTTACTACTATCTGACTTCACAACCAGGTCCCATGCTAGCTTTAAAGAGACTAATGATAACATTTTCAAAAGCACCTAAGGCTTATTTTAAAAAGAGCTTGCCACATAGTAACCACATATTAACCTCAGGCCCCTGAGGGCATGTCTACATATGAAATGAATGATATGCAATAAACTCCAGTGCATATCGTGCCAAAGTTTATTGCTCCTGTGCACCACATTTACATGTGCATCTGGGACCACAGCACTCTTAGCTGAGTTGGAGCAGCCCAGGTGGCCAGGCTGCTTTGACCCTGTTCAAGGTCCTGCAGAGGGGCTGGCTGGAGCATGAGGGTGCTCCAGCGCAGGACTAGCTAGCAGGCAGCCCCTACACTGAAGCACCCTTGTGCCGCAGCCAGCCCTGTCATCATCCATACATGCATTGCTGCGCAGTAAAGAACACCACCATAGGATGGAATTTGTATTTACAAGTACTAACCTATGGTGGAGTTAATTAGTTTACTGCGGCCTAATAGGGCTGCATGTGTGGATGCTGAGATTTTACTGCAGAGCTAATTAGGCAGCTCTGCAGTAAACGTCTCACGTAAGGGTGCAGACAGAAGCGCAGCTCTTGGATCTAACTCATGGCAATTCATAGAAATTGCCATGAGTTAGACAGATCCCTCCAATCCAACAAACATTAGCTGTTAGATAGGGAGGGTGGAAGACTGGCTCCAATTTGGAGCTTATCCAGAAAGAGACCATCTTTCCCTGGCTCCGCCCCTTCCCCACAGCTCGGTTGCTGTCTCTGGATGGGAGAGGAGAGAAGGCAGGGGAGGAAGGTCCCTTCTGGGGTTCTCACAGCCCCAAGGGGAGGGGCTCCCATCCCCCCCTGCTTTCTCCTGCTCCCATCCAGAGACATCAGCTGCAGCTCGCTGTGCTGCAGCCAGAACAGACAGAAATTAATTATGTCTGTCCACTTAGGAGCTGCTTAGTTTGAACCCTCATACAACGTGGATTAATTTGTCACACAATCAGAGGGCTCTACAGCTGTGCTCTTCTTATTGTACATGGCTTAGAGGAATTTCAAGGGTCTGACTGTGCAACAAATGTCATTTCTTTCTGCACCCTAGATGTGCCGAGTCAACTTTAGTGCCTTTGAAAATGGTATCTTATATCTCTTCCAAAGTGGAGTGCTGAGCTATGTATTGAAAAACAACATAATATAATTTACAATGTCTGGTTTGTTATTTGAGTCCTGCACTAACCCTTGTTATTAAATTGCACTATTTTGATTTTACATCACTTTTAAGTGTATAGAAGCTATGTTATTAAGAAAATGCTTAAATGTATATATGTTTTTATAAAGCTTATAGTAAATGTTTTCTTATTTCAAGTGTTACAACTAATTATAGTATTTTAATGTTGATATCTATGAGTCAGTAATAGGAGGGATTGTAATTTTCTCTGTGTGCCCTTTAGTGCCATATGTGGGATACCTGAAGACCAGGTAAAATAGGGTGAGGTGAGGCAGAGAGCAGGCTTCAGGGATCTGATGTTCTTTGAGTCTGTCCCTGTTCTGTTCCTTAAACAGCGCAATTATTTGTTGCCCCTTACTCAGGAAAGATTAATTCATGATACTATTGTCCTAATACTGTAACCAGTAACTGCAATACTGTATCAGACCCCCTTCAGAGTTAATTCAAAGATGTAATTCCCACCTCCACAGATGCTGACTTTTATTTTTCCGGGGGGCTAAGATGATTGCCCTCTCCCTCACCTGCTGGCAGCACAGCCAAAGCAGAGCCAAGCTGAGCTAAGCAGAGGGCTCCCCACCCTTCTGCCTTCCCCCCAGGAGCCCAGTGCTGGCCACACCACCATCACTATACCATCACCCCCACAGCTTCGAGGCAGGCAGGGGGCACCTTGTCATGGCAGCATGGCTTGCACAGGGCTCTTAGGGGGAGGGCAGCAGGGCAGGCAGCCTGCATCCACCTCCACTCCACAAACAAATCTGGGGGTCATGTGCCC
>NW_005841996.1:235588-245078 GCF_000455745.1 Alligator sinensis
CCCCCCCCCCCCCTTCCTAGGAGTGTGTGCAGTGGCAGGGAGAGTCCCCTGCCCCCTGGATGAGCTGCCTGTGGTTGTGTCTCACTCCTTGCCCAGGTGCCATGCACCACCTGGCTGGGCAATGCCTCCAGGCCCAGTCCCTGCCCCTCTTCCTCCTTCAGTGTGGGGGCCTTGATCTGCCCCCCCCCCCCCCCCCCCAACTTACCTCCAGGCAGCTGGGGAAGCTGCTTTCCACCACTGCCTGGGGCTCTATTTCTGGCCATGTGCATGTGTACACATGCACATGGTACCCCCTGTGTCCTGCTCCCTGCAGCCCCATTCCAGGCTGGAACTCTGCCAGCCTGCAAGGGGAAACCCGCAATTTCCCATGTTTTTCTGTGGTGAACAGAAAACCTGGATCTCTTCATGATATTGGGCATCTAGGACAAATGCTGTCCTGGAGTCATGCAGCCTGGGACAGACTTGATGTTCCCATTTCAGGACTGTCCTGTCCAATTAGGGATGGGTGGTCACCCTACTCTCTCCCTGGGGGCAGGCCTTACATAGTTGGCACCTATGCCCACCTCTGCCTGGGTAGCTCACTGTTAATGTTCTATTAATTACAGTCCCAAGCTCACTGCTTTATTTCAAAGGGGAAAACTTCATCCATGTAGAGACTTATTGAAATCAGGGGTGGTCTACAAGACCTTTCGGGTCTGTCCACATGTAATTTATTCACAGGACTGTGATTACCATCTCATTTTAGACTCCCTTAGATTGGCTTGCTTGCACTGTTCTACACTACACCTTCTGTGGTAATTTACTGCTATATAAAGAAAGGGTAAAACACCGCCATTCCCATCTGGAAGCTACTTTTAACTAATTTAGAACTAAACCAGTTCCGTTGGAGATGCAGTTTATAGTGGCAAAAGGGTTCTTTGCTGTATTGAGTGACTTACTCAAGTAAAATAAGCTATTCTAACTGCATCTCCACAAAGGCTTCTACTGGCATGGCTGTTTGGATTAGAAAGTGTGATTCCTCCCCCCAGCCCCCCAACCATGCCAGTATAACTTTACTAATATATATATACTGCTATGACAGTGTAACTTTTTAAGTGTAGACCAAGCCTGGTATAAGGAATCTAAACCAATCTAATTTACCTGCAAAAAAGCCAGGAAGATAGCCGGAAACACTACTAATGGGGGAGTGTCTGACCGTATACATTTAAGTAGGCTATCATTTTTGGCTTCTCTTTGATCTAAAGGAGGATGAATCCAAGTTAAATCCACGCATCTTGATTTTGCTGCACTGTCTTCACTGCTAAACTATTAGCAGGTATCTCACAGATTAGAAGGGATTCTAAGATAAAAACCATTTCAATCTCAGTCTTCACACACACCCAACAATCTTTTAATAAATTGAGTCTAGGAAGAGATTGACTTCTCATACCCACCATGGGCAATGATAAACAAACAGCTAGCAAGCCAAGATCCTGTAAACTCACCAACATCTGGTGTGCAGCACCATTTGCAAATGATGGGGGCAAATAGTGAAAACTAATTAAAATCCATCAGTTGGGTGTACATTTGATTTTAATGTAGGAACACGATTCCCAGCATATTGAGTAAGTTACACTGAAACCCAGCTGTAGGTCCTTAGCAGATAACTGTGTCTGGCTAGAAGGCTAGGATCCAGCTGTAACTGATGACTTGTAAATGAGAGCTCCAGGAACATAGAGCAAGAGGGAATAGAGAGGATAGGTTATAGTGCTGGGTAGGAGCTCAGAGCTAGGGAGACTTTTCTCCCTTGTCTACGGCCTGAAGGAAAGGAGTAGGGTTCAGGGTTATTTGCTTGTGCACCCTGACTTGTGCTGATTTGCTTATTGTTATTGGGAAGCCTCTCTGAAAGGAATACAAATAGTTTGTAAAGCCTAAACTTAAAGCTGGCCAGCCTAGATAAGGAAGCTGGGTGAGTAACCTGCTTACATGTGCATATTCATCAAATGCAGAATTGTCCTTCCAAGGGGGTTGTCTTCTGACACTATGCTTTTCTCTTTTTGAGCTACTGCACTTTATTAAAAAAAAAAAAAAAAATTAGAAGCTTAAAACTTCTATGATTTAATGACACCTTTGATTAGGAAACAGCATGGAAGGCAGAGCAGTCATGGCTTATCTTTAATTAAACAACACTTTTTATGCAGCAGTTTTAAACTATGCTGTTTTCTTCTGTTAGTCGTCACTTACCTTAGTTCAATCACTGAGGAAGCAATATTTCTGGCAAGTGCACACTGCTGTTTAGAGCACAAGAGTTAAGGTGTTTCCTGTCAAATGAGTTTATCTTTGATCCATAGTGAGTTCATAATGTGCACAGGAGGTTCCTTTTGTATTTATTATGAGGATAGTCAAAAAAGTTATTAAATAGGAAGGATGAGAGTCTATTCCACCTACGAGGTAAAGGTGGCACTCCCATGTTTAATTGTGGTTTTATTCTATCTAGCCTGATTGCCTGAAAAGGTTTTGATGCAGAAAGTGGGTGAGTCATCTTCTTTGCTTTTGTGACAACATCTCAAGGGTAATATGGAAGGTACATTACAAAAGTAAATGCCTAGATATTCTTTTTCAGGGACTCAAGGAGGGGAAAATAAGATCATTCTTGGACAGTTGATAGGTGTAATAAGATCTGATCTGAAACAGCTAGGAAAATATTGACTGACATAATTAGATTATGAACTTTGGCTAATAGATCTCTTCTTTTACCAACTGTGTATGTGATCCTTTCTATTTTGTCTTTGTCTGATGTTAGTTCCTGAACTCCATTAGTCAAAACCTATCCAGAGCAACTAGAGGCAAAGGAATTACCTTCTTCAGTTTTGAGTTTTCTGGGTCTGGAAGGTATAATGAGCCAGAATGGTCTGGAGGTGTGTCTGTACCTAAGTAGAATCTCCTATTAAATGAGAGTGCTTCTGATTTAGTCCGTGTCTTCGATGGGCATGTCTACATGAGATGTTTACTGTGCAGTAGACTAATTAGCTGCATAGTAAGCATCTCTGCCTCTACACACCTGGCTACACATATGGCTTCTATTAGGCTGGAGTAGACCAATTTACTCCACAGCACTACACCTGTAAATACAAGTACTATCCTGCTGCAGGGTAAAAAAACAAAACAACTCTGCAAACATGCACGTGTAGATGCAGCCCTAACTAGCTAGGGCACAAAAATGATTCCGTGCAGGGGCTGCCTGCCGGCTAGCCAAGCACTGAAGCTCCCTTATGCCCCAGCCAGCCAATCTGCAGCATTCTGAGTGAAAGGGAGCAGCCTGAGGTTGGCAAGCTGACCCCTCCCCCCTCCCCCACCACCATCTGGGGCTGTTCAGACCCAGCTCCATGTTCTGTGCATGAATAAACTGCAGTTTATTGCTCTGGAGTTAATTGCTCCTGAGTGCATGTGTAAAGGCACACCCAGGAGCAATAAACTGTGGAACAATAAGCTCCACAGTTTATTCATGTAAAGTAATAGCACATGTCGACATGCCCAGTGAGCATTTGAGCCTTAGTTTCAGTCACTGATGGCTAGGTCCAGAATAGCTGCATTTCTGCAAACCTGTAATCCAGAGAAGATAAATCAGTGTAAAACCATGCTTTGTACCGAAGCAGCTTTTTAAGCTTTTTAAGCTTGAAGTGCCAATGCAAACTTGTCCACTGCAAATAGTAACTGCCTATTTACATTGGGGGTCCACACAGATGCAAATGATTGAAATTGAGGAGGATCTTTGCTGTAGACAAAATCATAAATACATCTCTTCATTTGTACTTTCTCTGAACATGCAGTCTAACAATCTGGAGCAAAAGTAGCACTGCACCTGTTAACTGATTTTTCAGCATTCAAATAGAAGATCAAAGGATAGGACCCAAGTTCTTATGGGAGAGGCTGAATTCCTGAAACTTGGTAACAAAAGGCAGGCCTGTACTTCACACACCAAACAGAAGAATACAATAATAATAAAAATGGAAACTTGAGGTTTTAGCAGAATGAGAAGCAGGCTTCAGGATACAGGCCTCGTGGTGGCTTTATGATCAACTTTCACTCTGTCTACCTTACAAATGGATTATATCATCTCCAAATCAAAACAAATTGAAAATAATTCCTTGTCAAGGACTGTGATTATAAATATTGGTTCTCATATGGGGAAGGAAGTATTTCTGGTGTCAAAATGGCATGGAACAGAAAGGAAACTAACAAACAAAATGATGGCGGATCCTTTCACATGTAGATAATGCTGTGGCTGTAAACTTTACACTGACTGTACTTATAAAGGGCACCTTCAGTGGCTCTCTTCACACTATGGATTTATTAAGTAAAGGTCCTTGTCACCTCAACTTCTTTTAGCTAAATATCAGAGGGAATAACTTTCTCAGGGAAAGAAGAGCATCCTTAACCTCAGTGCTCTCGGTGTTTGCTGTTCCAGTCTTCTATGGCTTCTACTCTTCCCCAAATTTGGCATCATCCTCTACTCGGAGCTCTCCTATTTCATCTGTTTTCTGCAAATCTGTACATCACTGTATTTGGAACAGCATCCGTCTTAACTTTCTACTGAAATTCTGCTCCGTACCGTAAATATTTCACAACTTTTACTGCAACTTTTCTTTATCCACAGATTCCATCAGGTGTAACATTTTGCTAGCTCACATTTCACATCTTAAAAATACACAGCAGATTAATTCACACCTCAAACAACTGCACTGGCCTCCTACTTTATCTCAGTTCCTTCAAAACTGCTATGCTGTTTCCCTCCAGGATATGTTACAGCATTTCTTATGACCTCTTCTTCAGATACTTCCTCCTCTATTCCACCCACATGCCTAAAACTGGTCATTTTTCTATACCTTCACATAATCCTAGTTAGTGTTTGATACATGTGCCTTCTGTAACAGCCACTATCTGAACCTGCCTCTTTATACCTCTCACTTAATTGACTCTGGCCTGATCTATACCTGCAATTATGTATTTGTACAATTTTACTGTCCACGGGACCTAATCAGGGGCAAGGACTTAATTCATAAAAGTTTTATTGGTTTAATTTTGTTAAGGGATGCAATACCCCCACCCCTGATCAATATAGTTATGTCACTAAAAACTGGATCCACACTAAGTTATACCAATCAAAAAGTAATTTTGAAATGTATTCTGTTGAAGGAACTACTTATTATCAAGAAAAAGCTCATATAAGCTGTTTCCCTTGGAGCTATACCAGCAAACTCTTCTTCAGTATAACAGCAACAAGCTCACTGAAGTATAGACACAACCTGTATTTTTAAGTATTCTGTCTCTTGCTTCCATGTAATATCGTTCTTGTTACAACTATTTTTTTTACTGTGTAACTGCATTATTTGATTATATAAAGCTTTTTAAAGGACTGTGCATGGATGACCAGCGTCCATTATTAGATTTATTTATTTTTATTTGTGCCATCCTAAAGAAACATAAGCCATTTAAATACACCTACATATATATCTTGGTTGAGTAATGAAATATTTTGCTCAGGCCCTGAACAGATCAGCGCGTAAAAGTAGCACACTGACACACCACTGAAGGCAGGGTAACTTCACCCAAGCAGGTGCAGAATAACCCCTGAAAGAATTGAGGGTAAAAGTCAGTTGGTGTGAGTTTTAGCTATTTAGGTTTCATCTGTCCATATCCATATCAGGGTCACTCTTTAGCAAAAGGCAAAACAGCTGTTACCTGCAACAAGGCACAGTACGTTTCTAACCCTGCGATCTGTCCGTGGATAGCTGAACATCTTTTTCCTAATTCCTGTGTAATCAGTACGAAGTACGCTGGGCTGTTTGTCTCTCTAGAGCAGTATGCTCAACCTCTGGCCTACAGCACTGTGTCATCTGGTCTGAAGGACTCTCCATCAGTGTTGTGACCCCTCTGGGATTGCCCTGGAGTCTCCAGGAATTAGACAGAAATCTCCAGGAGACTGCTGAGTCACTCGGGAGATAAATGATAGGGCATTCATTATCTCTCAGGTGACATTATTATGCTGAATCTGATTTATACAGTAGTCCAGTGGATTTTTTAAAATGGAATAGTAATGTGCATTTGCTTTCCTGACAAAGTCCACACACTGTAATCCGTAACAGATATACACAAGCATGAGGGCACGTTTATGTCGCGTGTTGCAGGCACATTGGCAATCCGGAAACCTCCTGGAATAGATTCAAACAGAGTTGGTAACCCTACTCTCCATGGGTCCAGAAACTTATTGGTGGGAGACCAGTGGCGAATCTCCCCTGCTGCCAAATCTTCAGATTCATGGGGCACCCTGGGCTCTGCATGCTGGATCTGGTACCCAACTGCAGCCTGCAGAGCTGGTTGGGGGCAGCTCCAGGGCCCCATCCCTGTGCAGGAGGCTGGGAGGAGGTGGCTCTGGGGCCCCATCCCAGCATGTGGGTGGTTGGCTCTGAGCCCCTAGGACCAAACCCTGGCACACAAGGGGTAGGAGGGCATAGTGCCATGCGCAGCCCACGGATGGGCCCCGTGCCCACAGGGCCAAAAGGTTGATCACTTCTGCTCTAGAACAGTGCTTCCCAACCTTTTCTAGCCCAAAGCTCGCTTATATTTAATAATTTTCCACGGCACACCTGTTAAGGCATCCCCCATCCTTATGCCTATTGTAGCTCATTGCCATGGCAAAATTCTGCGGCACGCCGGTTCATTTCTGACTGCACACTTTTGTGCCGCGGCACATTGGTTGGCACACTGGCCCTAGAGCCTCAAGTGTATGACTAAAACAAACCAAACCCTGCACCCAGATCAGTAGAGAAAAATAAAACAAAGGGAGGGGGTATCATTTGGTAAATGTGATACTGTTACCAGGGGCCCAGATCACACTCAACCAGCGTCCGTTGCCTGGTGGAATGGGACTAGTGTTCCAGCCATCCATTTTGGACAGGCTGTGCCCGCATGCAGGGCAGAGGCAGCGTTGCCAGCTCCTCTTAAAGAAGAAATGATCCTACTTGAACCTCAACATTATTGTATTTGCTGACAAACTAATGTACCCTGAAAAAATATCCAACCTAAGTATGCAAATAAGGTCGTTGTCTTATTTTATATGGCTCACTGGATGGCACCGGGGCATGAAGTCAGCCACGTTGAAGCATTTTCTTCACTTGGAGGCGAGCCCGCACCAGGAAGGGCTGACCAGACCCGAAAACCAGTTCAGACTCTCTGAAAGCGACTCGGGTTGTGCACGTGCTGCATTAGTGAGCTGCCTCAAGTATTATTATTGTGTGTGTGTGTATGGCACAGTGTGTATCATCATATTCCCGCCCACTCTGAGCTCTTTACTATCAATGAAGCTGAAACGCCGCCAGGCACGAACTCTGCGGCTCCCGCGCGGGACGGCGGAGGAAGGGAGTGACGCAGCCCCCACAGCAACCCCTCGTGTGGTCTCGCGCCCGCTAGCGCCGAGCCCATAAGTCAGAGCGGTAGTCCCGCCCCCTCCCTGCGAGTGCGCGCGCAGCTTACCCCCCAAGCGGAGAGTTCTTCCTTCCGCCCACCGGCATTGGGGCTTGGCGGGGATCTGAGAGCGGAAGTGACGCGCGGGGTCGAGTGCCCGGAAGTAGAGGCGTCCGCGGGCGAGAGGCGGCGGTTGGAGTAGCGGTGAGCCTTGCGGGCGCCTCTTACCGTCCCCTTCTCCCCCCGGCGGGCGCTGGGTCGAGAAGCGGGGTGCGGGGCCAGTGCAGGCACGCCGTGCCGGGTCGTTGTTCCCCCGCTGGCCTGCCCCGGGGTTGCGGGGAGGCGGGAAGATGACACGGTTGTGCCAAGCGAGGCGCCAGCTGGCTGTGGCTGCAAGTGTGGCCGCACAGCCTGGGTCCTCAGTGAGGGTCCCTTGCGCGCTTGTAGCATGTGAAGCGCGGATCAAGCCGCCCTGAGCGGGGTGGTACTCTTTCGCTGATAGTAGTCAGCTGGTAAATGAGCATGGTAAGCAAACGATGCGTTTTTCATTTCTTAAAGTGCTGTGAACCACTTTCACAAGATGAGCGCCACTAAGGAAGGGGACGTGAAACCTGAGGACCTGAAACCCAAGGATGCTGAACCCGAGCCTGAGAAAAAGATCTTCTATTGTGAAGTGAGTGTGTTTCTTGGTGGGTTTTTAAACTATTCATAATGTAACACAGGATCTACTGGACTTGCCCATCTCACAGTGAAATATGATTTTATTTGCTGTCAGCCTTTAGCAGTCCAAGTAACTTTTCACTGCTGTGAATAGGGCTGACAGCCTATGGAAGTCGGAAGGTAAGCATGAGGGTAGCTATGACACAGAAGTAATGAGATGTTTGTCCCCCTTCAGTGCTTATTTTTTATAAGTTAAAAGTTTAAAAATTTGGCTTTAGACTTGAGACCTAAAAGAAACTAAGAAATTAGTACTTACACTGCTGCATATTATAGACCTGCTCTTTAGACCAAACTGAACTAGCTGGTAATCAGTGACAACAGTTCTCCCAGGCCATAAACAGACATTACACTTGTGTCAGGAGATAAGCTTTTCTCCAGCACAAGAAACTGTTTCTTCCTCAAGAAGCAAGATTGAATACCTATGAGGAACACTTCCCTCCTCCTGATCTAACTTGAGCAGCAGCGTGCTTCTCCAGGATGTGGAGGACACCTGATATCCCACAGTTCTCTGCTCTCCTTCCCTCCAGGAGAGGGAGAGCACTGGCTCCCTAATAGTCTGGGTAGACTGTAAGGAACCCCCTGTGGGGACCCTGGCCTGAAAACTTCCACCCCTTCCCTGCCCACCACTCAGCTGATGTTTGGGCGAATTTGTTTCTGGAGGGGAAACACTTCAAAAACAGGTTCTCCCACCAGGAGAATGGGCCCCCTTTGCTGCCAGACAGCTGACTGGTAGGAGGGGGACATTCTTGTGCAGCAACAGAATGTCCCTGTCTTACCCCTGCATGGCTCTGGGTTAGACCAGAGCAGAATGTCATAGAAATTCTTGTCTGTGGAAATGAACGTCTGTCTGTCTGTGGCCTATGCAGATGCTTCTAAAGCAGGGATGTCAAACTCACTAGGCCCCATAGGCTGGATGAGTGACATGGGCTAGCCTTTGGGCCAGATTGCTCCCCCACTCCCCCCTCACAGTGCAGCTCCAATCCTGGAGTAGTTGGACCAGGTGCTGCATGCAGTGCAGTCCACACAGAGCAGCAGCCAAGCTGCAGACAGTGGCCACTGCAGCAGCTCTGGGACTGTAATTAAATGCATTGCTCGTTCCAACCACTCTGCACTGCTTGGGGTGCCTGTCAACACAGCATTCAGTGCGCATCCCAGAGCAAGTGCTGTATGTAACGCAGTCCCGCCAGGTCAGCCGTGACATGCAGCGCTGGTTCTGTTCTAGCCAGACTGCACTGCATGTAGTACCCACTCCAGCATCCACACCACATGCAGTGTATGTCTCAGACCAACTGGAATGGCCATTGGGTCAGATATGAGGAAGGGAGAG
>NW_005841996.1:245109-250183 GCF_000455745.1 Alligator sinensis
GTTTTGTGAGCCAGATCTGGCCTGGATTGTCCATACCGGTCAACCCAGGGCTTGCACCAGGGGCCAGATGTGCCCTTTCAGCCGTATGTTTGACACCCCCATCATAAAGCATCCAGATAAGTATAGTAAGGACCAAATTTTAAAAAGGCACTTTGGTAATTTACCTACTTGGAACTTACATTTAAATTCAGTTGAGTGATTCAGAAAAACCTAGCTTCAGTCCTTAGGAACAAGAGAAGTACCATCTGTTCCAAGTTTCTGAGAACTGATTTATGTACTTTAAAATATAGATATTTTCCACAGGAAGGACACGGATGTATCCCCACCCAAACAATCCGAACTCACAAACATTGGGTACATGTGTGCTACAAATGAGCTGTTCTATTGTCCATATTTTTTGTTTATTATCAAAAACAGTTTATCTCAAAGACTACAGTTTGTTTTGTGCTGCCCTTGGTGCAGTAAAACAGTCGTCTTGAACTGTTTGTATTCTGAGCCTTTTGCACATAAGTAATGCAGTGGATTAGCAAACCTTTTGGTTACAGCTCCTCTTTGCATGGTGTGACCAGCTGCTTCTACAGACCACTAATAATCTGTAGGGAAGACTGCAAATATAAGAATCTGGAAACTGAGAGGCAGAGCTCAAAAAACTGTTACTAAAAACATAGTTCACATAAAAACTTCAATTTTTTTTAAACTTTACTTCCCAGATGTCTGAGCAGGCTTGTTTACAACTTCCTCATGTAATGCTTTTTGTCATCTTGGGATGTTTCGCTTAATTTCACACATCCTATACTCGGTATAGGATCCATGAATGGCATCCTATACTCATCCTTTAATCAGTAGATACTATATTGTCTCGCATATAACCCACATTGCCTTCCTCCCCTCCCCCCAAAACCAGCAAGGGAAAATTAAGGGAGCGCATTATGCAAGAAAAAATGCTTCTCACAGGTTTGGGAATTTGGTGGTGAAGGTGGTAGTAAAGTGGTAGCAGTATTAATTTCTGTGGCTCTGGTTGCCACAGCAATTAGCACTGCCACTGGTTGTCTTCCCTCCCCCACCCACGTGGCCAAATCTCTGGACCCATAGGGAGCTCCCCTCCCCAACTATGTGCCAGATTGGGCCAGCACACTGGTTTGCTCCATGGCTGGGTCTCTGGGTCCAACCCAGCACATGGCCCACAGCCACATACTGGTTTGGACTCAGTGTGCTGAGGCCTGCAAGAGATCTCAGGTCTCAGTTACTTTCTTGGGGCCTTCCAAAAATAGGCATGTGTTTATATTTTGGGGACACGTGAGAAAATGTGATTTATATTCTTGCAGTGCTCACGCAACAGTGTTCTTATAGTACTGTTGGCTGTAACATAATTGAAAACTTTGTTTGAAATTTATCTTTTTAGATTTGTAAAGTTCCATGCATGAGTTCTATAAGCCTGCAGTCGCATTATCGTGGAGTAAAGCATAAGAAGGTAATGTAATATGCTTTTTATCATTGTGCATACAGACTTTGGTTCTAAAATTTGTGCATGTAGTGTAAGTAACTTAATTTTTTAAATTTTTAAAAGGTGGAAGAATTGGATTTATTTCACTCGGAGAAGACAAAACAGGAATGAGGGGAGACTTGATTAAACCATCAAATACAAAAAAGGTTGCTAATGAACGATCTTTTGACAGAAGATGGGACTGGAAGTAATGTCCCTAACTTAAATCTTCCTTGTTGCAAGTTAGATATTACAAAGGATTCTCACTAGGAGTGATTTAAGCACTGAGACAGCTTCAAGTTTAGGTTTTTTTTGTGGGGGGGGCGGGGGGTTGTTTGTTTTAAGTTGAAGTTAGACAAACATTTGTCTGAGATGGTTTAGACAGGGATGTTCCTGCCTTGAGGAGGCAGTTGGATGAGATGATTTTGTGAAGTCACTTCCAGCCCTATTTTTCTATGATTCTTTGAAATGCTTGTGTAATCAATTTAATTTTTTCATGATCTTGTTGAAAAATTGAATCTTCAGAACAATTCAAGAGTGCACTAATCTTTGTGCTAGGATTCTGGTTTTGTTTGGTTCCCCCCCCTCCCCCCAAGGATTGTTAAAACACAAAATAATGCAGCAAGTACAATTGTAATTTAACACTAATTGTGAAATGTGCTTTTAAAGTAGCCTGACCTGCAAAGTCCTGTTTTGAGTGCAGTTTAAAATCTAGTTTAACTTCCCAGTAGACATCTACTTAAATCACGCTGAGGCGAAGAAAAAATTGTGGGCTGCTTGCAGCACCCAGCACCATTTTTGTAGTTTTGTTTTTTGTTTTGTTTTGTTTTGTTTTTGTTTTGTTTTACAGCAAGCCGCCTCCTGCCCACCAGTAAGTGGCTGAGGGGCCCCTCCCTTCACTGCTGATTGGCAGAGAGGGTTGCCTTTCATATGACCCTATCCCTTGCTGCTAATTGGTAGAGGGGCAGGGCCACATGAAAGGCAGCCCTTTGGGCCTATCAGTGGTGGAGGGAAGGGGTGCGGCCACCATCTTGGCTGCTGTCCTTTGTGCCAGTGGCTCCCAGCCATCCCTGGCAGGCTGTGAGGCTGGGCTGCACTGGCTCCCATTAGGGAGCCAGCATTTTATTTTTCAGTAAGATTTCCCTCCCCACAGTGATTCCAGGCAAAATTACAAAAACTGCCATTTTTCACAATGTTTGCAGAAACTGCCGTTTATTGCGATTTGAGTAGGTCCCTACTTCCCAGGTGTTTACATTTGGTGGAATTTTTTTATGAATAAGTTTGAATACATCTGAATGTATGTCATGAGGAAAACTTTTGAGGATGATATAAATTTAGAAATGGCAAGTTTTTAGTTGAGAGAGAACTAGTAAAATCTTTAAATGTAAATAGAAGAATAAATAAAATAAGCTGCTTGCTATAATAATTGAATCAAATTTGATGGCTTCCTCATAGACTTGTTGCTTCCTCATGGGCCAGAAAAAAAAATCCAGTTAAAAAGTCAATTTTTAATATCCTGTCTCAAGGTGCAAGCATAGCTCTTACTATGTTTTCTTAACAGCTAACCTGTCTTAATATTAGTTGTGATCCCCTAACCTTGTGTATTGATTGGATGAGTCAGTTGTTCATTGCTAATGTCTAACATGGTGGTTCTCAACCATTTTAGATTGAGGACACCCTTTTAGAACTTGTTAATTTGACTGAAGATCTGTTTCAGAATCAATGTTGTGCTGCCTTGGCTTAACTTGGTGGTTATTGACCACACTGATATCACCATTGCCACCAGCAGATGGAACTGCCCCATGTGTCTACCTATGTACAGTCAGGACAGGCAGGAGTGCATGCTCTTGTTGCAGCCATTGCTTTCTAACCTCCCCTCATCACCCATGCTTCTCCCAGAAACAGAGGCACACGGGACAGTTCCATGTGCCTTGTACACTTCTGTTTCCAGGAGTTTTGGACATTGCTGAGGTGGGAAGGACAGGGTCAGACCAGGAAGTGGTGTAACAGGATTGACCATTTCAGCCTGCTTTGAATTTATCTCTCTGTGCATGAGGCATTGAGGACAGTTTCCCCCTACACTTCATGGCCCAGCACCTGTGCCATGGCACCTCTGAAAGGGTTTTGCAGAATCCCATTTGAGCCCACTGATTTAACATGAGAACTTCTGAAACTAGAAAGAGCTGATTTCTATACAGACAGTCTGCTACAGCTTACTGATATTTTTTTTGGCAACGTTTTTTCTGATGAGGAAAAGGATTAAATACAAGCATGATCATTCATTAGGCTTTCAAATCTGTTAGTGTGTTGCTGTGCCTGTGATGGTCCAAGAACTATGTAATGCTTTTCCACAAAGTGCTCAAAAGCTTATCTAATATCTCTCCCGACAAGTAGTTGGTTCAGTAAAAGATATTAATCCATTAAAACATCCATTTGTCTTTAGAGATGCCTTAAAAATAATTAACAGCTAAAGGAATAGTGAACGGACAGCATTTTTCTAGAGTAATTGTGTGGAGAGATTGGACTTAAACTGTTAATTAACAATACTCCTAGGCCTTAACTGTATGTGTCTGTCCAGGTCTGCGAGAGAAGTTCAATAGATTTGTGAGGTTAGTGGTGGGGGTTGGTTTTTAACAGGACTAGGGGCTGTGACGTTTTATAGTAGCTACTGAAAATACTGTACCCAGCTTTCTTGACCCGTTTTGTAACGTATATGAAAGGCTCAAAAGATCATGGCGAAAGGGCAGTAGGAAAGGGATGCATGGAGTATAGAAAGGGGATGCGCAGAGCATTGGGTAGTGCAGGGAAGGGGCATGCAGAGTGGCAGGGGGAGGTGCTGTGCCTCTGGCCCTAACCCTGCCCTGGGGCTGGAGACTGGAGACAGAGCTGCCATTACTGCCTGGCCTGGCTGGGTGCTCCATACTCTTAGTGGAGATGGCCAGAGCAGCTGCAAAGGTTGGGGCAGGGGGGGAAACACCAGAGGATGACAAATTGTGGGGGGGAGGCTTGGGACAACAGGGGTTGTGAAGCAGACTGCCTGCTGCTACTCTCCCTGCCACTGCTTTCCTTGTGGCACTGCTACATGGGGATGAACTTAAGATGATCCCCCAATAACTAGTTTCTAGACATGGAAAATTAAAACAAATTCATAGTTTTGCATGTCTAGAATCTAGTTATTGGAGGGTTGTCTTAGATCTGGGTAAATATGGTATATGGAAAGGAATAAAGTTTCTTTAAAGATGCAAGTCCTTAAAGTTTTTCAGTGCTCAAAAGTTAACTTGAGTTAAAGTATGGTGTGCATTTAAAGATCTTTAGCTGCTCCTGAAGAAATACATGTATAATCTAGTCCAGCAGTGTTCTACCTCTGGCCTTTCGCCCAAATGCAGTTTGCAGAGTCTGGGAATCTGGCCTGCAGGGCTCCACAAGGGTCAGGAAATTTGATAACAAAGGAGCAGTGGCAATTAATACTGCTACTCCTCCCCACTGTCAAAATCCCAGAACCAACAAGGCAGCTCAGAGTTAGGCAGTTTCCCCTTCTTCCCCATGTGCATGCCCCCCCCCCCCGCCCCCCCCCGCAGCCCCCACGCACCC
>NW_005841996.1:250214-255812 GCF_000455745.1 Alligator sinensis
CATGCACCCTTCCCTACATCTGGTCAGGTTGGGGCTGGGCCATGTCCCCTTTCCTCTGTTCTGGCCAGGTTTGGGGCCAGGCTACACCCCCTTTCTTCCACAGGGTTGAGTTACACTTGCTTCTCCCCTTGGGCTGGTTTGGTGCTGGGTCATTCCCCCTGCCACAGGACCAGGTTAGTGGTGGGCCAAATCCCTTTTCACAGCTCTCCTCCGTGCAGCTGGATGGGGCCCTGCTGTGCCTGCTCAGGTCATTGGATTGGGTCCACTGATACGTGGAGGGATTGGACGCTGCCCATTCAGCCTAGTGGAGAAAAAAGTTTGAGCACCACTGATCTAGTCCTAAAATATCACTGGCTTATGGTCTCGCTCCTTTGTTCAGCCATAGTCATTAATTTGCCTACTATTGAGGCTGCAAATTCTTAGAAATAGATCAGAGAGGATTTCAGGTAAAAGGGTTTTCTGGCTCTTGTTTTACACTTATGTTACATGGAAGAAACAAATTCCAAGTCAATTGTCTGCCAGCTGATGGTTGTTTCCTAGAGAACACTTTCTAGAATCTTGTCAGTTACAGTTGTAACTTCCTAGGAAGAGATGCTTCTGTCACTTTGCTTTTGGAGAATATTCTTTGGGGAAAATAGATTTTATTCCCAAGAAGTCTTTACCAGAAAAATTCCCTTAGTTGGGATTCTCTGTTCTTTCTTTACTTGTCTACCATCCTTAATGACTGCCATTTTGTTTCTTTTAGTCAAGAATCTTTGTTTTACCTGCTCTCTTCAACTCTGTTCTATTCTTGAGACTCGCTATCCTCAGTCGACTCTTAATGAGTTTACTATGTGTGTGTGTGTGCCTGGTATACTATAATTTTGTTATATAAAATTATAAATATTTTTGGTTACAGTTCTCTGAACTCGCTTGAATTTAGGAAATGAAGCAATGTAAAATGACCAGGCAGGGTTTAGTCATGCTGAGTCACAAAAAAGTGTCCTCTGAGAACAAAAATCTTTGGGGCAAAGTGTTTTGAGTCAGATCAAGTCACCTTGATGCCTGTAGGAATCTCAGTAGGATTAAAAATTCTTTCCTGCTACGTTAATTTCCTGTCTTCCTGAGAGGACAGACAAAGCAATCGTACCTACTATTAAAGGGAAAAAATTTGAAGTTCAAGACTTATATTTGGAATTTCCTGATTTATGAGGGCAGTTGTTACCTATGGGGAAAAGAGAAAGCCGGGGGAGAAATCTTGTTGATAATCATTTAGATTTCGGAACATATGATTACAAATATTTAATAGTCGAAAATTTCTATCCTTTGGTATGGCCTTCTGAATAAAATCAATACACTGGATAAATGCATCAGTTGGATACATTTGGGAACACGGTAGGCCGTAAAAGAGTTGGTAATTTAAATACCAACTTTTAAATTTCATTTAATTCTCAATTGAAATATAACAGGAGTGCAAATTTCCTGTTTGATGTTATGTTTTTGTTTTTATTGATTTTAGTTTAGCTTATTCTGAGTTTTATCTTTCACAACAGAAAGTGCCTAAACTGTTTTCAGCTTTTTTTTCCATAAAATTTGGGGTTACTATTGCTGAGACCTTAAATAATTAGAATTGGTAGAGCTTTTATATAAGGATTTTTGGTATTTCACTGAGGTCAATTAAAATGTACATATTTAGTGAGATTTAAAGATGGTGATATTCAGAGTATTCCTGGTTGAAACAAGATGTTTTGCGAATTAATATGCAAATTCTTAGTTTTGTGAGAACTAGCCTACGTGCTAACCCAGGTGCGTGGAAGGTTTGAACTTGAAAAGCAGCAGGAGTTTCTGACTTAGTTTTCTAAAGTTAGACACTTTGTTAATAGTTGCACTAACTTTTCTCAGCCTTAACTGAAAAACGGCTGGGCGTTTTGCTTCCACTTTTCTGTAAGAAACTTCATCTTGGGCCTGAGACCGAAGCATAGGAATTTTCAGTCCTAGCCCAGCTCTTCTCTTTGAAGAAACCTTTAAAAGGGACAGAATTTAGAATGGCTTTTTCTCTGTGAACAATGGAGTCACTACCCTTATGTTACTGGAAGCAATAGTGAAGCAGAAACAAGGTTGTAAGTTGACTATCTAAAAAATTCTGGAGCAAGTTCCCCCGAGTTCAGCAGTGGGCAGTGTATATGTCTGTCTTCCTTTTGCAAATCAGATACTAGCTATTGACTGATGCAGGATTTCATGTTAGAATGGCAAATGATTTTATCTATAATGGTAATTCTTTTGTCTGTATAATAAACTGGGAAACTTATTTGTAATGCCCAGATCCCAAGTTGAAATTACATCGCACCATCAGTTTATACTGGTGCTATGGTGATGCAAGAATTGAAGCTACTGCTTCTCTCATGGTCTCTCTTGGCTGCTACCTTAGCTTCTCTACTGCATAACTTTGTGCTGTTTAGGAAATTTTGTATTGCATTATCAGAAAAATGCAGCACTTGCTCTGTGGCACTGCTTATTTCAGATGTGCCATTCAACTACTACTTCTTTTGGAGTGCTCTGAACAACTCTACCATTGACATAAAGATGGTTTTACTTCATAAAGATGAATTATTTCATTTTTTTTTCTAATAGTGAGTTGTTTTTGTTTTCTTTAAATCAGGAAAGACCTAGAAACAGGTCAGTATTATGTCAGTCTTATCCGTGTCTTGATATGGAAATTTTCTTTCCATCTACTCCCAAAAAATGACCTGTGATGGATTCAGTTGATAGGAAAACTATTATGCCTCTTCATGTTATGCTCATAACTTTAAAAGATACAGCTGGCCACAGGAATTTTCCAAATCAGCCCAAAATATTGATTTTTTTTTTTTTTTTTTTTTTTTTTAACTGCAGCTCTTAAATTTAAAAAAATTAAGAATGTTTTTAATTTCTTAATTTCAGGAGCTGCAGACATACAAAAATCAAGGTTTTGCATGGTATCCCTGAGACCAGTGTATCAAACTTTAATCATCTTTAAGAAGTGCTTCATCTCCTTCATGTAATATTGGGATTGTCTTACCTTAATACCATAAGGTTAAGTTTATGATACTGCTTTGTCAACACTTTCATGTTTGAAGAAAATCATGAAGGATGTACAATTTTTTAAATTTAAAAATGGAAATGTTGACCTACGTTAGAATTAGTCCATGAAAGGTTCATTCGGAAAATACACTTCTTTGAATGATGTAGCGCATTAATATTTTTTTCTTATTTTATTTTGGGAATGACTTGCATCTTCATAATTTAAAGAGAGAGAGAGCCATGAATCCCTATCGTAAGTATAAAATTTTTCTTCTTTCTTCTGACCTTCCAGGGAGTGTTTGGGGGGGGTTTAAATGATTAAACTGCTTTCTTCAGGATTTTGGCTGCTCAGTGCATTTACTGAATTCCTCAGTAATGAACCATATTACAGTTCTTGTGCAAAAGTAAATTGGTACCTGCTTTAAAATGTAGCTGAACATCTCCAGATGCAAATATTTGAGGATGTTGCTTATGATATGGCATCTGGGTCAAAGAATAAGCATGGAGGTTAGTTATTATGTTTTAAAGCAATTTTTCTATCTATATGCTTGAGGATATTCCAAACTTTGCATGTTTAATACACAGCTAAGACCTATGTGATATCCTTAGAACAGGGCCATGATGGATACAGTTATGCCAGTTTGGTTATGGGAAGGGCTGTCCATTTTGCCCGCACACAGGTTAAGCTAACTGTAATGAAGAACGGACTGTTTGGCACAGAGAAACGTAGTGTCCTGGTATTAATCTTTCTGTTGTAAGAGCTGCAAGGAAAGCCTTGGAGCTACTTCAGGCTTCATTGAAAGTATTGAATATGTCTTCCTGAATATTCCTGTGGGTGCATATAAAAATATATATACGCATGCACAAATACGTATTTATCTCTTATGTCATAATGTATATGACATAAGATATCAACATTAATATTTGTTCCATGCCGCTCAAATGCACTGTTCTTTAGTACTGGACTTCCTGTGAAGAAATTTGCTGAATGGTTTTCCCCCCCAGTAACACACGCGCACGCACACACACCCTTTGTTTAAAAGACTAATTGAGAGTCTGCTTACACTTCTTTTTTTTTTCCAGCTTTCAAAAATTAATTTTACAAACAGAATGTAATCCAGGATCCAGTTTACTTTCAGCAAATAGGAATACTCAAGGTCTTGATGCTTCGTAAATTCATTCTAATATTCCTTAGAGAAATGTCACTTTTGTCAATTCGTTACCCTGTACGTATAAGAATGGCAACCCAAATTCTAGCTACAGCCATTAACAAAATAAGCCTCGAATTCAGTCCTCTTCCTGAATATGTAAAAAATTAGTTGTTTACATCAATTCTTCAAGAACTTTGATCATTTTAGTTCATCTTATTTATCTAGTTATCTGGTGGAGTACCAAGAAAATACAATAAAACATTCTGCACTTTTCACAATGAATGAGATGGCTTAGATTCAGAATTCATTCCTAAACTCAATTTATTTGAGTGTTGATGAAGCCAGGTTTGTATAGAAAAAGGTTAATTTTCTTCACTCTTCAAATGACATATGAGGACAGACCAGAATTAGGAAGTCTGTTCTTCCTAATTTACCGTTCAGCAAAAAATGGGGAAAGGATGGAAACACTGAGGGCCTCTACAATGTTCCTTCTTATGCCATGTGATGCTACAGCAACAGAACCAAGAACAGGTTCAGATGAATTTACATGAGTTGTTGGGGATAAGTAGTCCATCAGAAGGTCCTAACATATTTTGGCAACTCTATAGGAATCTAGACAGTTACTTTTCTAAGAGTTTTCAAATGGTTTATTACTCAGTAATCTTTCTCAGAGAGGCTTAATGGGGAAAAAGCTTGTTCTTCACAAGTTGGTCAACATGATGTTTCATAGTCATAGTATTGGAAGGGTCCTGCACAACTGAAGGATGCAGACTTTCTGTTCTGTCCCAGACAAATGGCTACCTAGCCTCTCCTTGAAAACCTCCAGCATGGGAGATTTTCTGTAACTTGTCTGACCAGCTTTTTCCACTGGTCAGCTGAGCTACCAGTAAATACATTGTCCTGTGCTGCCTGCCCCCCCCCCCCCCCCTTCACTCCTCCACTATTACTTTTTATTCTTGCCGCTCCCCCCGCCCCCCCCCCCCCCATTTAATCCAAACCTGCTTTGTTGAAGTTTAAACCCACAGTTTTGTGTCCTGAACTTTGCAGCAAGAGAGAATAGTTGTTCTTCTCCTCCATTATGGCAGCCTTTTACATATTTGAAAACTGCTGTCATGACCTACCTGAGTTTGTTTTCTTTTCTCCAAGCTAGACATACTTAGTTGTCTCAACATTTCCTCATGGCTTGCACTCCAACCTCTCAATTGTTGTTATTGCTCACTTGGGATTCACTCCAGTTTTTCCATGTCCTTATATGAATTGAGGAATCCAGAACTGCACACAATACACTTACTCCGGCCTGTCTAACTCGTGGCCCACATGGCATTAATTTGCAGACCCTTGACTCCCACCCAGCTGCTGCTCCTCCCCTCACTGGCTATAGCAGCAGCCAGGGTCTTTGCCGCCCCCC
>NW_005841996.1:255843-258116 GCF_000455745.1 Alligator sinensis
TCTCTGGCTTCCACTTGCTCCAGGGGGCAGTGAGATGCAGCACAGCCCATTCGTGCTAGGGGTGTCTTCAGCTAGGGCACCCACATAGTACAGTGCATCAGGGTAGCCCATGGCTAGGGAGCTGAGGATGGGTGCTGGGACACCAGTGTACTGCAGTGAGGAGCTTGTAGCCCATGAAGGATGTAGCACCTGGCCATTAGAAATTGGACAGCTTTGCCCTAGCTGAAGCCTAACCGGTGTCAAGTAGAGTGCTACTAGCTCCCCCTGTGTTTTGAATATATACTTTTGGTAATGCAGCTCAGAATTGCATTTGCTGCTCTTTTTGTTATTGTTAAGTTTGCCATCTGCTAAAATGCCCGGATCCTTCTCAATAACGTTCCTGGCTAACCAGTCATCGCCCATTCTGTATTTGTGCATTTGGGGTTTTTTGCCTAGTTATACTGCATTTGTCTATGGATCTTGTTCTCTTGTCTTGTACCCAGTTTTCCAATCTGGACAGATTCTACTGAATTCTAATTTTTTGGTCCTCTCAATTTACAAGCACTCCCCAGTTTTCTTTTGTAGGCTTGGTCAGAAAATTCTGTCTTTTGGCTTCCATGTCACTAGTAAAAATGTTAAAGTAACTCGGGACCCAGAACAGACTTCTTTGAAACCTATGCTTGGAATCGCTTGCTAACCGGGTATTGATGTGGTTATTCAGCCAATTGCGTATCTAGCCCACATTTCTCCAGTTTACTTATGAGAATATTTTGTGGGAATGTATCCAAAGCCTTACTAAAGTCTGAGTCTAGTGCATTTCCCTCATCCACCCAAGTAGTTAGTCTCGGAAAAAAGAAAATCAAGTTGTTTTGGCATGATTTGTTCTTAACAAATCCATGTTAACTCCTTGTGATAACTGCTTCCTCATCCAGACGCTTCTGAATGAACTTTTAAAAAAATGATTTTCTGCAATAACTTTGCAGTTGTTGAAGTCTAGACTTACTGTTCTGTATTTCCGCAGGTTGCCCTCTTTTTCTCTTTTGGAGATCACTGAACTCTTTTCTCCATAAAATATCAATGGATTTCTGTATTTCAAATGATGTTGGTTGATGGTCAGTAAAAAAGACAAGCTTGAGATACAGTACTTTCCCTTTCTTAATCTGTTTTTAGTTCTACTATAATTTGATGTTTTGGATTTGTTTGGGAGTTGGCTTGGCATATTTAGCTCTGGAACAATGATTGCCAAGTTTGACATCCATTCCATATGGGAGATGGGTTAGGGGTATAACCTCTGAAGACTGTTGGATGTGATTATTCTAAAAAAAAATCAGATTAAACATTTTTTTTTTTCTTCTCGACATTTCATTACTTTAGTGTGTGGACACTGGAAACAAGTTTTAACAACTTTGATAGTGAACTCAGCCTGTGCCTTAACTACTTACCTGGTACAGAAACCAATAATACGCTTGGTGGTAGGCTTTGCTTAATCTAGCAGGTATGAAGGCATTTGAAAAGTTGAAAGACAGACACCTGCTTTGGGTGATTAAACTTTGAGCAAGTTTTTGCAACAAAAAGTAATTTTTGCTTGTTTTTTGGTATATTGAACTTCTCAAGATGTTCTCTTTTGGGATTTTCTTAGTATGTGCTATGATAGTTCTATATGAGAGCTGTAGAGCTATATAAGAAAGCTGGAGCCGTGGGGAGAGTTAATAGAATTAGGGAAGTTATAAGTATGAAAGTAACACTGTGCATAAAAATACTTGGAAAAACCACTGTAAAACCCTCAGGTGGTAATAGGATCTGTATAAGTAGATTTGAAAGTCTGTATTGGACTCTGGGAATGCAGGATGGGGGATAGATTTTAAAATCTAATTTTCTTTGGGCCTAAATGACCATATGGTAAGCTGTCTGAAATAGAGACTTTTTCTGTGTGTTCAACATGTAGCAGATTTGGGCCATGATCCCAATTATGGCTTCTCAATGCTATTTTAATAGGGGTGCATTAAAGATCTTTTTGGCCAATACCGATGGCATGATTATTAACCAGCCCTATCGGCCAAGTCCGATCACTGATATGCAGCCTGGGAGCTTGGAGAGCAGTGTCTGGCTGGTAGGTCGGGATGGGGGGCAGATCAAGGTTCCCCCAGTGAGGGAGGGAATGGGGCAGGGCGCGAGACGGACCTGTGGGGGCAGCTTATCGGTGGTGGGGTGGAATGAAACAGCTTCCTGCTGCTGTTCTCACGTGCGCACCCCTGGGGGGTGGGGCATGTACCCCCTCTTCCCCCCCCCCCCCC
>NW_005841996.1:258202-270295 GCF_000455745.1 Alligator sinensis
GGCCGAGCAGCGACAGCGCTGGGAGGAGTGGCTACAGGGTAAATTTTTGGGTGGCCATAGCCCTCCCTGTAGACCCTCTTCCAGTGCTGTCACCTGTTCAACTCCCACCCACCCTGAGCACAGCCCCAGACCAGTCCCTCTGCCAGGAAGAGGCCGGCACAGCCCTTGATCCTGAGCCTGAAGCGGGCAGCTCACTCTTGCCCTGCACACAAATCTAGAGGGCACATGCCCCCCATGCCACCCCTGGGATGTGCACAGTGTCCCCCCCTATTCCCCACACCCCCTGGACAAGCTGCATGTGGCTCTCTTTCACCCCACCTTGCCCTGGCTGGGCAGCGCCTGCCCTTGCCCTTAACCCATTCCCTCCCTTACTGTGGGGGCCTCAATCTGCCCTGCCCTCCTCTCCCCCCCAACTATATCAGACGGACACTCTTCTTCCAGCTGTCTGGCTGCGTTCCTGGCCACGTGCATACTGTGTCTGTGCACACGCGCGCAACATATATTGGTGACATGGGTTACATCAGCCAAAAGCCGATTGCCTATAGCATCAATTTTCCTTTTATCGGTGCTGATCCTGTATGGACCGATTATATTGGTGCACCTCTACTTTTTAATTTAAAATAACTAAACCCTGGATAAAAATAACCTGAATGGGCATATTTGGTGATGCAGACTAATGAACATTTTTAGTTAAACTTTCAAATTAACTTTTAATAGTGAGTACTTCTGTGATTTATACTAGTCTGCCTGATATATTGCAGGGTTTGGTAAACAGTGATTTTTATTTTATTTTTTAAAAATCAAGACTTGTTAAGAATATTTTAATTAAAATATTCTTAACATTAGCAAAGGTTACAGAAGTAAAATGTTGAGTACTAAGATGAAATGAAATTATTAGTGAAGTTAAAATGCCAAAATTAAAAGGAGATAAGGTTGCATTAACATAATTAACTTATTCTTTGTGTCCTATTACTATTTCTATGAGATAATGTTATGGGAAAAGACAAATAATTATCAAAATATCTTCCTAGGTGCTCCAGCTCCGGTGGTGCATGAAACAGCAAGACCAGGTAAGAACACTGCATATAAATTGTTGATTTAATGAGTTTTATTTTAAAAAGAGATTATCTTTGTGTCCTAACCAATCTGTTTTTCAGAGAGTGGCTAATTTCTTTATTCTAGGAATTTAGGAAAGGTGTAATTAGCAGGTTTTTTTAAGATGCTTTCAAATTTGGGATATTCTTGTAAACGTTATGGATTTTTTTTTTTTCTAGCAGGTGTTTTTTTGTTTGTTTGGGGGTTTTTTGTTTTTTGTTTTTTGTTTTTTGTTTTTGTTTTTTTTGTTGTTGTTTGTTTGTTTTTTGTTGTTGTTTTTTTTAATCCTCCTGTACAGATGCAAGTACTGGAGAGCTTTCTGTTATGTGAGCCTAGAGTTTTTGATTCTTTTGGCACTGAAAAGTGTTGATCATAATGGAGTGTAAGCCAAAAACCAAACCTCTGTCTTTGAGTATTCTAAACGCTATTATGCTCTAGCATACTTGAAAAATAGAATGCATTAAACCACCATTACCGTAATACTGTTACTCTAACTTTATTACTAAGATTTTGGAGGAGAGTTCCTTTTTTCAATCAGATATCTTAAGTTAATTGTAAATTGTTGCAGTCTGAACTCCAGGTGACAAATGTTACAGAAGTTGACTGGATTTTGTGTGAAGTGATCAAAGTAGGGGCAGCAGATTCTGGGACAGAGCCCTAGACCAGGGGTTCTCAATCCCCGGGGTGTGGCCCGGTGCCAGTCCACAGCACAGTCAGCTGCTGGACCGGAAATGACTGTGGACCAGCAAACTGCAGCCCCCTAGAGCCGGGAAGAGAGGCTGCAGGGCCCATGGCAGTGCAGAGTTTGGCCCACCCCCCTGCCTGAGGGGTGGGGGGATCCTTACCTGTCTTCCGACCAGAAATTCTGGCTGCAGTTTGCCAGGCTGCAGGATAAAAACTTTGGGAACCCCTGCCCTAGACGCTTTGTGAACTTCTTGATCTGGAAGTAGAATGCATCACATTCCATTCTAGCATAGAGGTCTTAATGTAATGCTACATGCCAGCTATTTTAACTGTGCTGAGAAAGTAGCATGAAATAGTCTGGATGGTAATTTCTAGGTTAATTCTCCCTGCCTTTCATCAGTGCACACTAACACTGCCTGGTTTTGTGCAAGTATTCTGAGGTGGGAATTCTCATTTGGGGGAAAAGTCCCTCTTTAAAGAACTGTAGTCCCAGAATTTCAGATTGTCATAATTTAGGAAGGTTAGGCGCTTGAATTTTGTGTCAGTGTTGAAAGAATCTAACAAGGGAAACTGCCTCTGTTAATGCACATCCCTTTACCAGCAGGGAAAAAAAAAGAAGTGAAATGTTATGATATGCATTTTAATGTTGTAGCCTTCAAATGCAGTTAAAATAAATATAAAATTATAATATTATAAAAGATTTAGTCTGTGATGTTTTATTTGCTCTTTAGTTGTCTGAAACAACTAACCAGAGTGCTCCAGCAGTGTTCCAGACAGGCTGCGGCAGTGCAGTGAAGGACCGCCATGACGGAGGGAGCCCAAACCTGAAGTGGGGTGGGAGGAACAGGCTCAGGCCTGCAATGGCAGGGGCAGAGGTTGTGGGGAGTGGGCCCAGCCCCAAAGTGGTGGGGGTGCAGTTTGCTAGTGTAATATCAAATGAGGAGAGAATCTTAATCTCAATGCGGTACTGTGTATTTGTTTTGATAAGGATCAATTTAAATTCTGAGTTTAGTGCTAATCCAGCCAGATCTAGCTGCAAGCATTGTCATCCAGCCCACAGGGCTTGCCATGGGAATGGAAATTTGGAGGCAGGAAAGCAATGCTACTGCTCCCAAACTTGTGGACCCATGGGGATCCCCAGGCCTTGCATACTGGATTGGGCATCTGATCCTGGTTTACAGGGCTAGATGAGAGCAGTGCAGGCCACTGGGGCCCAATCCTGACCTGCAGGACTATTCAGGAGTATGGACCACAGTCCTAGCATATGAGGCTTGATCTGGCCTGTGGATTGGCCCTGTACCACTCATCTGGCCCATGGGGCCAAAATCTTGAGTACCACAGGATTACAGAAACATTGCTTTTGGTCAAGTAGTGTTATGCTATATGTTTCTGTGAATTGCGTATGTCCAAGGAGAACATCTTTGAAAAGGGGTGGGGGTGTTGTTATTATCAGGTCTGCTTGAGAATATTTTCTCAGGCCATCAGGCTAGACAGGCCTTCCTATTATGCTGTTTTGGGTCCTTCCTTAAGAGTCCTATAAATCCTGTATAAAGTTTGTATATGGTGGAAAACTGAGCTCTTTGCCTGAGGTGCAGATTATCAAGCTCTGAAATCCTACCTTGGTAGATCCTATATAGAACCTCTGACAATGCTGAAGTATTTTTTTTAAATTTTAGAACTTCATTCAGTTTTGTTCATAAATCAGTAACTTGGAAGTATATTACTTTTACTGAATTCTCAGTTTCCCAGCTACAAATGAGCTGCCCAGAATAAGAATGAACCACTGATACCAAGCATGTTTGCATATTGCTATGAGGAGAAATCTTTTTTGTTTTCTGTTTCCTAATTAAAATCCACTCTGAGCCTATTAAATTTCTTCTAGGAGTTATGTATAATCTTGTACTTCATGGTGAATGTGGTCTGCAACATCTTTTGTATTTTTGTTTCCATTAGTAAAGCGAAAACTTACAAAGGACATAACCTGTCTAAAAGATTTTATGCAGGATCCCAAAAGAGAAGAGCCTCTAGTTGGTATGTGTTTTGTTTTATTCAAATTAGCTTTCCTTTGCTTTTAAACTTTAATTTCCAATAGCGCATTTTATTTTATTGCTTGTTTTCAGTCTGAGCCATCACTCTCTAAAGATGGGACCTGCTATTGTTAGGCAACTTGTTTCTCTGATAATTATCCTTTGGTATATTTAACTCCACCTACTGCATTTATTTCTGCTGTCTTGCAGGAGATGGATGTGCACCAAATTTAGCATGATGATCCATATAGGTATTATCTAATGATGTTTTGGCAGATATCTGATCTACTGAGATGTTACACAGTTCTTCTCTACTTTAATGGCTTTCTTTAGCAGTCATAGCACTACTTTTTATCCTTTGCTATTATCCTTAAAATACATTCTCAATAATACCACAGACTAGATTAGATAATAATCAGCAGGTTTGTCTGTTTCAGATATTACTGCTTCCTAAAAAAATCTAACTTTAACTTAGTAGGTTTCTGCTACTGTTTCTAGTGGCTAGCTGCTAGTTTGTAGTACTAGAGCACAATTCAGTGAACGGGGTTAAAATAAGCTTATCCTGTAAAGTGTGAAATTGGGCAGTTATAGATACCATGACAGTTTACACCAACAGCATGTAGTATTATTATTATTATTAGAAACTGTTGTTGTAAGTGGAACTGGAACTACTGTCTGTTTAAGGTTGCTGAACCCTTCAAGTGATGGTACCTTAGTTTTCAATCACTTATAACTTGGACAAACCTTAATTGTTCATGGTGAAGTTTCCCTGCAAGGTATCTGCTTCAGGCTGGATATTTTCCTGGAAAGTAGTTTCATAAAGTGTTTTAGCCACTTCTGAGAATGCATTGTTTGCTCTTAAGTTTTGCTTCTGTTTTATAGAGAAGACTTTAGTGTATTCATAAAATTCATAGAAATCATAGGGTTTACATAGGGGGTTTCTTTTTTTGTGTTGGGGATGTGTTTTTTGCTGCTGTCTTGGTAAATGTTACCCAAATTTGACCAAGGTCAATTTTGAAAAGTGTAGATAGCACAGACTAATAGATTAGCCTCGAAACTATCTGATTCTGTCAGTACTAGGGATGCTTAGCCTAAAAGTGAAGAGGAAAAGCAATGCTTCCCCCAGCTACTAGGATAGCAGGTCTGGTAGTACATAAACTGTCCATATACAGACATCCAGTGTCTATGGGGAGAGTTACTGCTCTCCCAGTAGAAACCAAATGTACAGACATTCAGGATTTTTTTTTCTCTTCCCTAAGCAAAAATGACTGCTCCAGGTGAAAAATAACCTAAGAAGAACCAGGGTTAAATGGCTCCTCACAGGGTTTCTCCCAGAAGGTCAAACGTTTTCTCAGAAGATACATGTAGAGAAGCCACAGCACAGTCCTCTGGCTTCCTGGCTTGGTTTGCTCCCATGGGTCCAGGGACACTGCCACTTGGGCTGGACTCTACTGCTGCATTTGAGCATGGAGTCCCTTTACAATCCCTACCCTGTGCTGCAGGGAGACACTGGCTGACCCAGACTGCATCACAGGCTATCAGGGCTGCCCTGCGCACTGCTGTCATTTGTTGCCAGGCAGCCTGGGGAGCCTGCAGAGCAGGGTGAGATGTGTGCTTAGGGGTCCCCTAGTTTCACAGCAGCTCTGCATACGAATGCCTTTTCAGGGGTCCCCAAATAAGTTGGGGGTTTTTTTCTATTAGGAAAACAAACTAGGGAGAATTCTACCATGTCGTTTGAGCATGTGTATACAGCCCATATCTCTGTTCTCTGCATCCATCCCCCGTGCCATGTGTTAATTCTCAGGCAACACAGAAGAGGAATTCACCAACTGGAATGAAGGGCAGATGAGGTGCATATTAATTAAGAGAGCAAGTAAACTGGAGCAGGGAGCCTGGGGCAGGTAGAAAAGATTAAAATTGGAAGTGACTGGGGACAGGAAACTGGCAGGATAGAAAGGTTAAAACTGTATGAATGTGGGAAGGCTGGTTAAAATAGGAGACTGGGATTGAGTGGTGAGGTAGAGATGAGACTTGTTGGTTTGGTTAGAGTAGTCTCAAGGGACAGAATTTAAGGTCAGAGTTTTATGCCAGATCTAAGACATCTAGGATCTTTTAATTATAAAAAAAAAAAAAAAGTATTTCTTTATCATGCTGTATTGTATATGTCAAGACCATAGCTCCCATTGGTTTCTGCCACAAGTTTCTTTCCCCATCACTTCTGCAGATTGGAATCTAGGATTTTGAGTTGGGCACCCAGAAAATGAGGGGAGTGTAATCGGTGATTTGTCTAAGAAAAGTTAAGTTTTAAGGGACTTCCTCAGTGTTTCATAGGAACGCTTTGGCAAAAGCAGGTATGATATCCAGTTCTCCAAAGACCCTTTACACTTCTTTAGCCATGTGAGATTCTTTCTCTTCCTGCAGTCCATGGCCCCTTTCATTACATACAGTCTGAAATGAGAGAGACAGGCAGTAGACCTACAGCCAGGAACACTACACAACCTTGATTTGTACTCAGAGCATGGTCTGTCCTGTACACTGAATAAGATGGTGGGCCTGTGGAAAAATGGCATGTGCCTATCATAATACAGAAAGAACTTCTACTTTCTTTTAATATAGGCTTTTATGTAATAGTTCTTA
Source organism: Alligator sinensis (assembly GCF_000455745.1). Taxonomy (NCBI): domain Eukaryota; kingdom Metazoa; phylum Chordata; order Crocodylia; family Alligatoridae; genus Alligator; species Alligator sinensis. The sequence goes on from NW_005841996.1 coordinate 264,646, forward strand.
CCTTTCCATTCACAATTTCTTTTTTACCTGTCACTTTGGTATAGATGATTAAAATTAGGCTGCACTGATGAGGAGGAACAAAAAATAAAAAATAGCTTACTAGAATTGCTGCAATTCTTTTACTACTATGATGGCTATCTTCCTGGTGCTTTGCTTTTCTTTTTTCTGCATCAGATGCTTCACGAACCTAAATATCTTTAAGTATAGTGATCCTACCAAAGTAAGCAATTTACCAGACAGGTCTGTTTCTTAAAGTTTGCCTCTTACCAAGAGTTTTCTCTAACAGAAAAAAACCCAGCTCTTATCAGGTAACTCCAAGGAAATGTTGAAATGTCTAAAATACAACAATCTCTTTAGTACTGTGTTTTATCATATTGTCATTGAACAGTTTAAGAATATAATTTGTAATTAACTTTGCTTTCACAGGTTTAGAGCATGTGGTTGAAATCAGATTTGCAGGGAGAAGAGAGCCACATTATGAATGTAAATTGTGTGATTTTAATACACAGATGGCACCCATGATAGAACATCTTAGTGGCTATAAACATAGAAGAGCATATGTTGTAAGTAGTGTCATACATTTGACTAAGTATCTTTTTTAAATGTTGTTCTCATCATTTAGTTTTTTTCATAAATGGTTGGTTTATTACAGCAATGTTTTAAAGACTCCAGCTCTGAGTTAATAACAAGTATACAGAGAGTGCTACAGAACACAAATAAAGATACGGTAGCACTTCTACTTTAAATTGGTAGTAACTGGGGTTTTGTTCAAGAGATTGGTAATGAGATAAGGAATGTTTTAAGTCCAGGTAGACTAGTTGTGACAAAGGCATTGTCCTCCAAGAGTGACTGAAGTGACCGCTTGGTCGTCTTCAGAGTTACTAAGAGAGGTGATTGGGGAGCTCCAGTTATACCTGGGTTTGTGGTTTCCTGGATGCTGTCAGTTGCCATTTGGTGTATTATGGTGTGTGCTATGTTAACATAACTGATCTCCTGGTGTTAGAGATCAGCTGGCATTTTTGTGATTCCATTAAATACATTGTGTATTTTAACCCTACTGTGCTGTCATTCTTTAAAAGATCTGGTTGTAGAGAATAAACAAGGTAGGAATACGTCCATATGAGCAATTTGCCATTGATTAAAAGGGTGCAAGACTTTACTAAGCTTCCAGTGACTGTTCACTTACATATTGTTACTTCATGGTAAATGGAAGCAAAACTACTAGTTTGGACCTTCATGAAAGAGGAGCAGGTTACTGCAGTTTAGCTTCTAGTTAATGATGAAAGAGCATGTGCATATGGGTAAATAATATAAAGCTATTTGATGCATGATAGCCTCATTATCTTTTACTCTGTGGTAAATTATTTTTATCTAAGTTCTCTCTGCTCTATAGTGGTTTATAGATTGTATATGTGTTTGATCTTTAAATGATGTAGCATTCAGCTACCTCTTTCAAAATCCACATTTTTCTCTCTTGCCTGATCTACATTTTTGCTCTAAGTTCTAAGTATAAGTCTTCAGGCAGCAGTGGTGCTTTTTACAGCAGTTATGATCAACCCCTGGCTCTCTGGCCAGATCTGGCCTGTGGAACAGTGTTTTCTGGCTGTAGAAAGGTTCTGGCCCCAGGGGTGGACATGATGCCCCCTGGTGACCCAGTGACTCCTGCCTGACTGTGGCTTCTCAGGGTACCCTCCCTGCCACTTTCCTGCCACACCTTGACCAGCCAGTCTCAGTTTTGCCCCATATGTCTGGATCCAGCCTATAGGCATGTGTGGTTTGTGGCAACACAAACCTCTTTGCACTGCTGCAACCCGCATAGACTACATACTAATCTGTGCACAGTGCTGCTGATTTGCAGTGCCAGGGCAAAACTTGCTAGTGGGATTTCCCAGTAGCAGGAGGGGAGGCTGAAAAAGAAAAGTGGCACAAGCCATGCCAGTGGCATTCCCCAGAACAAACACAGCAATGGGGGAGCAGGGAGCCCTGCTGCAGTAGGGTTTCTGTTTACCCAGGGCTGCCTGCTCCCCTGTCTCTCTGCACTGTGGAGCCCCCATGCTGAGGCACCCTGTTCCCCAGCCAGCCACTTCCCAGCTGGCTGAGGCACTGGGTGCCTCAGTGCAGGGGCTCTTTCATCCCCTCTCCCTTGAGCTCCACTCTGTGCGGTATGCAGGGCCCCAGTGCCTGCCTTGCCTTGTGCCCTGGGTTTATATGCCTCTAAGCCCCACCCCTTTTGGTCATGTGGTTCCCCAGCCACACAGATGGCTAGCCTGTGCTCATCTGCTGCTGCGCCACACACGGCTTCCAACCTTCCAGGATTGTCCTGGCGTCTCCAGGAATTGGGTATATATCTCCAGGAGAGTCACCCGGGAGATGAATAAGGCATTGATTAAAATAAATATAAATTTGATTCAACATTTAATACAGTAGTCCAGTGAGCTTTAAAAATGTAATAGTAATGTGCATTTGCCTTCCTGATGTAAAGTTTACTCACTGTAATCCGTAACAGATATATTCAAGTATGTGGGCACATTTGCGTTGTGTGTCACGGTCACTTTGGCATTCTGGAAACCTCCCAGAATAGATTCAAACAGAGTTGGCAACACTACCTACGCAGCAGGTTTGGCCTGCTGCACTCTTTACTTGAAAGTGACGGGCTTCTGGTTCACTTGCCCACAGGGCTCTCCACAAGTCCAAAGATTTGGCAATGATGGAGCTGTAGCAGCATTAATTGCCCTCCCCAGCTGCCAAATTTCTGTCCATATAGGGAGCCCTACAGATAGATAGCATGGCCCTATGTCCTAGATAAGATGCACAGGGCTGAGGCAGCGCGGTGCTTGATCTGGGATCCAAGTGTGTTGATTGGCCCACAGTGCTGAAAGTCTCTGCTTTACAGCGTTGCACAAGGCATTTTCATTTCATACAGTATCCAAACTTAATTATAATAAACACTTGAATAGTTTTCACATTAAATGACCATTAGTTATGTGATATTACAGTAGTTGATGTAGAACTGTAATAGCCAAGATTTTATACATCTTTCTCTCCAGAAAAAGTATAATATAGGATATTTTAAGCAGATGTTTAAATGATGTAGATTTGAACCAATATAAAACTTTTTTTATTGACAGGCTAAAGAATATCCCGATAAAATAAAGAAAAACATGCCAGCTATGAAAGAAGACAAAGTTTCTTTTTTCAGACGAATAGCAAGAGAGATAGAGAAGACTGAAGGCTTAAAAATGTTTAAGGTGAATTGCATAGAGTGAAGGTGTTCCTTTTTTGGTTTTCAGTTCTGGAAAATTAGATATTTGGACCCATTTAATATTACTTTTAGAATACACAAAGTTCAGTTTTACAAAGCACTCTGAGAAAGTATACATCTTGTCATCTTCATTTGAAGCTGGTCAAAATCAAAGGAAAAAACTTTTCTCAAAACTTTGTCATAAACTTCTTGACAAGATTAGTTTCAGTGATTTAAATATATATATTGTTTTAAGGATGAAATTGCTTTAAAGATAAAATGAAAGGATAACACTTTAGAATGCTCAGACTTCTGTTTTAGAAAGACTAAATCCTAATTTGTAATATTGACTATAAATTTTTCATTATTGTAAAAACTATCGGTTTCCAATAGGTCCTGGCAAATACAGTAGTATCACCACTTTCTAATGGGCCACAGCAGAAACAATTTGGGCTGTAGGAAATAACTAATCATAACTGCTATCATTATAATCCAAGCAAAGAAGTCTAACCTAAACAAACTTGTTTTGTTTCCTAGACTGAAGGTTATACAAGACCCAGTACCTCTTGTAAGTTTATTAAATTATATTCATATATTTGACGTTATTGAACTTTAATATGTAAATGTGTTCAACTATTCTTGATTAGCAGATTTTACACTTATTTTAACTAACATTAGCTTGCTCATCACAAAGTTTTGTCTCCAGTGTGCTAATAACTGTGTACATAAATGATCATGTTGTCAGTCTTTTTTTTTCTGTTCCTCAAACATTTTGCAAGCACATGGCATATGTTATCTGGCTATATTTAGTACTTTAAGCCAACTGAAAAGTTAACTTCAGTGTAACAGACAGCATTGTATCAGTATTTCAAAGTTTGATGTAGTTTTTCTCTTGCTGACTGACCTGGGAAGTTGAAGATATACAGCTGAGCCTTATTTTAAGTTCTTTAGAGAACTTTGCTGCCCCTCAGTGGAGCTGGCAATGGGATGCACGCTGTCTTGACACCATATAAGGGTATCTGACTACTGCAAATGCTACATTTATTTATAAAATTGGCTAGTTCAATATAAGTAGGAAGATAAGTATCTGACATATATTATCAAGTACATATTAATGCAACACAAACTAAAAGATAGTTGTATGAAATGGTACTTAGTACATTTATTTCTAAGAGTGGGATCAGTGGGAGGGTGGATTTAGCTGTTAGTGATTAACTGGGATCCTGGTTTTCTCTGTTTAAAAATAGCAAATTCTCTGATAAAAAATTAACCACATTCTCTGATTGATTTTTTTTTTTTAAACCCAAAATCCACATTTAAAATGAAATGCCGCTATATATAGGTATCAATTAAACACAATATTTTATTGATATATTTACAGTTTTAAAGCAATTTGGAAGCCTATAAACTTCGTTATTAGATTTTGGGTTTTTTATCATGGAAAATCAGAGCTCCCCTTGCCCCCTTTGCTCACCAGGATGCAAGTCCAGGCCCCTCACTCCCAAGCCACAGCCCCCCGGCAATGCTGGTGGCTCTCAGTTCCCACTCTCAGCTCCCCCAGCCCTGCTGGTGCCCCTCACTCCCCACCAACAGCCCTCTCTGCCCCCCCCAACCCTCCCAGAGGGGACCCCCAGCTGTCAGGGTTACAGGGCCAGGGACCTGGGTCTGCAGCCCACTGCAGCAGCACCCAAGCCCTGGTTGCCACCCACAGGAGCTGGCATTTGCTGCAGTGGAGCAGAGTGCACAGCTAGGCTCCTCCTTCCCTACGGGCACTACAGCCAGAGCGGGGCAGGTGTGGGCTGCCTACTGTGGGTGTGGGCTCTCTGCCCTGCAGCCCTCCCCTGGTGCCTCCGTGGTGAAGCAGGCAGGACCCAGTGTGGTGGGGAAGCTCCTTGCTGCTGCAAGCCCCATGCTGCCCTGGTGAGGCACCCCCTGTCTTCCCAGGAGCCTGGGGAGGCACAGCCAGCCCCACTGCTGCCAGGCAGGCAGAGGGCACATTGCTAAGACAGCACGGGACTTGCAGCAACAAGGAGCTTCCCCAGTCAGCCCCACTCTGCCCTGTTGGCTGGGTCCCACCCACTGGGCCTCAAGGGGCAAGCAGCATGGCAGGGAGCCCAAGGCCACAGTGGGCAGCCTGCCTCTGCCCTGCACACAGATCTGGGGGGCATGTGACCCCCCCCAGGAGTGCACGCAGCAGTGGGAAGCCAGTGTGGCTCCCAAGACGAGCTGCCCATGGCTCCATCCCACTCCCTGCTGGGGCCCTGTGGCCGTGCATTCTGGACCCAGGCCCCAAACTCCACGTACTGTCTGGGCTGGGCAGGAGCCCCAGCTCTGCCTAACTCCCTCCCTCCGTCCATGTTGGGACCTGAATCTCCCTCCCCCCCCCCCCCCCCACCCCACCCACCCACC
>NW_005841996.1:270326-272268 GCF_000455745.1 Alligator sinensis
GGGAGCTGCTCTCCAGGCATCATGGAGGCCATATGCTTGTTTACATGCACATGGTGCCCAATGCCTGACTGTGTCCTCCTCCTGTTCCCCCAGCCCCTTGAGAGAGCTCTTTGCAAAAGTGGAAAATCTGCTTTTTTTTCTCTGTTAAAATTGAAAAGCTGTATTTTTTGCAGTCAAAAAAGAAAATCCATGTTTTTTCCGATTTTTCCATGGGAAACGGAAAACTTGGATCCAGGGTGGATTTGATTTTAAATCATGATTTAAATCATTGGTCAGGAAGCCTCGATTTAATCATTATTTTCTACAAAAAGTGCATTCTTGTCCTTTTGATATAACCTTAATACATATTATTCACAACTCAGAGATAGATGTAAGTTTCATTTTTAGAAGGTACACACAATACTTTTTAAAGCAGTGATTTATTTTGATGTTTTTTCAGATCAATTTTGCAGCTACATCAGAAAACTGAATTATGATTTGGTCATTTTATTTATCAAAGCTAATTGAAGCACATACTTATGAAGTAATTGGGAGGTGAACTATCTCCAATTCACTAGATTAATCGTATATACTTGGGGGTGTTTTTCCCATGCTGTATTAAAAAGACATCAAATGAGTGCTGCAACCATATGTTATTAGCTTGGGGCTTTTCTCTAGATTTCTTCTGTCCTTTACGGCCTGGCAAGCCTGCTGCCATGATAGGTTTTCCCTTCTACCATACCAGTCCCTCACTAGATCTTAAATCAGTGGAAAGGCCATACTCAAAATCCTGTCCCTCAAGACTTCTGGAATATTCTGCTCAAAATATTTCCCTTTTGTTTCTGCTGCTTCTCCTTTCTTGCATTTATCCTGACTCTTCCTCCTTGCCCAGATCTACTCCACTCCCAACAGTCCTCTGTTCATTTAACTTCTTGAAACTCTGAACTTTTAGGGAGAGGCAAGGGCTTGACTCTGTATACACAAACTTGCAGAGAGACAATAGGGAGGATGGCTAGGTAATCAGGTCTGTTATCTCCAGGGATCCTGGTTTTCCTTGATTAAAAAATAAATAAATAAATAAAAATTGCAAATTCTCTGACTCTCCCCTCACAAAATCTTTGATTTAAAACCCCCCAAATTAGCGATTAAAATGAAAGGCACCTAGCTGCCAGGGCAGTGGGGCCAGGGACATAGGTCCACAACCCTTTGCCCCCAGCAGGAGGTGGCAGCTGCTGCAGTGGAGTGGTACATGAAGCCTGGCTCCCCACCTGCTGCCTTTGTGCTGCAAGCATGGGAAGGGGCCAGCTTCCCGCCACTGCGTGAACTCCTGGGACGTAGGGGAGGACCCATGCCCCCAAGAACTTTTTGTGGGGTGGGCGCAGGCTGCCCGCTGTGGGCTCGAGCTCCTGCCCTGCTGCCCTCCCCCAGTGTCTCTGCAGCCCAGTGTGTGTGACCTTGTGACATGCCCCCTGCACGCCCATCAGCAGTCGGATACAACCCCGTGTGCTGCTCCTGCTGCTGCCATTTGCACAGGGGACCCACTGTCACGGCAGCGCAGAGCTTGCAGCAGCAAGGAGATCCCCGCATGGCCTCACTGTTCTCTGCAGCGCTGAGTCACACCTGCTGGGATGTGGAGGCCCCAGGGGAGGGCAGCAGGGTGGGAACTCAGGCCTGCAACAGACAGCCCATGCCCAGCCCATGCACAGATCTGGGGCGGGGTACAGGCCCCCCCTGACCCCTGGGAGTGAGTGCAGTGGCAGGAAGCTGGCTCCACCCCCATCCCACTCCGTGCTGGGGCCTTGTGGCTGTGCATTGCAGCTTAGGGCTCCAAGCAGTCCCAGCCCTGCCCAACTCCCTCCCTTCTATGAGGGCCTCAATTCCACCCCCACCCCCTTGCAGAGCATCTCTTAAGAAGGTTGGAATGCATTTTTCATTTTCTGTTACATAGTTGGCAATCCTTTCC
>NW_005841996.1:272299-281383 GCF_000455745.1 Alligator sinensis
CCCTACTAGAGTTAAGGCACAGCCCTACAAATTGAGCAAAATCCCCCTTTAGGAACGTTGTCTTTGATACCTGCAAGGCACTTAAGTAATAGCCCACTGTGTATTATGCACTTGAGAGAACCAAAGGATAAGATGTTACATTCAGAGAGCACCACTTTCAGCTGTATTACTCAGTGATGGTAATCGTCTCCTGTCATGAGGGGGAGGGGAGATGGGCAGGAAAGGAGAAGAATGCCACTTGCCATTGGGATCCATACCAAGGCACACTCGAGAGAATGCTTATCTTGCAGTCTCTGTTCTTGTAGGTACTGTAGTTAGTGTGGATCCCACGACTGTCCTGCTTTTTCATGTCTCAGTGATTTGGGTTTTGAATTGTAACGGAACTTAGAGGTCTCTAGCTATTCCATCCTCCATGTTCTAATACTGTAGGCTAAAGAGAAACAGTGCATGTGCAGTTTTGACATCACTGTAAAAAACAAAAAACACTGGTCATATTTTGCTAATTGCTGTTTTCTCTAAACTTCTTTAGCATCATCAAAGAAGAAAGCAAGGTAGGGAATAAATTACATCAGCAATCCATTTAATGATTATAAAAGGTGTAGTGATATACAAGTAGTAGATCTGCTTTAATTCTTATTTTTTATCTTGAAATCTACTATTTGTTGGTAAAGGGAAATTCTACATTTTCATAGTTGTCTGCACTGGTTTTTTTTCTTGTATAAATTTCTCTTTGCCCTCCCTCACCATACAGATTCAAATATAATTTGTTGTTTCTTTTTGTGCCTATATGTCTTCCTGAAATATCGTGCTAGTTAAATACTTCTTAATAGTAGGATGATGCACTTGGGTATAGAGAAATTGCAGTTCAAATCTCAATGTGACCCTCATTCAACCTCATTCCATGTTAGCTGAAGAATATTGTAGTATTGCTCCAATAAGAGAAAAAATGCCTTCATTTTTGGACTTTTCCTTTGGCTGACCTGTAAAGGTCAGCCAATATAATCTGTCTCAGTAAGGGAAAATGTTTCTGGATTCCCTTGTTCCTCGTCTTGGCCCTAAATCCTGGAGCTCTTTGGTACTTCTGATGCAGCATACCTTATGGAAGCAAGTCAGGTCAACTTGTGACTTAACCTTTGTGCTAGATGCTATAAATTAAACTTCAGCCTCTACCCTGCTGCTTAGTAATTGTAAATGTTCTTTTTATTTAAGGTGGGAAAACAGTTACAAGCCTGAGGTATGTTTTGATAATCCTGCAAGTGTGTTAATGCTGTAGAACTAAAAGTGCTTGCTTATTTGCTAAATGTCTATATATAGTTTTGGATCCAGTTCTCATTTTATTATCACTTTATATATAATCACAATTATTTTATTATCATTTTATTTTATTATCATTTTATTATTTTATTTGTAAGAAACCAGCTAATGTGCAGTAACAGTAGACAATAGCTAATGTCTTTCAAGAAGAGAAAAAAATGTTTTGTAGAAGGGGAATGTAATTGCAGATGTTACTCATTTTGGCATCTCTATCTCAAGTTAAGGGTGATCCAGAGACCTCTCCAGATCAATCTTGTGCAGGTGAATTTGTTCTTGGAGCCCAGGCCAAAGGGGAGTCATTTTAAAGGCCTTCTGTACTGAATCCTTTTGGTCTTGGAATAGAAGAAAGTTCAAAAAGCAAGTTCTTTCTCAACGCTGAACCCTGAATGCTCTGAAAAGCACTTGCAACCAACAGTTTCTTTTGCCTTTTTTTAATTCTCTTGATGTCATTTTGATGCACAAAGATGTACTGACTATCCTGTAGTCAGTGTAGCATACCCTTTTAAAGCCAGGAGACCTTGGACCAGCCAAACATGAACAGTTAAGAGACCTAGTACACATGTAGTTGGTTAATTTTTTTAAGGGCCTCTAAGGTAATGATATCAAGCATATGGCCCATGGAGATGGGTCATCCAGCCAGCTTTCTTCTCTTTGAAACAGAAAGCAGGAAGGGGAACAGGAATCTCAACCGCTTGTAGGAATTGCATTCCCTTGCTAGCCTCATGTTGCTGCATGGGTAGCTGCTGACATGGCACCTACTGCAGGCACTACCAAATTTTAACATTCTCCATTGCCAGTGACCACAGACATTAGCAGCACTTGGCATTACGGGTGAGTTGCAGCAGGGGCAGTGTGGATACCTCTCCATTTTGCAGCAGCAGCTCTGGCTGTGGTGGTGAGCCTTTTTGCTGTAGTTGCTAGAGCCCTTGCAAGAGCCAGACAGAGTCCACCACAGCCAGAGCATGTGGCCTGCAGGCATCTGCATAACAGGAAATATGGCCCATGAAACAATTCTGGGTCTGACGCTGCCTCTAAGGATGTTGCTATGGGTTGGTGTTCCACAGAAAGAGCACAGTGCTGGGGTGAGCAGTCATTATTTCCTGGAGACGTTATTTGCCTCTCTTTGGAATTTTGTAGCTAGGTGGTACCAAGAGAGGATGGGGTTAAGCAAGACCTGGCAAGAAGGCTGTCACTGAAGGAGTTAAATCACCACAAGATTTGGGGTGGCAGTTGCCAGGGGTTGCAGCAAGGTTGAAAGTCTGCAGTGTCACTCCTGCAAGGGAACGTAGCAAACCAGGAATCAACACTTTTACACATCCCTTTCCCAGAGCGTTATTTATGAAGCTTGACATGATGTGTGATCTCAGGCTAACTAATTACCTTGCTGTGTTTGGTTCCTTATCATTGTAACTTAATCATTATTATCCATACCAATGAAATTAAATGTCTAAACTGAAGACCAAGACATAAAAGGTTTTCAGTCGTAGATGGTCAGATGCTACTTACGTGTGCCTAATAGATGAAACGGGTGTTTTATTAAATGCCCATGAGGTCAGATGGCATCCTGTGAGCATAACCCAGGAATCCTAGTGTAGCCTTCTGGCTTGTATAAGCCTTAAATTCAGCCTCACTGTGCTTGCTTATAAGAACAGTTTGACCAGTTTTTAAGGCATCTGTGCATTTCGGTGCTTTGCCCTCAGATGAAGTACTGTTTAGCGTTTCACTTTTAAAAAAAAAATTGGTGTTAACTTTTAAACAGTTATTTAACATTTTATTTAAAATTTATAATATTTAACAGTTAACAACACCCTTGCTTCTTTGTGGCCAGTATAAGATTGAAAAGGTAACTACTAAAAGGGAGGTTTTTTTTACATATAAATTTAGGCATTAATGTCTGTCTTTTAAATTTAAACTAATTGTTGTGCCAAATGGAAATATTCCCATTTTGCTGCCATATATTGCATAAGAAGGGTTTAAGACTATATATGACTTCTGTAAATTAGCACACATTTTCTGAAAAGTTGCTATATTATTGGGGGGGAAAAATTAAAACATCTTAATATTGCAGAAATGTATATCAAGTATTGTAGTAGTCAGCCCTTGATGTGCTGGGTTTTTTTTCTGTCACAGAATGATCCGGTTTGGAAAGAGAGAGCCCTACAATTCTTGGTATGTATACAGAGTGCACTTTGTCAAGATTTGGAAGGCTTTACACTGTTAAGAAACAAAAGGTAAAATGCATGAATGTGGCAGGGGGACACTACAAAGAGTACAAATTAATTTGATCAGTTATTACTTTGCAAATCAGCACTTCTTCAGATTGTATTTGATCCATTGTTAGAAGAGCAAAGGGCTGCTACAGTGTGAGTTGTTTCTTTTTCCTATTGCCTGTAATGTTGCGCATTACTTAACTTACATTTGGGATTGCCAGAGTTCAACTAAATAGAGCTTCACCTCTGCTTCTTATTGCAGAGTTCTAACTTTAGCAGTTAAATAGTTGTTTTTCTTGCAGAGTATTTTAGATAAGACCCTGGATGAAACGGTTAAATCTTAAGCCCTTCACAGTAGTGCCAGTTAGATATCTATTAGGGGTGTGCGAAGCGGACCCTATTCAATTCGGATTTGGCTCAAATCGGGGACACTGATTCAGTTTGATTCGGATCACTGTCCCCGATTCAATTCGACCTAATCTGAAGATTCGATTCTGATTCAGAGAATCAGAGACTGAGCCACAGACACGGCTTTAAATGTTTTTTCTACATACCTTGAGGCACCAGGCATGACTTGTGATTGCTGTGATGCTGGAGCTGGTGGAACGTCCCACAGGAGTATGGAGGGCCCTTATATATATTTTTGCTTGGGTTTTTCAGTTGGTCCCATTTGCTTCCATTTCTCATAACATGATCATCTTGGGGAGGCCATGTGATGCTATTTTTAAAGGGCCAAAAGTGTTTTTACTTACCATTTGTAAATTAATTTAAAAAAAAAAAAAAAAAACTTGCTAAATTTCAAGACTATTTTGTGATATTAAACAAGAAGTTCTAAAGACTTCTTTCACTAAGGCTGTCTAAAGCCTTTTCACTATGGAGGCTGCCAAAATGGATAAAACCAAGTCATAATAGCCAGCTATTGACCTACACATGTTTCCATTACCTGCGGGACTGAGATTTTACATTCTGTGGGGGAATACTAAACTATCTACAGTTTTGCCAACGTGTAAGATTGGCACTTGGATTTCAATGCGTGTTTTTATTAATCATTATTTTCTACTTGGCAGCTTTTGCAAATCCACATTGGTGTGTTTTGTTGGAATTTGCAGTATGATTTTTTTTTTTTTTTCTTTTTTTTTTTCTGGAGCTTGAAAACTGACAAATGAGGGGAATGAGGCTTCTATACACCAAGTTCCAAAAAACTACCAAAGCTCTTGACTTTTCCTTACTACTGGGCTTAATTTATTTCATAGAATGACTTGATTTTTTTTTTCTGTTTAATGAATGTTTCTGTGGTTAAGGCAGCGGTGTGCAATTATTTTGGACAGAAGGCAGTTGAAGGAGTTTTGGTGAGCTGTTGCAGGCCTGGTCAGCAGCACTCCTCCCCAGCCCACAGCAGCTCACCAAAACTCCCTAAGTGGCCCTTGTGTTCCACCAGTTGGATGGAATGGGACCACAGGCAGGCTGGGAGCAGGTGGCTGGGCTGCAATCAGGATTGTAGGGTTGTGACAGCATGGGGCTGGGGAGAGCTGCCATCTGCTCCCTGCATGTACCTGTGATGGGCACCAGTTCCGTGGGCAGGGGCTTGCAGGGAGCAAATTGTGTCTCTGCATTGGGCCCTGACCCTGTACTGTCACTGCCCGGCAGTCCTGGGGTCTCCATGCAGACAAGCTGGGACTCGCGCAGCAGAGCTGACCCGAGCAGGGTGCGGGGCCTGGGGCATATCCGCCCATGTGGGGCCCCGGACCCAAAGAAGTTGCTGCTGCCATTGGCGGCAGGGGTAGCAAGCGGCTGGACATGGAGCTGCTGCTCTACCTAGCTCCACCACTGCTCTGCCCAGGGCAGTTGCCCCAATTCACCACCCCCTTCCCACCCCACCCTCCCCATGACAGCCCTGCACACAGGCAGGGCCTGCTGCCAGGTGGATGGGATGGGGCCACAGGCAGGAAGTGGTGTCCAGGAACAAGGACATGCCGGTGGGGCCAGAGATCAGGATCACAGGGTGGTGATAACATGGGGCCAGGACCTGGGGCAGAATCATGATCCACTCCCCAGACACCCCTGCCTGCGGAACCTGATCCTGATTCCTGGCCTCACCCGCCCATCCTGCTCCCAGATGCTGTTCCCCACCCATCCACAGCCTCATCTTATCCGTCTGGCCACGTATCCTGCCCAGGTGGGTCCTGGCTGGTCTCTGGAGACGCTGCCCACCTACTCTGGGCACCCCTGGCAGTGGATGCGGGGTGGACAGGCTGGGGTGCCTGGGCAGCAGGGCCAGGTCCAGAAGGAGCTGCTACTGCAGGGACTGCTGGGAAATGGAGTCCTGCTGACATGCCACTCCAGCTCTGCTGTATGCCCAGCCACGTGCCACAACCCAGGCTGCCCTCCATGCCTAGGTACGGTGAGGGCAAGGGCTGTCTTCAGGCTGGACAAAATGCCTTGGCGGCCTGGATCCAGCCCACCAGCCATATTTTGCCCGTTCCTGGGCTAAGGTATAAACTTAACGCTATCCACTACCATTCACAACAGAACATCTGTGTATCTATCTGAAGTATGTAAGGCAATAGAAGATTAAGGGTAATTCTTTTATATAGTAAACTTTTATTCTCTTTTATTTGTGGCCACTTTGTGGATGGTGGTCTGTTCTGAGTATATAGCTTCATTTATTGGGTTAAATGAATGGCATGGGTCCATAAACAGGAAGCTATTAATCTTTAGTAAAACTTCAGTAAATACTCTACATAAAATAATTTTAAAAAGCGACTTGTGCTAAAGGGGAAGGATATACCAGTGATGATGTAAAAATAATTTTTATAAGAATTTGCTTTAGTCTTCCTAACGTTTGAGATTTCTTTGAAGGGGATTGTAGGATTAAAAAAAAAAAATTGAGCACAAAAATTGGTCTGTAGAATTGCATTAGCCTGGCATTTAAGAGTAAAAAGTTTTAACATAAGCTGTTTTGCATTTCTGTAAAGAAAAAGCTAAGATGACTTTTTTAAGCTTATTGAGCGTATGATTCTTTAACTTTTGACAGGAAACTTTTCGGATCACCTCCGACTCGGAAGCAACTCAAGTAGTTAGTATTACACAGAATCTGACAGAAGCTTTAAAAGCTTTTTGTGAAAAGAAAGCAGCTGTAAGTAATATAATACTGTCTTGATGGCCAGTTTTGTATTCTATTGTTCTGTTGGAGGGACTTTCCACTGCTTTTTTTTTTTCAACTCGCACCTTCCATTCACAGCAATTCTGACGCAGAATTTTAAATAAAAAGGCATGCATTTGTAATTTAGTTATAATTTGAAGGTTTTTTAATTAATTGCCTTGTAGAATGAGCATGACTTTTTTCCTTTTTTTCTTGTCATTTTTTTTTTTTCCCTTTCCATTCCATCTCTTCTGTTTTTCTCCCTGCATTTGCCTTTCTGTTGTAACCTGGCCAGTTTGGCTTCATAATACATTATGAAGAGTCTTGAGAATGGAAGAAAAATGGGAGATGAAGAAAAAAACTGTTAAGATTTGGGAGGGAAGTTGGGACTGCCAAAACCAGAATGAATTATTGCTGACTAAAGTGATTGTTCTGGTTATTTTCATCTTGTTGACACTTGGCACATTTTGACAAGCAGGTATATGGTCAACAGCTACTTAAGTTTGGTTAAATATTATAATAAGAAATACCAAATGATCTAAAATTAAAACTTGCTTACATCCATTCTTTTGCTGGAGATGTGTGTTCCTATATGTGCCACTCTATTACATCTGACATGTGGCTGTGTCAAGGGGCACAGAAACTAATCTCTTGGAATTTGGAGATATTCTCTTTTCTTCATTCCATCATTTTTTGGTTAAATGAGGCTCAACATATTACAAGAAGTAAAGTTGTTTTTTGGTGCTCTTTTATTGGAGCAACTGCATAGTTCAGAGAGGTGATAGACATGCTAAAGATGGTCATACGTAAGCAAACTTGAGCAACTTTTTTATTTTTTTTTTGGCCTTTCAGATTCTCTAGTTTTGCAGTAGACAAAGCAAGAAAGCTCATATCTCCTCTGCTTCCCAAATTTGCTGTGCGGAGGTCAACATAGTGCATGCATCCACACTTTTTGCTAGGAGAGGAGCATACATTTTCCAATCCGCTGAGCTGTTCTAAACTTTATAGGTATGCTGACTTGGTTTGCTCTTCCCACAGATTGGCTTAGACATCATAGGCAAACCAGGAAAAGAACTTATCCCGTTGTCTTGAAACAGCTTTGTGTTCTAAAAATATATGGGTGTTTTTTTTCCCCCTTATGTCTCTGGGCTTGTGAGCCTAATGTGTGGATGTGTGGGTTAATTTACTCTTGCCTAAAAATAATATTGCTAATGAAAATTTGGCATTCTACCAAGACAGTAATAATTGCTATTTTTGAAACATTAAGTCAACATTTTAGAACAGACTCTGAGGGTTTTTTGCCTTTTTACTCTTTTAGGTCAATTATGTTAGCAGCCTGAGGCCCTTGATGTCAATATCCTATGATCAGCTTGTAGCAGGAAAAGGCAGCCAAAAACAGAAGCCATATGGAAATTACCAAGGCAACTCAGGTACTTTGCAGAGTGTCTTTTGGTGAAAAATATTTTTAAGCAGATTTGAAGTCACAGTGCAGGTTATTTAATACCAAATCATGGTACTTCTCTGCTAGAATGCTGTATTTCTGGAGGTCCTCTCTAATATGGACTTGCTTCCAGTTTGTCTTATGGTTTGGTATAGAGTATTTGTATTTGATTTCTTAAAGCCTTCATGATATAAATTCTGACCATCTGAATACCTCTATATGTGCTATTAGTATGCCGCAATAACAGTTTCTTTGCCTCTGTTTTCTTGAACAGGGATTGGGATATCCCACCTACCAGAAGTAGGGACAATCTTGGGGATAGCTCTGTCAGGCCTTCAGTCAGTACAGATGTAGTTGGGGATCTTCTGGAAGGGCTAGACATTTTTAAATCTGCAGGTCCAGATGCCTTCCACCCAAGGGTGTTGAGGGAGCTGGCAGGGGTCATCGCAGAGCCCTTGGCCTGGGTGTATGAGCGTTTGTGGTCATCTGGCCAGCTGCCGGGGGATTGGAAACTAGCTAAAGTGGTCCCAATTTTCAAGAAAGGGAGAAAGGAGGACCCAAGTAACTGTAGGCCTGTAAGCCTCACCTCGGTGCTCGGGAAGATCTTGGAGAGAATCATCAAGGAGCACATCTGTGGGGGGGCCTGCAGGGGAGATCATGCTCAGGGGCAATCAGCATGGCTTCACCAAAGGCAGGTCCTGCCTGACCAACCTGATTGCCTGTTATGACCAAGTAACTAAATCCTTGGATGGTGGTGTCGCTGTGGATGTAGTCTTTCTAGGCTTTAAGAAGGCCTTTGACACTGTCTCTCACCCCATCCTCATCAGTAAATTAAGCGACTAGCATTGATGTCTACATAGTTGGATGGGTAAAAAACTGGCTGATGGGGCGCACCCAGAGAGTAGTGGTGGACAGGTCGTACTCAACCTGGCGAGATGTGAGCAGTGTGGTACCCCAGGGCTCGGTCCTCAGGCCCG
>NW_005841996.1:282198-286742 GCF_000455745.1 Alligator sinensis
GGCAGGGGGTCAGGCTAGATGATCTGTTCAGGTCCCTCCTGACCCTAGCTACTATGAAATCACTGTGTGTGAAGTCAGTCTTGGGCACCCATTTCTAAATGCTGTGTTTCAGAAACAGGCAATTGTTCTTCACTTTAGGGGTCTTCAAATAATTTCACTTATTTAATTTATAGGATGCTTAAATGTCTGTTATCCTTCTGGGCACATTACTGTTAGCTGGTAAACTTACGTTGCTCATCCGGTCACAACTTATTTCACAGGTGTTTGTGATTTTGAGGTTAGTTGGTTGTTTCTTAATTTACTGCATTCCAGGTTATCTTCTTAGGGAAAGCACTACCATTGTTCACCTAGGAATAAAAATAAAAAGCACCCCCCCCCTTGCCCAACTGAAACAGTTGCATCACAAAAAAGTGTGATAGGTGCAGGAACATAACTAAAAACAGTTTCAAAGAGCTAAAAAAATGCTCATCTTGCTTGTATGTAGCTAGTGTGCATGCAATTCAAATTATTGTAGTGATTTGATTTGGTTTGAGTCAGTTTTATTCACCCACTTTTCTTGCTTTATTCTTTAATTTTAACTGCCTTGTCAAAACATGAAAAGGCAACAGCTGGTAAACGTTGCTTAACGTTTTACCTACCTAGTAAGTACACATTCAGCACCTGATAGCGAGACAGAAAATAAGGAGCTTGTAATGAGTTTTAAAAGCTGCTGTGAAAAAATGCATATTCCCTTTGTATTTTAGTAAATAAAACGTTAAACTACTGAGTTGCTTTGAAGACGATAGTGTGAGGTGCTGCATTAACAGTTGCAATAATACCTTGCTCTACAACAAGCACTCTGTTCTATGTAGGTGCAGAATAGAGATCTGTAGCCATTTGAGAGCCAAGAGTCAGGGTTTAGAAGAGGAGTTTGAAGGTAGAAAATAGAAAGAAAAAAAGCTTTTCACTTCAAGAAAGCTGGTTCTTCCATAATGGATTTACTTTATGGTCACTTTCTAACAGTGTCTTCATAGTTCATCTATGTTCTATACCTTTTCAGGAAATGCCAACTGGAACCAAGGCTTTTCACCTCAAAGATCTGAACAGGCAAAGTTTACATCACAATATTCTGCAAACACTTCACTGACACCTTCCAGTTCATACAATTACAAAACAAGTGGTGGATCATCTGCTTATGGACACAGAGCTAATGATTCTGCAAGCATGTCTGCACTCAGTAACTCTCTTGCCCTTAAAACTGGAGGCTTTGCTACTGGAATCAGTGAATGGATGAAGAAGGTAGATCAATCTGTTTTCCCATCCACTTCAGCTGGAGGCACTCCTTCCAACAACTCCATGTATTCAATGAGTGCGTATTCAAGAGAACGCTACTGTAATGATGCCGAAGGAAATGAATCGCAACTACCTGACAGAATGACCTTTGGTGCTGAAAGTACGAACTGGAGGAATCGAGAAACATTCAGGAATATAAGGAATTTTCCTGATCAAGGATCATCATATTCCAATTCCTCTGTGATGTACCCATCATCACCGCCTAGAGGATATTCAGAGAACTGTGCTGTAAAAGACTCTTCCCCTTACTACAGCCATGCTTCAACAAATTCTGCTTTTTCTTTAGGAGGTGGTTCTAGCTGGTCACAAGAATCCAGTTACCAGAAATCCAGATATCAGCAGTCACACTTCAGGACTAACTCAAGCTCATGTGATTACTCCTTTTCTAGGAGCAACTTGTACAGGGATTATCAGCCAAGTAGAGAGTCAGAACTAAACTTTGATGGAGATAGTTCCAGTCTTTCTCCCAACATTGTGGAT
This sequence comes from Alligator sinensis, assembly GCF_000455745.1. Lineage (NCBI taxonomy): Eukaryota > Metazoa > Chordata > Crocodylia > Alligatoridae > Alligator > Alligator sinensis. The sequence goes on from NW_005841996.1 coordinate 284,011, forward strand.
AGATCTGAAAGAGAAGACATGCCTACAATGACCAGTGTGTTTAAGCAGCTGACTCCATATTATCCAGTACTTCAAAGTAAGATATTTGGCACTAGTAAAGTTCTGGTTTCCTACACAAGCAGATCAGGGGAGTGGCACTAAATATTACTCTAAAGAAATTGTCCTGATCACTTGCTATACCTGTGGTTGAGTGACTCTCAATAAAATGGGAAAATACCTTACCTAAGGTAAACAGGAAGACTTGTACTGGGTCAGGTTGCCGTTGATCATGTAAATTTCATAATCCAGCCAACATACTCGGGGGTTCAGGGAGGCTGTATCATCAGGATGGCTGCTAGAGCACCGATGTCCTGACACTTATTAAAAACATGGAGTTGTACAATCCTCTACACAGAAGATGGTGATATTTGACAATTCAAATGTGTGAAAAATACATAAAGGAGTAATAGGATTTAAAAGAATCTGTACTACTAAAAATGAAAAAATGGAAGTTGCTGTTTTGAGATTCTTTTGATAAATGTACAATATTTGAATTGGTATTTTTCATAGGCAAAAGTGTGTGTATATCTTGGAGTGTTTTAAGTAGCAGAAAAATATTCTTTCATGAAACGCTTTCCTAAAATAATTTCAAGAATAACTGAATGCACATCACTATTGTATCAGCATTGTTTTGATTATAGCGCAAACAATTTGACTCTGCTAAAATTAGCTGTTACTTTAAAGCTTCAATTTTTAACATGCTTTCAGTTATAAACTTGTGTAAAATTAACAGAAAATGAGCTAATGACCTAAGTTGTTTTTTTTCCCCTCCCTCACTAGAAATCAATATTGAAACCTTAGTCAATATGCTGGTTGAAACTAGAAACATAAATTAAGAAGATACCACAGTAGCTGATTTGGAAAGATGAAAAGAGCATTCAGGATTCTTCATATCTGAGGCTTTTTTATTTTGTCTTTGTTCAGTTTAAAAAAAAAATTTTAATTCCAAATTTCTTTCCCCCCCCCCATTTTGGTTGAAGGGGGACAGGGTTTAAGTTAGCAGTATATTTAAAAGCAGCTGGAACACAAAAATATTGTGATTTAGCAGAGGTAAGTACAGCATTACTTTCTTTTTTACTTTCCCTGAAAGAGCTGTTCATTAGTCTCTGCACACAATCTATCAGCCTCGTCAAAAAAGACCTTTGTACGTTATCTATTTAAGAAAAGCATTTACCAAAAATAGAGAACTGGTGCATGGAAATATTGAAGTTTTTCTCTTTTCCTTCACTTACAAGTTGAAGACCATATTTTCTAATTTAAAGCCATTTATAGTAATACATCCATTCCTAAAAATATTTTTAATTGCTCTTTGGAACATGATGGATGGTCTCCAGCAAAAAAGCAAACTTTTACCTGTTGAGGACTTTAAATGGACTATTAAATTTAAGAAAATGTAGACCTTTCCTAGTTGTGCAGGGGAAATTAAAATGTACTTGAACGATTCTCTCTCTAAAGAGTAAAAAGACACAAATAAGGAAACATGCAGAATTAAATTCATCAGAATGAAGTAAGTTGTTTTAGGCCTCATGCTAATTCAAACCCATCTCAGTAAGAAATGGGAGTCTTGAGACCATTAGTGGTCCATACCAGCATAAAAATTCATTTGTTCATTCTTAAAACCAAAAATTGGAACTTTCAGGGAATCAGACTTACTCATTGTAAAAGATAGAGAAGGCACACTCTTCCTTTTGCTCATAAGCTGCTGAATTCTTACTGACTTCATGTGGAATTATGAATGCCTAACCCCTTTAAAACTCAAAGCTTTAGATGCCAGTGCTAAAAATTGAGAGGATGGTATATAGACTACCATAAAATTAGCTTTAAGAGGCAAGGGCTTATTACAGCTGTCCATCTTTGTGTGTTGCCTCTTGGCAAAATCATACTGTGTCCATAACCAACCAAGTAAACTTCTTGGAGGTATTTTTTTTTTCTGGGGCTGTCAGCTTTACCATATACTTCCATGAAAGATCACATTACAGTCTCTTAACCTTTAGTATGGTATTCAAGAACTTTGTCTGGTGTGTGTGCGCGTCTTAGCATACTTTTGTGTGTATGTAAACTTCTCTCTCAGATGTTCCTCCAGGAAACTTTGTTTGTAGGAAAACTACTCTGGTATCTTACTTTCCCCTTATTTTGTAATTGCAGAACTTTGTGTTGCCTTAATAGTTTGGGGTAAGTGGTTATGCCAGATACCTGTACAAAGAAGTGTACAGAAAAATAACTTTAAGGAAAATCATCCTTATTTTGGCTATCACTGTGGAACTAATGGCTTATCTGCAAGTGGATTGGTAAAAATAATTTCAGTAGGTTTTCAGTGTTAGTACCACCACGCTTGTTCACAAAAAGTGTCAAGTAACTGAAATTCCAAATTTGTAGAGAAAATAAAAATTTCTCAAGAAAAGAATTCTTATTTTTTTCAGTCTTCCATGGTTGTGGGTTTTTTTTCCTGCGCTAGTTAAAACAAGAGGCTGGCATCCTTTGTTCCTCTTAGCCCCCTTGAATCTGCTCCTAGACTACTAATGATGTAGTGTCACTTCAGAGATAAGTGACGTGGCAGATTTTGTCTGGTCCTTTTGGATCAGCTCTGTCAGTGAAAACTATAGGCAGGAAGCAAAAAACAGCAGTAGAGAACTAGAACTACTAGGGGAAAACAGTAGCCACAGGCAGAAGAGATTTTATAAATTGAAGAAAAT
>NW_005841996.1:286754-289585 GCF_000455745.1 Alligator sinensis
GAAAAATTAACTAGCTATGCATAAAACAACTTTTTTTACTTGTTTAACTGTTAAGTATAACTCTGTCCACTTTTTTTCTCATACACATTTTGTAACTGTTCAAGCAGGATTTTTTTTTTTTTTTTCCTGGAGTGGAAGATCAAGTATAGCCTTACTTAAAATCAAACCTCTGTACTGCTAACAACTAATCATCAAGTGACTCAAGGATCCTGGCATTCTCTGGTTTTAAACAAACATCTCAAATTCTCCGATTTAAAAAAAAAAAAAAAAATCCACACTTAAAATGAAGTGCCACTATTTATTTATTTTTTAAAGTACTGGTAGGTATCCAGATTGTTTTAAAATTGTAAATATATCTATAAAACATCGTGTTCCATTGACACACAATATAATGGAATATATTTTCAGTTTCTTCTATACATAAAATGTGTCAATGGAACACGATGTTTTATAGATATATTTACAATTTTAAAACAATCTGGATACCTACCAGTACCTCAATCCCTATAATAAAATAAAGGGCAGAGTACCTATACATTTTGGCATTTGATTTTTGGTTTATCATGGAAAATCAGAGCTCCCTCTGCCCCCTTCACTCACAGCAACACAGGTCCAGGCCCCTCACTGCCAAGCCACAGCCCTGCTGGAGGGTGCCTCCAATTGCAAGAGCACCCAAGCCCCAGCTACAGAAAAGCAGAGCATAGCGCCTGGCTCCCCCACAGGCAGCACAGCCAGAGCAGAATCTGCTTTAGGCATACTGCTTAGATACATTAACATAACATCATAATTTTGTATATACCATGGAATTCAAACTGCAACGATCTACCAGTTTAAAGCTGATAATACCCTTTACAGAAATAATCCTTTTATGAAAAATTAGACAGTACAGCAAGTTTGTAATAGTTTTAAATTCTGTATTAAAAATTAATACATTAAATCCTTATAAAAGTGTAAGGCACATGCAATCTATGGTGTGCAAATTGTGTCTGACCTTTACATCACTTTTACTAACAAGCATTATTTTAATTTGGCGTGTCTATAAAGTAATCTTGTTTCCCCATGCACACTACACTACCTGGGGAGAAAAGTTATGGCATTGCGTAATTTAAAGCTTGTGATAGGAAGGTGATATGGCCACTGCTGCTGGCAGAATATAAAATGAAATAGTCAGAGTACAGATTCTTAAAGTGATGACGCTTACAATTTCAGAGTGTGAAGCAAGTCATGTACAGTTATGATACAACAATAATCATTCAAGGGATAACTTGGCAATTCCAGTCTTCTCATTAGTAACAGCCAGTGATATTCTCATGTTGTCACTATCATACAATGCTGAAGACCATAGAAAGATACTGTTCATAAGACACCTGAATCCAGCCATCTTGATCAGTATCATAGCGCCTGAATATATCAGTCAATCTCTGTAAAGAAACACAGACTACGTTACAGGAAGGTATTCTTAAATGGTGTGTATCATATATATACGACCGGTTTCCAGCAATAAAAATGACTTTTTATTGAGCCCTCAGGATAATGCAAGTGAATCTAAATTCTTATACAAAGATTGCTCTCCCTATACATGCTCCAGCTTTTTCATCCTGTTGTGACACGCTGTACCATGTTTAATTACAGCTTGTAGCCTCTACATTTCAGGTAGCTGTGTCTACCAGCAAAGCTTTAGTACATAATAGCTAAGCAGTAAGAGGGCAGAATTACTTTTGTATTAAATAGACACTAAACTGAAAAATAAAAGAATGGGACATCATTGCACCAGATTGCCTTGCAAACATACACTTTCTCTGTTACAACCTTGATTAGTAATGGGCTCCATCGCATTTTTCTGTACACAGCCATGCATCAATTATCACCCTCCTATTTTTTATCCAGCATTATTATTAGCATGACAAATTCCATAAGCACATTTGCTGTGCCAATTTGAAAACTGAAATTGCATTTTAAATTAAAGTTCTACATTTAAGTGTGATTATATTTAAAAAACAATTATATTCTTACATGCTTATCTACTTAACTATAAAAATAGAAGCTTTTTCTACCTTTTACTTCAGTTGGGTTTACATGGCCAACATAACTAGGGGAGACTGACTGTAATAATCAACAACCAGCTGCCAGATCAGATTTTAATTTTATCACACCTGTGTAGCCACAAGTGAAGCTGCAGTGACAGAAACAGATGGGATGTGGCTAGAAAAATCATCACTGCCACTCCATAGGGGATGATCCCAAACTCAATTTTCATAGGCTACATTGCAGGGTTAGTGATAAAATAAGAAGGAACACACTTTTTTTTTTTAAACAAGTTTCTCTCTGAAGGGTAGAACATGGAAACACACAAGGACACATCATATTTCAGACAAAAATTATCTTAAAGGGAAAAGAGCCTAGACATGGAGGATCATCATTTTGGGCTTTATTACAATATAACCTAGATACCTTAACTGTGGCATGACTACATTGCACTAGGTACTATACAAGTGGAGCGAGGGTGGCAGCTACCAGAAATAAGGAAGTGATATATTAATGCTTTTTTGTCCCCTGTGCTATACAGGTTGGATTGACTGGGCAGTAGCAAAGAGAATTAGGGGCTTATCTTGCCTTCTTTCTTGGTCTATCTAGTTCAGAGGCAGGGAATTATTTCAGGTGGAGGACAGCTTAATGATGTTTGGTGAGCTTTCAAGGGCTGCATGGGTAGCCCCGCCCCCTGGTTGCTGTCTTGGGACCAGAAGTCCCACCCCTGACCATTGACTGTTACTGGAAGTCCCCTTGCCCCCCCCCCCCCCCATCTTTTTTTTTGGGGGGGGGGGGGGTTGTCT
>NW_005841996.1:289616-304261 GCF_000455745.1 Alligator sinensis
TTTTGGGAGGGACGGGTTGCTATCTCACTTGATGCGGTCTCCTCTACAAGGATAATCTGTAATAGTTCATGTGTCTTAATGATAGGATAAGCACAAGAAAACTTTTAAGGCTAGATAGTATGTGAGAAAGCAAGTTTATATAAGATGGTACCTCTCAATTTTAAAAATGCCTAAAAAGCAAAAACTACCAGAAATATTAGTTGTAATGGAAACCTTTGCAACTTCAACAGTCCTCTGGTAAATCTCATTTTAATGCCTACTACAAATGAAACTAAGACTCAAGAAGAAAAAATCTAGACACAGATTTCATTCCATCTGTTGCGCGTGATATCACTCTACTCAAGTCCTAGAACAATAATTAATGTAAAAGGTTACAGTTTCCTCACTCTTTGGTCTCAATGATAAGGGTATATTAACAAATTAGATGCATTAATAGATGTTTTAAGGCTTGACCAAGATGGATGCCTACCAGACAAAGCAACAGCTGCTGAAGCCCCATGTTGGCAAGCCAGATCAAAATGTTCCACAGGCTGTAGGTTGCCAACCCCTGCTCTAGAAAACAGAGGGTGCAGACAAGTGCAGCTCCCAGCTGTAACTGGGAATGATTTTTGCAAAGTGTGTTACAAGGTTACCCCAAACCAAACAAGTTCACTGTTAGATGGGGGTGGTGAGAATCATGCTGCAGGCTGAGAGCATGCAGCCAGGTTCCCATAGCAATGGCCAGGGCTCTCTGTCAGTGCTGGCTGTTTTCAGAATGGGAAGGGGGAAAGGCAACAGAGGGAGCTTGTTCTTGGGGCTCCCCAGCTGGTGCTGAAGGGTGGGGTGGGTGAACTGGAGGCCCCCCTCTGGCCTGGGCAAGACCCCCCAGACTGAACTCCCACTGCTCCCCTTCCCCACCTCCCATTCTGAAAACAGCAACAGGCTGGGAGCTCACAGACACAAACTGCAAAGATGCTACATTTTGAAATGTCTATCTGATACCTCATGCAATGGAAAGGGTCAGGTTTTCACCCTATCAGCCTTTTTTGGCGCTGTTTCCAGCTGTACACTTGTTTGGTTACAGCTACAAACTGCTTTCTGTGGCCAGATTGGGCAAAAAAATGTCACTTCTGTCCGCAGCCAGACTGCTTTCAGCTTATCAAAGGAGTATCAACAAAGTTCAACACAAAAACTTGTTCTTTTAGTGATAGTCACAAGAGGAGAATAAGAGCACAACAAAAACCATATTTGGGACCAAATTGTATTCCACCTATTAGTCCCCCAAGTGCAATTTATTCCACGCTGCTCAAATTCTGAAAACACTGAGCATTGATGTGACATGGATTAACAAAAAACATGACCAGAAGGTGACTCTGAAAGGAAACACCCACTAGAGTAAAATGTGCAAAGAATGCTGCACAGAGAGCCTCTAGATAACTCAGATCCATGTTCAAACATTTCAAGTCTTATCTGCACAGAGGGACTCATAGCAGAGTATTCCTAAAACTGACAAACTACATTCCTAATCTAGCATGTCTGCCCATTTTTAAATATACAATTTCTATACAGGTTAGATTCTTATATTGACATTTGATGCATCTAGTCTATTACCTGCAAAACAACGCAGCACTGAATGAAGTCATCAAAAGCAACTTGTCCTCTGCCTTGTCGGTCAAATTTCCGAATGAGGATATCATAGAATTGCTCAGATAGTCGATATCCTTAGAAAAAAAGATACCAAGATTTATATGGCCAATGCCAGGTAGTGTGCATTAAAGTTATTAGTGTGCGAGACATGTTTAAATTACATTGCAGAACAGAAATCAATATTAAATGTATAAGCAGTTAAATGGATTAATTAGAAGCTCAAAGGGTGTTTACAGGAAAACACATGCTGTATCTAAATGCAGGCAATATGAACACACAAAGAAAAAATGGAAGCTCTGTGAAATTAATATTACACCTCCCATTAAACAATTATGGGGTTAAAAGTACAAAGGCAAGCATTTAGCACTGTGCTCATATTTTGCAGCAACATTTTAATTCCCATTAAATTGAAGAGAGTTGAATAACCAAGGTTCTCTTCTCAAATCAGGAAGTGAATCCAACTGTTCTTTAACTGGGTGGCCTAAGCTGTTATTTTCACAGGCCATTTTCTGTTGTTACTGCACGGTGATACAGAATGCTACAATGGAACAATTAGAAGCATACATCCGAATCGGGCCAAAGCTTCGCACAGCCCTAATCTGTATTATTTACAGATAAATTGGCTGAGATGCCAAACACCTAATCACTTTAACAAAGCTCATGAGAGTAAGTGTAGCATTTAAGAATTACCATACTTCACACTTACAACACGTTTTATCAGAAGATCCAGTGTCTTTAAGAGGAACGGACAAATTCCCATTTTTCAAATAAGCCATCTTTTTAGAAGCATTATATAGCCAAACATATACCACCAGATTTATTTTTCATACATACTTTATTCCATTTTTGTCTCAACTGGCAAAGTGATACAGCCCTGAAAATGATTTGGTCTCATCTTGGCGAAGACCAACTACATAGCAAACTATAATTACAAATAAATTACCAAAACCTGTTAGTGCTTGCTTTAGTTCATTTTTGTCAATCATTCCAGAATTGTCTCTATCATACGTTCGAAATACATTCTGCCAATCTGAGATATATTTCCAGACTCCTGTGAATTCATTGAAGTTCACACCACCTTTGTTCTCTCTGTCAAACATGGCTGAAATGGACATATTTGAAGTATTAATACATTTGACACAAAAAGCAAAAACTTACAAGTGACTAGTTCAAAACAGACATTCCTAAATTTGGGGGATAGGAGGGGAAGGGGCAGAGATTGGAGCTTGGGGGTGGAGGGGCAGAAAAGCTGTAGGAGTGAGACAAAAGGCAATGGGGGCAGCTAACACCCCACCCCAGCCACTGCTTTTCCTGCTGTAACAGTGAGAGGGGGGACAACAAATTTAAGGCAACCCTCCAATAATTTAGACCGGGAAAATTTTAACATTTATAAATTTTCCATATAGAGAATCTAACTGGGGAGGGGGGGGGGGGGGGGGCGTCTTTGGTTTGAATAAATGCAGTAAGTATGGAAAGAGGAGAGGAAGTAATGAAATGAGATTAAAAGAAGTGATTTGTCAAAGCACTGCTGACCTGAATGGAACAATAGTTTTCAGGAGCAACCAGGAGAAGAAGAGGTGACGTCACCAAGATAACATGACAGGGAAGTCACTGCTTTCAGTTATGTAGACAGAATGGTGCAACAATGAAACCACTTCACTGAATGGATCAGTTAATAAAAATAATAAAGATTTTGCTCTTCTCCAAGAAGCTACACAGCAATAGGAGCTACAAAAATCTAAAACTCACACCTGGAAGAGCAGCATAATGAACTATTCAAAAGGTATAAGCAAACTGCTTATACGATATAAGCAGACACAAGCTCCTCTGCTTTTACTTGATTTCAGACTAACACAGCTAACTACATCTTCCTGCACAAGGATAGACACACAAATGAGAAAGGAATTTCTCTTTTAAATTTATGATTGGCTTTTAAAGAGAGAAAAGGGAAACAGGTTTCAAAGTTGCAGTTACTTGTAACTTGCTATAACTACTATCTTCTAAATAATCAGGAATGATTTCAATAAACAGAGAATAGGCTCCAATATACGGTCTCCATGTTGGCACTTTTGGGGAGCATAAGGTCCATTCTTTTACTTGATATCTATAATTAAGACAAGATGGCTAAAACTGTACCTACTGATGTTTTTGTATTAAAAAGGAATTCAATATTATGGGAAAACAATCTGACACTTATATCTTCTCTGCATTCCTGATATTCATCATCTCAGTTGCTGAAAGTCTTCCTTGACAATCATGTACATGCACATGTAACAGTACTTTTTTTAAAAAAACCCAAGTATCAGTAGGTCTATTTCAGTCTAATGAATACCTTTTGTGAAGTGAAAGGATAAGAACTGAAGCCTGCTTTTCTTTCACTAAAGAAAAAGCCCACTTACAACACTGGCTATCCTATGTAAAAATACAGCTGCTTCAGAAGCCACAAAGAATCTCTCATGACAATGAATATTCAATGTACTGATAACCTAAAATGAGGTCATCAAGTGCAGCCTTTGAAAGCCTTAGTAGACAGCTAATTAAAACTGTAAAAATATTTCAAGTGAGAAAGGTCAAACAATTACACTTACACAGAATTGACCTGACAGTTGCAGGATTAAATGGAGTCCATGTTCCTGAAACAGACAGAAAAGCAAGATTGTAAAACTATATGGAAGTAATTTTTGATAAATCTGTTTTAACTTTTCCTATATAGCAGAGATGTCAACACTACCCCCCCTCCCCACGATCCAGAGCCAGCCACCTCCAGCAGTGAGGCAAGAGGCAGCAGCATTAACTGCTGTGGGCTCCTGAGCCACAGGGATTGATGCACCTTTTACTTGCCCCTATGTGGCCCCATATGTCAGAATTAAAGGGCAAGACCTATCTTCATTTCCAAGCTCTTCCAGATGCCCTGCAGATTGGATAATACAACTGTAAGCTGGAGCCAGGCCACAGGCCATATCTTTGACACCCCTGCTATGTAATATAGATAGCAAATTCAGAGCTAGACTTTAGAAGCACAAGAAAATATGGCCAAGACCATCTATAGATAATATCTGTCAACAGCTCTTGCCTACCATGACAATTGCAATAAAGTCTCATTCTGCAAAATGTACTGTATGAATTAAGGATTCTTCTTCTTCGCTGCAGAATTTAGAGGTGTTTAAAGCTGACTAAAGGACCTTAAAAAAAGAGAAAGCATCACTTCTGCCTTCACTTGTAGCACTGGAAGTATAACAACAGTGATTTGTCAGCCGGTCCATTATGGTTAACACTACATGGATACATCATTAAACTCAAACTCATCAAGCTCCAAACAATTCAGGCATCCATCCCCACGCCCCGTCTTTTTGCCCCCACTGCTCCTATTGGAAAGCTGTTCCAGAACTTGATTGCTTTAGTGGTCAGAAACGTTCTCCAAATTTCTATCCCAAATGCATTTGTAAAAAACCTGGTCTTGCGCTGCAATAACTCCAGATCTCTAGGTCCTCTCCCCCTGCATATCCTCAGGCCTCTGACCAGGGTTCCCAGCAGCGATGGTGCAGAGTTGTGCCCCCTGACTGTGGTGGCAGGCAGGGGGCAGCAGCACTGAGACTCCCTGCTCCACCCTCCTGCACCCGGGCTTGCCCACTGGGCCATGGCAGCAGCTCCTGACCAGTGCTGGTCTGGCCAGGCTGCAGCCCTGTGCCCCGCTGTTTGTGCAGAAGTCTGGGAGGGCACATGCCCCCTGACACATCCCGACATGTTGCTAATGGCCATGTGCCCCTACCCCACACACCCACCCCCTGCCACACACACACATACCCCCACCTGGAGCAGGAGGGGAGCTGCTGCCAAGAGGGAGAGAGTGGGGGGGGGTGGGGGCAGCGCACTGGCATATCAGAGCTGCTCAACACCACAGAACAGCAGGGGGGGAGGAGGAGAAGCTGCATCTGGACCTGCATCTTGGCAAGTGAAGGGGGCAGGGGGAGCTCTGATTATTCATGATAAAAAAGCCGAAATAGAGGTATTCAGACTTTACTTTATTATAATGAATGAGGCATTGATTGGTAGGCTTCCAAATTGCTTTAAAATTATAAATATATCAATAAAAAATTGTTTTCAACTGATATCTATACACACACACAGGTGTATGTATACATAGTGGCATTTCATTTTAATCGTGGGAAAAATGTGGGGGGGGGGGTTAATCAGAGAATTTTGGATTTTTTTTTAATCAGCAAATAAGGAGCCCTACTCACCACCAAACAAACTGGAAAGTGAAAAGCTAAAACAGGTTTATTACTGCATCAGACAGAAAAAGCAAAAAGAAAAAAGGATGCTAGCTTTGGAGACAGACATACAAAAGCAAAACCAGAAACCTCACTGCTGCTTTCTACCCTGAATGGGACAACAAAGTGATTTAGTCCTCAACCATAATGGGCTGAATGAAAAACTAAAATCAGCCCTCCAAAATTGTGGTACATATCTTCAGTGGGGAAGCTGACTGTAATTTGAAGAAACAGAAGTGGGGTGGGATTAGAGCAGACAGACAACGTGACTCATGGCCCCAAAATGACTGACACTTCTCCCCAAAGCTACAGAGAGTAGGGCCAGAGTCCAGTGTCAGCCGTCTCAGCCACCGGACTGAAGATCCTTTGAGCTGGCTGAGAGTACAAGCTGCTGTATACTGTTTGTGGTATCTTGATGCAGTCTGTGATGTGGAAACAACTCCTTATTACTTACATGAACTTATACAGAGAGCTGTTTACAGTAAAGAATTAGCAATCCTGCTACCGCCCACAAAAGGGTCTGGGGTGACGCTCCTGCAGACGTCGCCTTTGTTCCAACATAACATTTATGGCAGCACGAAGGCAAAGAAAACGGATGTCCTTGCCTTTTGTGACACCACAAAACCCCAACATTTGTGGCTACGGTGGTATCAATTTGTGTCTGTATGTAGCAAGGGATGTCTGTTTGCTTTAAGGCATGAGAGTGTAGGCAGCCTGGAGCACACTGCGGTCTCCAGCTACCCTAGAAATTCCCAGGCAGAATCAGGCCCCTGAAGCACCAGGAGCTCCTGCCCAGCTTTCCTGGGCTCAGAGAGGTGCCAATTCAACACCCCAGTGTGATTCTATTGAGCCCTGGGGGGGCATCTCCAGTCGCAGGTAACACATGGCTCACTGCCCCGCATGATCAATGGGAGGGACAACGGGTACTGTGCATTTGGTCCAATTAAGTGGGTCAGCTGTGTGGGGGCACATACTGCTGCAGCTGATCTGCTTCATTTGGCAAGTCTGTTTCTAGTCCCAGCTCCTGTCCTGCCGCAATAGTAGACACAGAGTTTCCAGGAGGACTTACTCCTTGTCACACAGCCAGCCATGACTGGAAAAATCCTTTTTTCCTCCATTCTACCTTCCAAAAAAACACAAGGAAAGTGTTTTATTTGAAAGTGCGTAATATGCAAGAAAAGACTGCTTTGATCCAGCTCCTACAGGTTCTGATGTAAAAACTTATCAAGTTTGGCAAGCAGCATCTACTGTAGGCCAAAACAAATGGGAGAACATAGATTTCATAGACATTCGGGCTGGAAGGGATCCTGGAGGATCATCGAGTCCAGCCCCCTGCCCAGGGGCAGGAAGTCAGAATGATTTAGACCTCAACTATAATGGGTTGAATGACAAACTGGAACCTAAGTCTGAACCATGCTGGGGAGCCCATGCTGCTCCAGTAAAACACTAGAGAGTCTAGTGCTTCTGAGATCTGCCATTATAAATAAAGATCAAGTCACCATGGGACTTGCACAGCACTTGTGGCAGACGCATCAAAGATACAGCTGAGGCAATTAATACTCCCATTGCTCTTTCTGCCACCAAATTTCTGGTCCAATGGGCTGGATCCAGAATGTGAAGCTGTGTCCTCTGGCCTAGGGGGCTGCCTGTGGGGCTGAAAATGTGGCAGTGAGAGGAACAAAGGCTGCTGTGGCTCTGCTGACACTGCCCCAGTGCTGTGCCATGCTGCGTTGCACCACACCACCTGGCCTTGACACAGGCACAGGTGAAGCCTCCGGCTCCCAGAACATCCCTGAAGTACCCCAGCTAGGACAGCCACATGCTGCTAGCCCTTGGCCTTATGGGTTCAAAGCTGGCCTGACTGATGAGAATAACCTCAGAGAAGAAAAATGGAAAGGTCCTGCAAAACCTCTGCACTAAGAACACACTAGCAGCACAAAGACGATATGGGCAATGAGGCAGTGGCCCAGTTGGGAGTCACTGAGGACTGGAGAGGCTGCGGAAGGGAACAGGAGAGCTGCACGTAGAGATAAGATGGTCGCATACATTGTGACTGGAAGCTTCAGTAAGAACAAGTAGAAAAAAAAAAAACTTTACAGATTTGCACATCACTGCACAGAGTCAAAGCAACAGAGTGGAGGAACTCAAGCTCCTAGTATGAGAGACTGAACCAGACATTGTAGGAATAATGGAGATGCATAGGAATAGTATCTGTTACTGGACTGCGGTTTTTAAAGGATGCAAACAACTTAGGAGCATTAGAAATAAAATAAAGGTGGTGGGTGGCACCCTACAATGAAATGGTAGACTGTCAGGAAATAAGATGCAATGACAAAGATAAAACAGAACCCCTCCCCAGCCCAGGACTGCTGCCGGGCAGATAAGCCCTGCCCACGCGCTCCACCTTTGAAACTAGCTCCAGAGCTCATGCCATGTAGAGGCCTATGCAATGATCCCAAGCAGGGTCCACAGCTCTACAATATTCAAGGGTAGTTCTAAACACGTCCCAAGGATGGTCAGGCCTCCTGGGCCATCTACTCAAAGATTCTCCAAAACTACAACTTCAACATACAACACGCTGTATGTAAAAGCAGTGGAGACAGTGGCACTGCCAATACCCTGCTCCTGAAATGTCAGAGAAGTCATTGGTTAATTAATATATGCTCAGAGGATCCTAGGAAGAGGACCCTACCCCATGCTACAGAGTAGGCCCATACTGCAGGTGTTTTGCCCTTTCTGAACAAAAGGAAACATTTTTTCCTGAGCCCATGTATGGGGATCCTCTAGCCAAAAACATGAGTTAAACATGAGTTTTAAAGTCCCGGCAGAAATATCAGTGCACTACAGACAAAAGCCTGCAGCTTTAGCTGCACCAAGTGAACCAAGACCAAAGAATCTGAGCAGTACTAGGATGCATGCTCAGCATCTCTTTGCTGCCTAAGCATGAGTGTGCTGGAGAGGGAGTGGACAGACTACAGATACTCAGCAGCAGTCCTAGGTTCATCAGGGAGCCTGAAACTGAGCCCTAAGACTCTGCCTGCATATACAGTCTAATTTTTGCTCTGGGAAGGCAAGACATACAAAAACCCCATGGAATCCAAGGAGTCTACTGCCCTAAACAAATTGTGTTTGTAGTTACCCAAGTGTAATACCCACATCCCCTCTGCCTCAGTTGGAGCCAGAAGAGTCTCTGCTCAAATTTCACCTGCCTTCAATGTTACGTTCCCAATATTCCAAATATCCTCAGTCCTCTAGCAAAAAAGGGCGTAGGGTCAGATAGCCATACAAAGCAACAAGCAAGCAAAGACTTTAGTCACCTTGAGTTTCTTTTCCATCTCTGAACCCTAATTACAAGTGCTTTTCTTCTACAGTCTCAAAAGAGTAAGTCTAATTACACTTACAAATTGCACGGGGGGGGGGGGGGGGGAAAGACACAAACCCCAGAAAGGGAAATCAATCAGCCACAGATCCAAGAATACAGTTCAAGGTCCAAACATTCTCTTTTTCATAAGAAAGAATACTGGAGAAGCAACTGTTTTCTCCCTACATCAATCTATCCCCAATTTAGTTTTAGGCATGTCCTTGCTCTTTTTTTAAAGAGACTTTCTTTTGTGTGTCAAACTCATATTGCTCAACTGGTCCAACTCAAAGCTTATGCTCATCCAGAACAAGGACTCCTAACACATTAGTTTTAGCCTGTTCCAGCATCAGGGCTACGGCAATGCCAATAGTTCAGCCAAGAATTTTACTGAATAGGACTGCTGCAACAGAGGAAAAAGACTATACATGGACACTGCAAAATGATAAATCTTGCCACTTCCAGTAGCCACCAGAAATGCTGAGCAGTAGCTTGTTAGTATCAGCTTCTTATGACAGAGGAGCATGTAATATTTGTAAGGTGTTTTTGAACAGGAGGGCGGGGTGTCTATGTATCACCTGCAGAGACCTCCCTGGAGAGAAAAGCCCAAGCCATTCTTTTCATAGAGTTTATGTTTTCAGTGAAATTTCTTTCTGTTTTAACTATTAGCTTCTACAATATGCTCAGCTATGAAGATAACTTTCCAAATGTGAACCAAATCTACCCTGACTCTGCTGGTCATTGCTGTTCAAGCAGCAAAGGTTGTATTCACATGAACACAGCATACATTCAAATATTAGATATTGGAAACATTAGGATACGTAATTAAGAATCATTAAAAAAAATAAAAAGGACACGGTGACAACGTGTAGGTTCTTGTCACACATATTACTGTCAAGTTAAACAAAGGCACAAGCACACATCTAGACACTTAGAAGAAAGGGAGTGGATAAAACCATTGGTGACTAAAGCAATTAATTTTGTGTATGCAGAATCAACTGCCATTTAATACCAGGGGGAGGTGGGGGGAGCATATAGTGAACTATTAGGGAGCATGGTTTGTTCGAATCTTCTAGAGGATGAACACAGCATCTGAAAACGTGTTTATAGAGCTGACTAGCTTATCTGTTTTCTCAGTTTTCTTACTGTTGTTTAGATAGGGGTGCGCTCATTAAATTATAATCAAGAGTGAAAGCTGCTGCCGAGTACAGCAAATAGACGAGAGAAACAGTTGTGCAGAATTTAAGCTGGGAAGGATAACTTCACCACTGGAGTAGACTATGAGGAAAACAAAACTAATTTAAGGACTGATGAAGAGAGGGGGCCCAGAATCCTTGTAAAGAACAATTTAAGGTCTGAATGAAGATAGACACTCCAATTCATTCACCTATTTTTGTTAAAATGTTGTTCTGCCTTTTCAAGCAGTTTATTCTGGTAGTGAGGTTGGGGGCAAGGGGGAGCATCTATCCACTGTAATCAGAAATGGATCCAGAATTTTACAAAGGGGGATGAGGTGACTGGTGCTACAGGGATGGCTACACCCCCCACCTCCTCTGCCATCTCCCCGACAGGGGGGCACACAGACAACACTGTAGGAGCAGCAGTAGAGGATTTAAACCCTGGGGACGGTAAGCATTTTCCCTCCTCCCTTCCCCTCCGTGCTCAGAGGCATGTCCCCTCCCCTCCCCTCCCCTCCCCACCTGCCACTGCTGGTATCCTTGCTGTTCTGGGGGCAATGGGAGCTCTTGTCCCACTCCAGCCAAGCTGTGCTCACCCAAGACTGCGGCAGTAGCAGGCAGGCAGATTCCCCCCTCCCTGTGCCTGCTCCTAGGCTATCAGGGTACCTCACAGGCAAGGGAGGGGGAATGTGCCTGCTGGATACCATGGTCCCCACTGAGCTTAGTTACTGCCTACCCCCCTACAGCCCAGCTGGAGTAGGCAGGAGCTCCCCTTGCCTTGGGGACAGCACAGACCTAGCAGCAGCAGGAAGGAGAAGGGTCATGCCTTTGAGCATGGATGAAAAGGGAAGGGACAAAATTCTTATTTTCCGTGAAACTTAAGTCCTGGAATGGTGCTCCTGTGGCATGGTCAGAAAGGGGTTAAGGCCACACCAAATCATCCCCTCTGGATCCACCCTCAATTGTAATCTTCTATCATGCAAAATATAAAACCGAATTCTTTCAAAAACAATAAATACAGGTTATAATGGCACCAGATTTGTAATGGTAAAACCCACTGCCTGGATATATTCCTAAACAGACGATGACTGTTAAAAATAATGTTTTACTGATCTTAGCACTGCAACCCAAAACATCACTCAGACTCGACTCACCTTCCTCACAGACAGGTTGAGCAGAAGGGATGACAGAATTAAACTTTGCAGGGACCTCACATGAAAGGAACTTGGGAAGCAATGAGGAGCTACCCAAACTCAGTCTCTGTGATTTTCCAGAAAAAAAGTAAATTACTAAAGAACAACCAGGTCCACTCTCATAGCATTACATGATCAGTGAACTGCAACAAAAGTTAATAAAACAAAAATGTTTAACAAGGATACCTGAACTTCACCTTCAGATCACTAATAAGCTTATTATAATCCCTACCAACGCCTCAACACAAGTGATTTCATGGTGGCTAGGAAGTCCTAATAATAATCTAGGGAACTGTTGAAGAAATGGCTTCTGGAAGCGCTGATTACACTTTTCCACCTTCCTCGCTACACAGACATTTATCTGTGTATCCAGTAAGAAATTCATCAGCCAGGACTCTTCAACTGGTGGCCCACATCCAGCTTGCAAGGGGTTAAGGTGCAGCATACAGGCTACTGGGTGCTGGGGCCAACAGCATAACGAGAGGGGGCCCAGTGAGCTCACTACTCACATGCAGTGAAGGGAGCTTGATGGCTGTGCTGCCTATCTGGTGGTGAAACTTTACGCTTCAGGGGTCCTGGGAGCCCATGCAGTGTTCAGCTCTCATGGCAAGCGGCCTAAGGCCTGTGACCAGTGCAGTGTGCCACCCCTAGTTAGCTGTTCCAAAGTTGGACATCCCTGTCATAGACCCTCAGTCTTCTTACCATGCTCACTGCCTGCATCATGATATGCCACAGATTACCTGTTCAGTAAAACCAGTTGGAGGTACTCCTGCAAAATGTCCCTGGGCTACAGACTGATTAAGAAAAGGGAAGGCCATGTTCAGAGATATAAGTAAATATTTTGTATGAAAACACAAAGCTGCTGGGAGGCTATATTAACATGCTTTTCCTCTCGTATAACGCAATCTGATTCCCAGAAACTGGGCTTGTTACGCTGCTACCACTTAAGTACATAAAATGACTAATAAAGAATCTTTAAAAAGAAAAAGAAACAAATCCAACTTCCTTCTTAAGGGTTAAAAATATATGTATATGAGCATGCAGGGTCAGAAAGTTACAGGTTCTCTACCTGATAATCTCTTATGTTCTTTTCAGTCCTTCCTGAGAGGATTGCTCTTACCCCTTTATTCAGATCATCAGTTTCTTTTGTACAGTAAAAGCCCTGTTATCCGGCATTCGACTAGCCAGAATACTCTACTAACCAGAATTTCTGGCCAGTCGGCTGGCTGCGAGGGGTGGGCAGGGGAAGCTTGCAGGGAGCCACTGCCACCCTATGCTGTTGTTACTCCACTGCAGCCACCGCCACCCCCTGCCCCCGCTTTGCGTCCAGCTGGAAACCCCTGTGCCTCAAGTAACAGGCATGTTCAGATTCCCGGCACCCCGCCACTCTCAACTTATGCTGGATACCAGAGCTTTAACTGCCCGTAGAAAATAACATTTATATTATATAATCCAAAAAGCAAATGAGATATTGTACTCAACTTTCAATAAAGTACTTTTGGATGGAGCTATACTTACCATTAGATAATGCCTGCTGAAGTTCCATGTCAGATATTATTCCACTCCTGTCTTTATCAACCCTGCAAAAAGAATTTTAAATGTTTCCATGTCAAATTAACAAATTCCACTCTAGAACCTGAAACGTTCAAGAGATTCTCTCAAAGAAAAAAGTTCTCAATAATAATGTTAAAACAGCAAAAATTCAATGAAGCACAAAAACCCTGATTTTGCACGCTTAATGCATGAGTCTAATTTGAAGTCAGAGTGACTATGTTTGTAGCAAAACTACTCCCAAATGGAAATGTTTGCAAGACTGGGACCCCACAGTTTCAATATACAGGATAAGGAAAGAAAAAGATTAAAAAAAAAATCTGGTATTTTAGGTACAAAAATACAGTAAGTATCTTAAGGTTACCATAAACCTAAGGCTTTTTCTGCACCATGGATCAAAGACAACACAAACAGAAGTAAATAATTATCACTGTAAATAAGTAGTCATGGAGACCTCATCACATGACTGTCTTCTGCAGACCACACCTAATGAATTCAGTATAATAATGAAGAGACCATTTCATTATAAACATACAAGAGATAAGAATTGCCAAGAAAAAGGAGGAAGATTATTAGAGTAAACCAGGTTGAGCATTAACAAACACAGAGAATAACCTTTAAAGAGGTATTTTCCTTTAAATGAAAAAGAAAAAAAACAATTAAAAATTCTACCATAGTCACAGATTTTGGTATAAGATTCTTAGGAAATAACTGGGCATCTTTAGAAAAACAGAGCATGTCATGCTTGTTAAAGGCTACAACCACAAACAAGCCCGGACAGTGCAATAATACCTAAACGTGAGGCACCAGATGCCAGACTGGAGGCCACAGAAGGGAGTTCGGCACAGAGCCTTCCTACAAAATGGTCTGTAAAGGAGGAGGCATCAGGCCAGAGTCCACAGCATCCACGTGCTGAAGCGCGCAACGCAACAGAAGGTGTCACAACACTTGCAACAACGTAGGTGCCACCGGCTGTACTGACTCTATTAGAAGGCAACGTTTCTCCCCCCACCCCCCATTTAACATGAGGAAAAAAGCCCCTCACCCTACAGCCGAGCATAAGGCTGCAGGGGTCAGGACGGGAGCCAGAGCTGCCTCTGCACACCCAGCCACTCCTACCCTGCAGCCCCTAGTCCTGCCCCCCCACGTCACCTCTCCCTGCCCCGCACTGCCCCTTTCCTCTGCTGGGCTCCCTCCTTGCTGCAGCCTGGGGCACGGAGCATGTGCCCAGCCCAGCCCCTAGCAGCACTGCGCCCACACTCCTGCTGCAACAGGAACCGAGCCTGCCAGCAGGAAGCAAAGGGGGGCGGGGAGGAGGAGGAGGCGGCAGGGCAGGCGAGGAAGGCGGACAAGGGCCCGAGACCACAGGGGCGGGAGCAGCACGGGGAGCGGAGCCAGGGGCAGCCCGAGGCTGCAGCGAGGGCAGGCACAGTGGGGAGGCAGCAGGTGGCAAGCTGCCTGCCCCATT
>NW_005841996.1:306719-319050 GCF_000455745.1 Alligator sinensis
CGGGGCAAGGGGCAGGGGACAGCCCCCGGCGGGGTCGTGCTGCTCCGTGGTGTGTAGCCATCCTGAGAAACGCCCGCCGCTCCCTGTCCCTCCTCCCGACCCTGTCAGCCCCCCAGCCACGGCCCACGGGACAGGAACCACCCGGGGTGGAGGCGTCACAGCCTGCCCCCGCTCCCTCTGTCCCGCCGGGTGACCCTAGGAGCAGCACCCCGGAGTGAGCCGTAGCAGCTGTGGCACGTCAGGACGGCGTTGTTTCCTGGGTGCAGGCTACGAGTCTCGAGGGAGCCGAGACCTAGCTGCGCCCTCATTTCAGCTTCTTGCAGCAACAGGCCTGAGCCAGAGGCCTTGCTCAGGTGCTGGTGCCCTGAGGGCGGTGGCGCTTGGGCAAGCGAGTGCTTCGTTTCTTGCACAGGGGCTGCTCCGGTGGTGGTGCAAGCTGCTGCTCCCTTGGCACAAGCTCGCCGAGTGAGCATGGGCTGCTGGGGCGGCAGCGGTGTAGGTTCCTAGGGGCTGCCATTTTGGTGCCCCTCAGAATCGGCTCCCAGGGCTGGTGTCTCGTTCATTCCCCCGCCCCTGTTCCCCCTATTGCATGACTACATCCTCGCCAAAGTGTTTTCCTACCTAAGCTTGCTCTTGCAGTGTTGAGAGCCTTACAGGATATCATTGCTGCTGACCCATGTTTTGGGCCCCTGAGGAGGCTGGCTTTGCTATAATGAAATGCACTTCAGCCCTCAATACAGAACCCTCCTCTGGCTGATTGCCTGTCCTGCTAGCCTGCCTTCTGGGATACCTTGGCCAGTCGGGGCTCCTTAGGGGGAAGCAGCTCTCCCTCCTTGCCCTGATGAAAACCCAACTTGCCTTGCATGCAAGGATGATGGAGAATGCCAGTGCAGACTGCTCCACTCCCCCATCTTCTCCTCTCCCATGAGCCCTGGGTCAGGTAGGCTCATTCTTGCTAAATGAGACCTGAGAAGGAGTATGGGGGGGTTCAGTGGAGCCCCTTCCCAGCCTGGGGAAGGATGGGAAACACTCCTTAAACTAGAGGCGCAGAGGGAACAGCAGAGACCAGAAACTGGACTCACTGCAACCAGGACTCTGCAGCCCGTAGCTCGTGGCTTGCACTTGAACAGGGTTTCTCAGCCCGTGGGTTGTGACCCAAAAGTGGGTCATAAGAATATATGAAAGGGCTGTGAACGAACTTTAAAAGTGGATTCTCCTTTAAAGGAGAAAACTGGGGGAAACCATCTTTTTCTTTGCAGGCTGGCAAAGCTCCAGGCTGTGAGGTGCTGCTTGGATGCCTCCCTCCCTGCCCCCCAGCCCCATTCACACCCCTCCATCCCAGACACCCACAGTGGGGGGGCTGAAGCTTGGGGGAGAGGGGCAGCGGGTCAGGAGTGAGGGGCACTGGGTCGGGAATGGCCACTGAAGCTTACAAATGGGTCCTGGTACAAAAAAGGTGGAGTACCACTGGCCTAGAACATCCTTGTGGAGAAGCAGTGCCCTCGGGCTGCGCTGGGAGCTGGTATGGGAGTTTCCTGTTCTGTCCCTGTGGGAGATGGCAGCCTGGGAACTGTCCCCAGTTATGGAGTGGGGATTTCAAAAAGCAAGAGCTTAAAGAAATAATACTGAAGAAATTTTCATGATTTGGGAGCCAGGCGTAACCTGGGGGGGCTCTGCACCCTAAGCTTTGAATTTTGGCAGTGAGTAGCTGTGAATTTGGCAGCATCCCTTTCCCCAGCACCTGAGTAACTCCAGCCCTTGGGGGAAAGCGGCACATATTAGAGATGGGTCAGAGATGATTCAGGCCCTCATAGGAGGGAGTCCCAAGCTTCCCCTGGTGACACTGAGGTCCCTAAAGGGAGCAGAGATCAGGGCATCACCACTGTTCCTTTCAGCCCTCCCTACTGCCAGGCCAAGACAGACTGGTCCTCAGAACTGGGTGTTTCCTCCCTGCATGCAGCTCTCCCATGCTGCTGCTCTGCTCGGGCAGCTTGGTCAAACCCCAGCCGCTGTATCTAATGACTCAGAAAATTGTTTTATCTGCTGGCTCTGAGAACTATGTCTCAGTTCCAGGGTGCTTCCGATTCCCCTCTGATTCCAGCTGGAGAATGTTGCCATCCTGATAGCATTGTCTGCTGGCTTGAACGCTCCACCCTTGCTAGGCGGCACCTCCAAGTTCTCTCAACATGTTCTTTGGCCCTTTGTGGCAATACTTACTGGTTGAGTAGGTTCCTGACCTCCCTCTCCAACTCCCCTCCAGTGTCATGGTGACCTGTTTAGGGTTCACCTTAGCTCCTGAATAATGCATCCTCAAAGGTATGCTCCTGAATAATGCAGCCTCCCTCCACCCTATAGAGTTGACCTCCTGTCTCTGCCGCCTCTGTCCTCTCTGTTGAGTTTAGCTACGTGGGAATTAAGTTGCAAGCAATCACAAAATAGAAATGGCAGCCTCCACCACTCCACTTGTTTTCCTAAAACTATTTATATTTTTCCTATTTTTTCCTAAACCAATTTAGCACGTGTGTATCGTCTCTGGCACGACTTTCTGAAACTCTCTGTGGCACGTTAGGCAAGGTGAGAGAAAAGAGAATGCTCTGGACAGAGCATGTGGTATCTTCTTAAAAAATGAAGATCGTTTTCTTGGAACACTGGCAGCTGCTGCTGTGGAGAAAAGAGAACTGTCTTATAATAGAGAAGAATAAATCAACGGTCTCAAAAGGTCATTTAGTCCAACCTTCCTCAAGAGACAAGGCCCTCCTGTGGACAGGATTTGATTCTGTACAGGGAAATGCATTTGGATTTCTGGTCCAGTCGTATAACCACTCAGGCATTGCAGGTACCCAAAATGTACTCTACAATCAGAGTGAATAAGTTGTGTGTTCAGGGAAGGTGTGTGTTAAGGTGGGGTACTGATATCCAACATGGCTGGATCCTCTACTGTGACCCAGCTCTGTAGAATTTAGTGCTTGAAGACAAGAAACTCTACTGGAATGCTGCATGTAAAGTGTTAGACAGAGCAGCAATGATGGTCTCTGGGTAGGTCAATGAATGGAGATTCAGGAGGCCTAGTGTCAGTCCCGGGCTTGGCCACAGATTTGCTGTGTGACCATAGGTACAGCACCTAACTTACCCATGGTGTCACTTCCCCATACATACCTGTATCAATTCCTGCTTCCACTGGTAAGAAGGGATCTTTCACTTCACCATCTTCTGAGGCTGATTCCACCTGTACCATGGGAAGAGTAAAAAAAGTCAGGTCGGATTCTGTTTGATCTGTGCTCCTCAGGATTACACAGCCACAGAATGAGGGGCAGGCAGCAGTGGTGGGGCTCTCTTCCCAGCCACAGTTCCTGGTGATGCCATGAATGACCAAGTGAAGCATGGGTCAGTGGATGGACTGAGGCCCCCTTCTCTCCTACATTCTGAAGTCAGGCATGCCACAGTCTTTCGTACAGAAGCCTCAGCTCAGCCCCTTCCCCGCCTCCACTACTTTTCCTCCTCATAACGTCTCCACAGTTTCTCTGTGCTTCCCCCTCCCTTGGGCTGTGAGAGTATCTTTCCTGCCCAATTCTGCACTTCCTAACACCTGCAAACTCCTCATAGAGCTAGAGAAAGTACAAAGAAAGGCAATCTAAAGGATGCAAGGAAGAAAAGGAGAGGAAGCACTAAGTCTCAAATGTACAAAGGGCTTCATAGATTAGAAGGGCAGAGAGAGACCAGAGCGATCAGTTAGTTTGATCCGCAGTGAAACAGCCTGCAAAACTTCAGCAAGTGCTATCAGAATCAACCCAAATAATTCCCAGTGATGCTCCAGCCTGTCTTTTAGAAATTAAGTCATTTCAGACGAGGGACAATTTATCACACCCCTGGGGAAGTTGTTCCTGTAGTTAATAACTTGTTGCATAACAAGAAAATGGCGTGCACCTTGTTCCTAAAACTAATCTGTCCAGTTACATCTTCCAGCCACTGCATTCTCTTCTGCCTCTGTCTGGAAGACTTAAGAGCCTTTACCAATTAGAAACTTTCCCTAAATAGAGATGCTTTTAGCCCACAATCAAATTGCTGATAAACCTCTTTTTTAAGTTGAATAAGTAGAGCTTTTTTAGTCTCTCACACTGAGAGAGGTTTTCTAGACCTACATACCTTCTTGTAACTTTTGTGAACCCTTTTTAGTGTATCAACATTCAGTTAAGCGTGAACATGAGAACTGGATACAGCATCCAATAAGGAGCTCATTAATACCATAGACAGTGGTAATAATGCCTTCATACTTGTGATCTACATTCCCTTTCAATGCATCCAAAGATTTTAATACCCTTCTTAAGTAACGATTCCTAAGGTAATGTATTACTTTATGTGATGTCCATGATTTTTTGCACATGCTTAAGTCTGCAAGATGTGGGCCTAGGAAGGCTATATGCATCACAGGTAACAACTAGGGTGTTCTCTGGGTATAACTAGGGCATTATAGACATTTTGTGGAAGACAGTGGGGTGGGGGGTGCTTAAATTAGCACGGCTCTGAGAGCATCAGTGTAACAGTGTCCAGAACATAGTGCATGGGCGCCATTTTTCAGCACAGGGACCTTGATACATGTGACACTGGAATCTGCTGGAGTGCAGTAATTAACAGACTCCAGCAGATTCAATTAATCGAGTCTGCTCCAAGACGCTGTAATTACAGCACATTGGAGTGGCCTCCCTTCATGTATATAGATTCCACTAGTTTTTACGACATAATACATATGATGGATTGGAGTAAAGAAAGAATAATTAGGGTAGAGGTTAGAAAAAAGCACTCAGTCCTACTCCAATTGAAGCCAGTGGAAAAATACCCCTTGACTTCAGGGATAGTAAGATTGGAGCCAGAGATCTCAACAGCTAGAGCAACTGGGCTGGGGAATGGATTCCACTGCACCGCTAGAGGCAAGATCTGTTTAGAGGTTACAGAGCAGATGTTAAAACTGAATGAAATAGTGAAGAGCCTGCAAAATGCAAGGACTCAGCTGGGGGAGCCAAGAGACTTTTTGTGGCCCAACTTCCTGGGATTACCAAGGGTTTTACAAGATATTGACCTCAGACATGTCAAAAGAATCTTCTGTATCCCACGCCTGGTGTATGGCAGCACGAATCTCTGTAAACAAAAACACATCCAGTCAGTTCAACTGGGACTGGTTTCTAGTTTTACGTCTAATGTTTTTAGATGTTGTTTTAGCATCGCTGCAGAACAGTGTCCTGCAAGCTTGTGTTCTAATGGGCCTGTCTAGGCTGCATTGTACTCCAGCAGGGAGTGCTGCAGTGAGATGCACCATGCCTGCTTCTGTGAATGCCACCTTCCCAAACTGATGCAATGTAACCACCCACTGGTGTGGTACTGGCCGCATCCAGGTCTAACTCTTGGGTGAGCCTACTCTTTCTCTCTTTATGCTGTCTTATAGCTGGGTATATGATGTTGGTTACCTTGTTCACAGAACACATCATTATATCTGTCATTTTATCATTCATTTCCTTGGCTTTGTTTCTCTGTAGCAGGAACAAATGAGAGAGGACAATAAATGTGTTTATTAATTCCTCTATTCTCCCTTCTTTACATGGCAACAGCTGTCTACTGGGTACGAATCAAACATTTAGCATGAACAATAACAGTCACCCATGAAAAACACTCTGTGCATGACCAGAGCCTTCTGGACAGGGTGGGATATAAATCTAATTAAATATAAAGATATAAATAAATAGCCAGTTCAGGAAAGGTCACTGAATGACAAATTAGGATAAGCACTGCATCCCCCTGAACACATTTCTGAAGGGCCAATGTGCAGTCTGGCCTCCTTTAGCTTTGAAGACCACAGGAGAAAATTCTGACTACCTTGAAGGCCAAGGGAGGTTTTTCAAGAAGTTTGTCACTGACTTCACCAGGGCCAGCATTCCCCACCTTGAGCCTAGAGGTGACCTAGTTTTGCTGGTTTACCCTGTGGCAGAAAGCCACCTTTGTTTCCCTCCCAAAAACTCAGCTCTGTGACAATTTTAATTAGGATGGACCCAGCCGAGAGAGACATCCTTACCTTATCTCTTTAGGTAACTTGAGCTGGGTACATTCCTGAGGGAGGGGGGAAACCTGCTCCCTCTGCCTAGGTGACTAGTATCGCATACCTGGGTGAGGGGCTTCCCTCCTGGTGGGCTAGAGTCTACCCGGCAACTAGTGATATATTTCAAATTGGTTGGCTGACAGCCAACAGGTGCTGACCTCCATTGGACCAGGTAAATGAGGTCACAAGGGCTATATAAGTTAAGGACTGCCCGGGAGGGGGGCAGCAGCCATGAGGGATACTCGGGAACAAAGAAGAGCTGTACCATCTGAAACGGGCTCTCTCTCTCAAAATTCATGATCAAAGAACTGCTTGCCTCCAGAGGGACTCTCCAACAGCCTCTGGATGATACTTGTGAGTAAGCTACCTGAGATCCACCTAGATATATAGCTTGAAGTAACTCAGATGCAAGATCAAAGGCTCCCCCAGCCACAGGAGTTTGCTCTATGGGATTTCTCTGATATTGCTCTACCCTGTACCCTATTCTAACCCTACCCTCTGTAACCAATAAAGTTCTCCTTTGGACCTAGTGTGGGAGACTTATTGGGAGCGGGTCTAGATTATGCCTTGGGGTCCCCTTGGTTCGGCTGACTAAGGGAGACCACTACTTGTGCTTCTGACTGAGGGAAGCATCCCAAATTCTTGAAGTGAATCAAGTCCCCTTGAGGGCTACTAGGCCTGTATTTCCCAGAGTGCGCAGAGCCCGAATTAAGTCCAGAGCTCTGGGTGGTGGCAGCGGAAACCTCAGGCTAGCGGGTGTGCTCCAGGAAGGGGGTTGGCCAGACGTGAGGCGCCCCTAGGGAGGCACTCGGAGCCTGGAAAGTGGTCGGGCACAGGGAGGTGGGTGGCTCAATGCAGGAGCACCCCTATTACAGATGTCAGGCAGGCTAGGATTTGGATGTACCTCTGGATGCACTCTGGACTGGACCTTGTGTCCAGAGAATCTGCCACTTGCTGAGTAGGAGATTACAGCACATCTCACTTCCATGTTCCATATCTGACCAGGTGCTAAGGCCTGCCATTGGGACTGTCTCTAAACACCCCCAGAGAAAGCACTTGTCAACCTGGTCATTTCTCCACAGGGAAGAAAATCAATTCACTTGCAGACCTTTTCTCCATCTCATACCAAATCTCCAGGGCTCTCTGCTCTCCCATGGCATGAGGCATCTGAACACTCTACGTGCTCCGGAGCTTTTATGGTTTTCAAGAACAGCATGGGAATTTGCTGATTAACACCCCAGCCCCTAGTGGAGGAGGTAAACAGTTTTGCCTCCATCTTCCAGATAGCAGAACAGGCTCAAAGCTACTACCTAGTAATGCTGAGTGGCATTACTAAGAACACCTTTCTATTTTGACCACCATCTTCTTTCTTCCATGACATGTAGGTTTTAAAATAGTTACTGACTGTACCTTCTTAGTTTTCTTCCCTCCTGCTTTTCCTCCGTCATTCTTCGATTCCTTGGGAGTATCTTCTCCCATTTTCATCCAAATGACGTATCTTTTTTTCTTTAATACCTAAGGATCACAAATGTGTCATGTTTTACCCGAAAGGAATAAATTGTGTGTTTTCCTATGTAAGACAGGTATGACAATTTTTCTGCTGCTTCCTTCTTTCCTGTTGGATACCGCTCCCCTTTATGCACATTGAGCTAAATCCCTCTCTATGTAGCACCCACACTATTATTTTCCCAACTTATTCAGCCCCCACCCCTCTCCGGTTTTACTAGTCAGCAGAAAGACCGCTGGCTATGGGCTGCGATGAGAGCAACATGACAGCATTCAACAGACTGTCTCTTCCTGCACCCAGCAACCTGCTCAGAATCACTGACTGCAAAGCACCATGTCCTGACACCTATGCCACAGAGCCCTGTTAGCTCCACTTTTTGTGAGCCATGGATTTGGGGGTTCAGTTTCTCAGCCAAGCCATGGCTCACTCTTCTTGTAGGTACAATTCTGCATCCTGAAATTATCCTCTTGCATCTGGTTTGTTCCTACAAAGAGCCACTGGCACAGATCTAGGCTGCTGATTACCTGACACAATGAACAGTACATTTTAAAATAGACCTAAATGTTGGGTGTAAACTACTTGCAGGCCTGGGGGTCATGTCCTGGACTTTGCTACAAAAACAACCATGCATAAAATGCTTTGCCCTCTGATTGTCTGTGTCGATCTCATTTGAATAAAAGCCATAGCCTTCCTTGCAGTAGGGTTTGGGTATTGTAGTCATAATGGTCCAAGCCATATTCAAGACTTGAGATGATTTTAGTGACATCTTCTCTTGGATCAACTGTGTAGTTGGGAAAGAATTCCCCACTTCAAATTTCTACTTTTTCTGTTGTGTTTTTCTCTCAGCCACAGTCTTTTTGCCCAATTAGCGAAGTTTCTGAGCACCAGGTACCCTTCTTCAGTGCCCTTGTCTAATGTCTCCCCCAAATTTTACACCTGGTCCAATAAATGACAACCCACAAATACACCCTTGCTTCTTGCTTGCACTGCCTTTATGGAGACACGACGTCCCTAGCCCCATTCTTATCTTCCTCAAACCCCTCCTCCTGCCTCACCTTCCCCTTCCTGACCCTGCATCTCTGCCTGAGCCCTCCCTGGAAGAAACCTGATGAAAATCCCAGTCCTTTGCTGGCTCCCTTCAGGCACAGCTCAGCTGCCCTGTAGAAACAGGGAAAAGGTGGGAGGAAGAGGCAGGAAGGCCCCTGTGGAATCAGAAGGGTGGTGGGAGGAGCTCTTGTTGGGTCTGCAGCAGTCTGCTTGATCCCCAGAGGCTGAGACCTGGAGCAGCACCTTTGTTTTCAGTGCAGAAGCACCCAAGCCAGAGTCACAGACAGCTCGGCAGACAGAAAGAGCTGCAAGGGGATGTGGGGATCAGAGTACCCCCCAAAGGGGTACAGCTGGGTATTTTGTCTTGAGCCCAAACATTTCAGGGGGGCTGAACTGGCTGAGATTTTGCAGAGCTCACAACTGGCTTTTTTACATCAAAGTTACTACTGTGGTGTTGCATGCTAGAGCTCTGTGAGCCAGGTCTGAATTACAGACTGTAATTGAGAAGGTCCACAACCCTGAACTCATTAACCACGAGGAAGGGTGATGGGGGCCAGGCAGAGAGGAGCCCGACTGCATCACTTGCCCGAAACCCAAGAGTTTCTGGGGGTGGCACCTATGGGGCAGGCAAGGAGGGATGGACAGATCAGAGGTGGCCCTGGGACCACAAATAGGAATCAGATTCTTTCTCACCTGTATCAGCCTCAGCCACAGGGACCTGCAACCATGAAGGTCTGTTCACGTCTGAGCCTCTGGCCTGGGGTGCTGGAGCTTGCCCCTATAGGCTGATGTCAGCCCTTAGTGAGGTCACTATCCCTCTGCCCAATGCCTGCCAATGCATCTCTATGAGCTCACTTCCTGCCCCACCCTCCCAACTTAGCTAGGCTCATCCTCTACCCCACTGCAGCCCCTTCGCTGTATAGTCCAGTGTATCTCACATCCCACCCCAACAGTGCCCACTGCCAGGGGCTGGAGAGTACACGAGAATCCCATCATGGACAGTGGGGACCCAACCTGGACAGAGGGGACAGTTCTGCCACAGTCCATACAGTGAATGTCAGCTGCCCAGGATTTCAAAGACTAAAGACAGAAAGGCATAGATGCCACCCACCCCACCCCAAGAGTGAGACATCCTTGAGAGGAGCCTGGACTTCCCACTGCAGGATGTTGGCTTCAAACCATACCAAAAATGATCCCCCCACCCCCCCCAATCCCACCTCCATCCTTACAGTGGCAGCAGCTGTGGCTACTCAAGCTTGTGCACATAACAAGAGCTGCCTGACTCACGACCTATTACTGGCTCGTACATGATGGGCCTGGCAGCAGGTAGCTAGGTCTCTTCCCAAGCTTCCTGGTGTCCCTTGGCAGTGTTGATAGTTGGTCACTGGGAGAGGTCTTGCAGCATCCCCACGTGCCATGAGGCCAGGCTTGGAAATGGGAGCCCACCTGGCAAGGAGCTGTTTGGGGAGTCCCACACCACTGCTGCCCAAGCAACTCCTTATTTTGCTTCCTAACCAGGGTTCCTCTTCAAACCTCCCTGTGGTTTCATCTGTCCCTCCTTGGCCTGCCTCACCAAGGAGAACTTGCATTTTTCTTCAGCTTCCTAGATTTAGCTAAGAGGATTGCATGTGGGTGGGATTATTTGTGCTAAGGAATGCTGCCACATACCACAGCACTACAGAGGTCAGTAGCTAAAATTTAGATCCCTCTAATATCTTCCTCAATCGCTTCTCTTTATCGGATCCCCAGGCTTTCCAGTATATCCACAAATGCAGTCATCAGTGATTGCATCTTTAGAACCAAACCCTTAAAAACCAAACAAAATTCTCTGCTTGTCCTCTAATATCTCCTGGCAAGCAGCTACCAATCTCCTCTTTGATTTAGGACCCAGGAACTGGGAGATGAAGTAATGGGATCAAGAGTCTTGTAGGGGAATAAGGCGAAACATGGTAGGAAAGCTACCTGATCCAGGGCACGTCCACAGGAACTGAGAAGAGGGGATGGGGGAAGGGAAGGAAGCCATGTTACAAAAAGAGATGAAGAAGCTAGCAGTTCTCTAGGAAGTCACTGAAAATAGGACTGCTCAATGTCAGTCTCTTTTAGGAAGAGTCATTAAAATGTAACGTAACTGTACTTCGAATCTCAGGCTGCTTGTACACACCACAGGGGTTTAATTCAGTTTAGTTCTCCCTAAATTGAAATGGTGGGTTTTTAAAAACCCTGCTTCAATTTAGGAAGAATTAAACTGAGCTAAACCCTCATGGCGCGTACACAAAGGGGAGCCTGATCCTTACCTGCCTCTTCGGTGCTGGGGGGTGGGGACTGAGCTGCCAACAGGCCGAGTGGCACCCATTTGCTGGCTCCCAATCCCAGCGGTCCTGGGGGTCACCACAGCTGCAGAGGGAAGCACTCGCCCCCTCCCCAGCTGCGGAGGGAAGCACTGGGCCTTTGTATTCATATTCAAATTATAATTTGTCTCTCTCAGAAAGACAGCTTCCAATTTTACTTTTAATTTGTCGTATTTCCATGTTTGTGTTTGGGATAACAATCCTATTCACTCTTACAACCCTGTTTCATAGCTCATAGATGCTAGAAAAAGATGCTATACCCAGATCATTTATAAAGTTTTTTTGTTTATGATTATTTTCACTGTTTCAGCAGGTATAGGAAAACGATTGAATACTTTAACTAAATACAGATAGACAAATTGCCCTCTGAAAAAAAATATGCCCCCACTCTCTCCCGCTCAATTAAAATACTTCTAAAGCTTGGCGTCTGATTGGTCATAACCAAAGAAGTCTCCTAGCTGTATTTTTGGGAAGATATATTAAAAAAAATCTATAAGAGATGTAAGGAATCACTTCTGTACATGCTACAAACATTTGCAATGAAGTTCTGATAAACTGACATCACACAGGATGCAGAGTACTGATTGTGACAGTGGTGCTTAACTGGCTGGTCCTGTGGGCTGAATGAATGGTATGGGGCTGTCTACAGGCTGGAGCTGGCTTGCAGGGTCACTCCATGTGTCCAACGCCATGTGCTTGGCCCAGCTGTGCATGCTGGATTGGCCCTAGTGCACAGGGCCATGTCATCCAACCCATGGTGCTCCCATGTCTAAAAATTTGGCAGCAGGGGAGCTGCAAGTAATGCTGCCACTGCTCTCCCATCACTATATTTTCAGACCTGTGGGGACCCCCTGGGCCAGATGATGACCTCACAAGCTGGATTTGGTCGGTGAGCCAAAGGTTGAATACCTCCTTCCTAAGACATGGCTGGGAAACGTACTGCTGCTGGGACACTGAGAACTGTCCTTATTAAAACAGAATTCTTCCTAAGAAACCCTTGATCTATAATCAACATTTTCAGATCCAAGAGCCGACAGGATGCTAACTCCATCTTCAGCAGCCTAAATAAAACTGATTTTCACTAATACCTTCAAATGCCACTGCAATTAAGTAGAACAGCAGGTGGTCTGCATAAGCTTACTAGCAAGTCTAATGCTTACTTCCATGAGATGTCAAATAGGCGTGCATTGATAGTGATTTTTGGGGGTTGATAATGATAGTCAATGTTTAAGGCAGGAGATTGGCTGATACCAATCCGATTTCTGATACAGCTGCATCTAGCTGGTTAGTCTGTTGTTGTGGAAGGGGCGGGGGGGGGGAAAGAGGGGGGGGGGGGGGGGGAAA
>NW_005841996.1:319143-323343 GCF_000455745.1 Alligator sinensis
CCCTCCCGCCACTGTGCACACCCCAGGAGTGGAGGCATGTGCCCCCAGATCTGCACAGGGCTGGGCTACTACAAATTTTGCTGCAGGCCCCCCATAGCCCCCTCCCAGCATCACCCGCCCCAAGCAGTGTGGCCCAGCCTCCCCCCCAAACCAGGAAGAGTCTGGCATGGCTCCAATCCTTAGCCTGCAGCTGCAGCCCACTCTACCCCATGCAAATCCGGGGGCACACGACCCCCATGCCGTCCCGGGGTGTGTGCAGTGGCAGGAGCTCCCCCTTCCCCTGGACGAGCTGTGGCTCCATCCCATGTCCTGCCCCAGCTAGGCAGCACCTACCCCAACATCAGCCCCACTCCCTCCATCACTGCAGGGGGCGTTGATTTGCACCCCCATGCCCCTTCCCTCCCCCCTCCCCTTCCACCACAACAGACTTACCAGCTGCATGCAGCTCTTCAAGCTGCCAGGCTGTGTTGCTGCCTACATGCTGTGCTGCAGCTGCGTGTACATACGGGCATTTATCAGCCAAATTATCAGCCACGGCAGACCGATTTTCAATATAGTCAGTTTTCTATATATTGGACCGATGTATCGGTGCACCTCTAATTTCAACTGATTTCACTTGGCAATGACATCTCTGTAATAAGCATCAGTGAACTTGGTATGAGGGGTTTTGTAGGATCAGGCCTTTGAAGTCACAGACCCTGCAAGTTCTCAGAAATTAACCAGCCCATGTGCCTCCCCTTTATTCACCAATTTTTTATTCACGCAACATGCAAGCAATGTATGCCTACACACCATTTGGGCCAGAATTTCAGATGGATTTTTTTCAACACAATTTGACTGGTACTTGGGTATAATACTAATCTAGCTTTAACTACAACTACATGGCAGGGACTAATCTGAGGCGAGGTACAAACATGCTGTTTGAAAGGCTCCAAGTGCCTTTAAAGCACTCCAAACAGCAAGGATACATATAAGCCAAAAAAGTTTTTCAAACATGTCCTAACTCCTCTGTCCCACAAAAAAAGGAATATCTTTGAAAACACTTCCTGAAATGTGCGTACACTCCAGCCGTCTTCTGGCATCCCACAGTTCTCTGCTCCACATTACATCCCCCCTGACCCGCCATGGTCAGGGGGAGCAAAGCAGGCAGCCAGTAAGTGTTCTCTTCTGCACTGGGCTGTCTTTAGGATTCTCCAGAGACCAGAGGCTGACAGATATGCAGGGATTCCAGCTAGTTTGCTGCAAAGCAGGACAGCAGTGCCACTGCATGCCTTCACAGTCATTTTGAAGTCCTCTAGTGAGGGAGGAGGAACAGAAAGAAGACAAGTGGGGGGGAGCTACAGGTGCTAAAATTTGATAGTCTCTGGAATTCAGAGCGCTTTAAATGCATTTATATCCATACCCTATTACTGCATCTGTATCCACTTCCATTTTTCCAAATGCTAATTACAAATAGTGCCCAGACTTTAGCCCTATGAGAATTTACTCAGTATCTTTTCCCAACAAGAAATACTTTGAGAACCTGTTATACTATGTATTTAGACATGGGCTGTATAAGGCATTCTTAATGTTGTACTAACACATCTTTTTAGCATTTAACTGGTTGGCTTCTAACAATAAATTAGACATAGTTCTTGAAATACTTTACTGCGCTGCATATTACTGTGAAGTACTCCTTTAATGATAGATTTATGGAAATAAGAAAACATTTATAATTGAACAGTGTTATTTTACATATCTTAAGTTTGTAGAATATGCCTGTGAACCAAAACAATATTAATAGTGTACACCCCATGTAAATTGCTCTTTCAAAATTTAATAATTAAGACTCAGATTTATAGAAAGTGAATTTATACAGGTGCAAAAGTCGGTATTATTGAAGGTTAATGTTTTATCAGCAGTGCTTTATGCGCTCATTAACTAAATGAAAGTCAAATTGATGAAAAATTACCACTGTACCTCTATCAAATTTTCTATTTACCTGGAATAAAATTAGCTATTAGCAATTTTTGTCAATTTATGAGTTAGGAAACATTTTTGTATTTTACCTTTCTGCAACGTATACTATTTTACATCAGATTAAATATACACACAAACCATGAGGTTAGGTAAGTGGTGAGGGTGCATCTACATGGCACCAAGCAGTGCAGCTGTAACTCTCACCATACCAGCTATGATGTTGGAAGCAGTATACACTTGTTAATGCATAGTCCGGTGGGGCTAGTTACTTGGCTTCTTGGTGCTCATGTAGGGATACTGGTTCTGGTACCTGAGCTGGCTTGTAGAGATAATCAGAAATTGTTCTAAAACACAACACTGCATTGTGCAATGCAGAATTAACCTGTGACAAAATATACTTGGTGATGGTGCATACGGCTATAACTATGGACCTACTTAATTTGTGGGGGCTGCCACCTAATTTTGTAGGTAGAACATGGGCCTGGGCAGCCATTTTATGGGTGGAGTGCAGCCCCCCCCCAACCCCCACAATTGGTCAAGGGCCCTCAGTGGCCCTGCTCCTTGCCACGGATTGGCTGCAGGAGCTGCCTGTCATGGGGCCTTGCCTCTAGTCACTTATTGGCTGTAAGGGCTGTTCATCATTCAGCCCCACCCCTTGCCACTGACTGGAAAGGGGTGGAGCCACATGACAGGCAATGCTTGCACCCAATTAGCATTGAGGGGCAGCGGCCATCTTGCCAGCCCCCCTCCCTTCCATTGTCCTGGCAAGCTGTCACAGCTCTCAATATGTTTTTCCTCACCCACCCCAGAGATTTTGCAGATTCCATGGGCACTGCCCAGATTTCATGGTCAATGCCGGATTTCACAGAATCCGCAAAATTGTTAGAGCTATAACAAGCGAGAAGTCAATACAAAGCACTCTGGCCATCAGAAATGTCATTCTTCAATCAGCCATACTCCCGATCTCTGCGCTTGCAATTAGGATTCTGATTACAACTAACAGCACCAAAAAGATACACATACCTATAAATAATAGTCTGAGTAATTAACAGTGTCATACTAAATGCCCTTT
The DNA here is from genome assembly GCF_000455745.1 of Alligator sinensis. Classification (NCBI taxonomy): domain Eukaryota; kingdom Metazoa; phylum Chordata; order Crocodylia; family Alligatoridae; genus Alligator; species Alligator sinensis. Next base: position 322,175 of record NW_005841996.1, read on the forward strand.
GAAATGGCATTTACAAATTTGCCCTTAAACATTTCAAATATGTTGACCCCAAATGAAAAAAAAAGACATTTCCAGTGTCAGCTACTTAAGAAGTTTTGGCACACTTAATGTGGGGACTGTAATTTCTTTAAAAATTGGCACATAATTTGGATTTGGTTGGTTGGCTCCTTGTTCCAGAGTTTCTATGATCGTCTGCTTCATATCCCTGCTGGCATCTCCTCTCACAGTCAGCAAAGCTGAAATGTGGTCATCCCTGCCAAAAGAAAAGTATAAGCCAGGAAAGTTACTGCAAGATTTTGTACTAGTAATTAAGCATGTAACAAAACAGGTTTCAGAAAACACATTTTTAGCCCATGATCTTTCACTCAGTGGTTCACTGTTGTCATGACCCAAAAGGCATGATTGTGTGCGTGCTTCGGCACCAGAATTATCCCCGCCAAGTTGCAGCTTCATTGCACGGGAGAGTTTCCTGTTGCAGAGGAAACCCCGATGCAGGGACCAGTTTCCCGCCTTTTCTGCAGCTTCTTTTGCAGAGTGCATTGCTCATGTTGCAAGAGGAATGCACGATGCAAAAGAGTTCCCGCCACCGGTATGCAGATTCGTTCCCCGTGATTGGCTAGTGCTAAATTATTCACACGTGGCGGCTAGCGATTGGCCTGTTAGCCATATAAAAGGCTTGAGCAGTTTCCGCCCAAGCCGAAGAGGACTCCACATCCATCTCGTGGGGACTCTGGGTACACGGCAGGGTAATAGAAACCCTGTGTGAGATCCAGAGGAGCGTGGCGGCCTGATCCACCGCCCACCTCTTCCCGTCTTCGAGCGCGACTAATATAAGACGTATTTACGATTTCTACATTGGTGGCCTGTTCACCCAGAGCATCCGGAGCTCTGCACCGTGGAGCCTAGCAACCTCCACGAGACCGTCTGTGTTGTTTGTCTGTAACTGCAACTTAATCAAGCTTTCCAGCCTACACCACTGCCATCTCGGTGTAAGTAAACAATCTTTTAAACTACCACTACGCGTCCGTGCCTAATTCCAGCTCGAAGGCCTTCCCGGGCTGCTGGGAGAAGCGCGGCATGGCAAGAGCCGCTGAATTGGAGATGCACATTGTATATCACCAGGCAGGCGGAGCGGGCGAAAGGTATGTCAGCGGACGCTTTTCGCTGAG
>NW_005841996.1:325691-328124 GCF_000455745.1 Alligator sinensis
AGATCCAGAGGAGCGTGGCGGCCTGATCCACCGCCCACCTCTTCCCGTCTTCGAACGCAACTTTTATAAGACGTATTTACAATTTCTATTTTGGTGGCTCGTTCACCCAGAGCATCCGGAGCTCTGCACCGTGGAGCCTAGCAACCTCCACGAGACCGTCTGTGTTGTTTGTCTGTAACTGCAACTTAATCAAGCTTTCCAGCCTACACCACTGCCATCTCAGTGTAAATAAACAATCTTTTAAACTACTGCTATGCGTCCGTGCCTAATTCCAGCTCGAAGGCCTTCCCTCTCCGCCCCGGCGTGCCCGGGCTGCTGGCCACAGCCCGCGTGCAGTGTGAAAAGGGCTCGGGTTGCTCCCGGCCCGCACAACTGTCATGTTAGGAAAACATCCAGACACTCAAAATTCTCTCAACTCAGTTTCATGGCTTTTCCTTGTAAGATGCACCCTGCCATCCCTTTGGTGTTCAGAGAATACAAACCCATATGTACAGGTTAAAATATTAGCATTTTTGTTGTACAAACCTCACAAGAAAGAGATTAAATGATAACATTATAAAAATAAAGTACTTATGCTATTTTCTAGCATAGTTCTAATCTTAAAAATGAATACATTGTTGATTTTTGGCTTTGAGTTGCAAAGGGTATGAATAGTATTACCTGATATCTGGGTATTTACTAACTAATGTCGAGACTTCCAGAAAAAGCAAAGAAGGATCAGTCAGTTTAATAACTTCTGCAATAGCCACAATAATGTCACAGAGTCCTTCAGTGTCCTCTCCAGATCCCTATACAATTTAAAAAATAATAGCACAGGTAAGCAAAATCTTTAATTTCTAATCCTAATGTTATTCATGCTCTGTATTTGTGAAGAAAAACACATTTTTCCCCAAGGTAAAATAATGTTTTTTGAATGTCAGGGATGCTTAAATGCTATACTTAGGCACATAACTCTCACTTGCAAATTCAGCCCTAGACTTTTGTTTTATAAAAACATATCTTTAAATGGATTTAGTAAAATTAAAAGATTTCATTTAATTTCAAATTAACATCATGATAAGAGCCAAGTACTTACAGCTGCAAGTTTTTTAAAAAGAAATCTGAACTGTTCCGCTTCCTTGATCATTTTTTCTGCACCCTCTTTTCTCTCTTCTGCATTCTTGAAAGATATACGTTTTAACATGATAGCCCTGATGTACTCCACAACTACTCTACGATGGGCCTCAAGAGTCATTATCTGAGTGGGGAGAAAAAGATATCTGAATTATACCAATGGTACCTAAAAATGTTGTTCTATGGAGGGAATTATAATTAGTCTTTAACATGCACTTACACATTCACAAGTAGTTAATAAGTAACTTTCACACCTGTCACTGCAGTGAAAGATTTTTTGTAAGTTAAAAAACTAGTTCATTCTTCCTGTATAAAGAGACAAAGCAGCAGAAGCTTAGAATCAAAATTTTGTTTCAGAAGCGTAGATTTAAGTCCAAATAGGTGCTATCAAGATGAATAACATTACTCCAGATCTGTATCAGTGAAAGGAGATGTAAATCTGACTCTGTGAGGAAGAAAGGGGTCAGGTATGATACAGGCTGAGAAAGCAGCAATAGATCTTTTCTCTCATGATAGATGTGAAAGATGCTGTACAGGAAGATTATGGAAGACTTAGGTGGAGCTTAATACAAAACACACTTACTGTATTTACACTCGCATGCCATAAGCATTTTTCCTTCAAAAAAATCAACTTTTCAAAACTGGGGTGTGCGTCTTAAGCAGAGTAGCAGATTTTCTGCCCAAAATAGAAGCATGGGGACGCTATAAGATGGCTGCTACTTTTCCATTTCTTCTGTCCAGCAGCTGCATGAAGGGAGGTGCAGATCCAGAGCAAGTGCACTGGTGCACTTGATTCCTGCTCTACCCAAAGTTTAAAACTACATGTTCTGCAGCAGCAGTGGGATTTCTATTCGGCCAGCACCAACGGAGTCAATTGACTTCATAGTGTCACAACCCAAAGTTGTGATTTTTGTTTTGTGTGCGCTTCAGCACTGCTAAATTATTTTCCTGCCAAATTGCAGCTTCTTTGCACGGTGGAGTTTTCTGCTGCAAAGGAGAACTCCAGTGCAACGGAGAATTTTCCCGCTAATTTATAGCTTTCTTTGCATGGTGCATTTCTTTTGCATCTCAGAAATGCACGGTGCAAAGGAGTTCCTGCCATTTGTATTTTAATTCGAGCCCCATTATTGGCTTGTGTTAAATTATGCACACGTGGCGGCTAGCAATTGGCTTGCTAGCCGTATAAAGAGCTTGGGTGGTTTCCGCCCAAGTTGGAGAGAAAGCAATTGGAGTCCGAGAGGGAGAGCGTGAAGATCTCTAAGCGCTGCGGATCCTTACGAACCCAACGCATTTCTTAAGAAGGCAACAGAGGTCTAAACA